>NC_090451.1:712080487-712408910 GCF_031143425.1 Pleurodeles waltl | reverse complement strand
AGGATAAGGCCATAAGTGCCCAATCTGGTGAAAAAGTAGCTAATGGTTCTCAATCTGATCCAGGGACTCCCCCAGGAAAAGGTTCAGGAAAGAAACTTCTCAGCCTGCCCATTACTAGACAGTCTAGCATAGTTGGTACAGAAATTGAATCACACCATACTGATGGTGTGCTCTCACATTATGCTGGTAGCCAAGCTGTTAGGGTGCCCTCTGTAAGGGACAGGTCTCCTTCTGTTCATTCCCATCATACCTCTGTATCTAGAAATGTCCCTCCCACCCACCCTGATGACAGATTGTTAGAAAGGGAGCTCAATAGATTGAGAGTGGAACAAACCAGACTGAAGCTCAAGAAGCAACAGCTGGATTTGGATAGACAGTCTTTAGAATTAGAGAAGGAAAGACAGAAGTTGGGTTTAGATACCCATGGTGGCAGCAGCAGTATTCCCCATAGTCATCCTGCAAAAGAGCATGATTCCAGGAATCTGCACAAGATAGTTCCCCCTTATAAGGAGGGGGATGACATTAACAAGTGGTTTGCTGCACTTGAGAGGGCCTGTGCTGTACAGGATGTCCCTCAAAAGCAGTGGGCTGCTATCCTATGGCTATCATTTAGTGGAAAAGGTAGGGATAGGCTCCTTACAGTGAAAGAAAATGATGCCAATAATTTCCAAGTTCTTAAGAATGCACTCCTGGATGGTTATGGCTTAACCACTGAACAGTACAGGATAAAGTTCAGAGAGACCAAAAAGGAGTCTTCACAAGACTGGGTTGATTTCATTGACCAGGCAGTGAAGGCCTTGGAGGGGTGGTTACATGGCAGTAAAGTTACTGATTATGACAGCCTGTATAACTTAATCCTGAGAGAGCATATTCTTAATAATTGTGTGTCTGATTTGTTGCACCAGTACTTGGTGGACTCTGATCTGACCTCTCCCCAAGAATTGGGAAAGAAGGCAGACAAATGGGTCAGAACAAGAGTGAACAGAAAAGTTCATACAGGGGGTGACAAAGATGGCAACAAAAAGAAGTATGGTAAGTCTTCTGACAAGGGTGGGGACAAATCTAAAAATGAGTCTTCATCAGGCCCACAAAAACACTCTGGTGGGGGTGGTGGGTCCAAATCCTCCTTTAATCAGAACAAGGAAAAGAAACCATGGTGCTATTTATGTAAAATAAAAGGCCATTGGACAACAGATCCCAGTTGTCCAAAGAAAGGCACCACAGCTCCTACCACTACAACCCCTACTGCTACACCTAGTGTCCCTACTAATAGCAGTGGTGGTGGGAGCAAACCTACTAATAGCCAATCCAAGGGAGTAGCTGGGCTCACTTTTGGTAATTTAGTTGGGGTTGGTCTGATTAGGGAGACCACAGAGGCTACTTTAGTCTCTGAAGGGGCTATTGATTTAGCCACTTTGGTTGCTTGCCCCCATAACTTGGAGAAGTACAAGCAACTAACCCTAATAAATGGTGTTGAGGTCCAGGCCTACAGGGACACAGGTGCCAGTGTCACAATGGTGATTGAGAAACTGGTGCACCCTGAACAACACATACTTGGACACCAGTACCAATTAACCGATGCTCACAACATAACACAAAGCCACCCCATGGCTGTTGTAAATCTCAACTGGGGGGGGGTAACTGGTCCAAAGAAAGTTGTGGTAGCTTCAGATTTACCTGTAGACTGTCTATTAGGGAATGATTTGGAGACATCAGCTTGGTCAGATGTGGAGTTGGAGGCCCATGCAGCAATGCTGGGCATCCCAGGGCATATTTTTGCTTTGACAAGGGCTCAGGCCAAAAAGCAAAAAGGACAGGGAAGCTTGGATCCTGGAACAATGGACCAAGTGCTCCCTAAAGCTAGGGCTAGTAGAAGCAAACCACTTCCTACTATCCCTCCCTCTACAGTGGATTCAACTTCTGAGGAAGAAGAATTCCCTCCCTGTGCAGAACCTACACCAGAGGAGCTGGAAGCAGACACTGCTGAGCTTTTGGGTGAAGGGGGGCCTGCCAGGGAGGAGCTGAGTGTGGCACAGCAAACCTGTCCCACATTAGAGGGTCTCAGACAGCAAGCTGTCAAACAGGCTAATGGGGATGTCAGTGACTCTCACAGAGTTTACTGGGAGGACAACCTCTTGTACACTGAGCATAGGGATCCTAAACCTGGAGCTGCCAGGAGATTAGTGATTCCTCAGGAGTACAGAAAGTTCCTCCTAACACTGGCACATGACATTCCCTTAGCTGGGCACCTGGGTCAAATGAAAACTTGGGACAGATTGGTACCATTGTTTCATTGGCCTAGGATGTCTGAGGACACAAAGGAATTTTGTAAGTCCTGTGAAACCTGTCAAGCCAGTGGCAAGACAGGTGGCACTCCAAAGGCACCCCTTATCCCACTGCCTGTGGTTGGGGTTCCCTTTGAAAGGGTAGGGGTTGACATAGTTGGCCCCCTTGACCCTCCTACTGCTTCAGGCAATAGGTTTATCTTAGTGGTAGTGGACCATGCCACAAGATATCCTGAAGCTATTCCTTTAAGGACCACTACAGCTCCTGCAGTGGCAAAGGCCCTCCTGGGAATATTTTCCAGGGTGGGCTTCCCAAAGGAAGTAGTATCAGACAGAGGAAGCAATTTCATGTCTGCATACTTAAAGGCTATGTGGAAAGAGTGTGGTGTAACATACAAGTTCACAACACCCTATCATCCACAAACAAATGGACTGGTGGAGAGATTTAATAAAACTCTCAAAGGCATGATTATGGGTCTCCCTGAAAAACTCCGCAGGAGATGGGATATCCTTCTACCATGCCTCCTTTTTGCCTACAGGGAGGTACCCCAGAAAGGAGTGGGCTTCAGCCCCTTTGAACTTCTTTTTGGACACCCTGTTAGGGGTCCACTCACACTTGTAAAGGAGGGTTGGGAACAACCTTTAAAAGCTCCTAAGCAGGATATTGTGGATTATGTACTTGGCCTCAGATCAAGGATGGCTGAGTACATGAAAAAGGCCAGTAAAAACCTTCAGGCCAGCCAAGAGCTCCAGAAGCAATGGCATGATCAGAAGGCTGTTTTGGTTCAGTACCAACCAGGGCAGAAAGTGTGGGTCTTGGAGCCTGTGGCCCAAAGAGCACTCCAAGATAAATGGAGTGGACCCCACACAATTGTTGAAAAGAAGGGTGAAGTCACCTACTTGGTTGACTTAGGCACTGCAAGGAGTCCCCTTAGGGTGCTCCATGTCAACCGCCTGAAACCCTACTATGACAGGGCTGATCTCACCCTGCTCATGGCAACAGATGAGGGACAGGAAGAAGACAGTGATCCTCTACCTGATCTCTTCTCTTCCACAGAACAAGATGCTCTTGTGGAAGATGTAGTTTTGGCTGATTGTCTTACTGCTGAGCAGAAAGATAATTGCATAAATCTCCTAGGACAATTTTCAGAACTCTTCTCTATTGTGCCAGGCACCACTTCTTGGTGTGAGCACACTATAGATACTGGAGACAGTTTACCTGTCAAAAGTAAGATCTACAGGCAGCCTGACCATGTCAGGGACTGCATAAAGCAAGAAGTTCAGAAAATGTTGGAACTAGGAGTGGTTGAGCACTCTGACAGTCCATGGGCTTCTCCTGTGGTACTGGTACCAAAACCCAATTCTAAAGATGGAAAGAAGGAAATGAGGTTTTGTGTAGACTATAGAGGTCTCAACTTAGTAACCAAAACTGATGCTCACCCTATACCCAGGGCAGATGAGCTTATAGATACACTGGCATCTGCCAAGTATCTAAGCACTTTTGATTTGACTGCAGGGTATTGGCAGATCAAATTATCAGAAGATGCTAAACCTAAGACTGCATTTTCTACCATTGGAGGACATTACCAGTTTACTGTAATGCCTTTTGGTTTGAAAAATGCACCTGCCACTTTTCAGAGGTTGGTGAACACAGTCCTGCAAGGGCTGGAGGCTTTCAGTGCAGCATATTTGGACGATATAGCTGTCTTTAGCTCCAGCTGGGATGATCACCTGGTCCACCTATGGAAAGTTTTGGAGGCCCTGCAAAAGGCAGGCCTCACTATCAAGGCTTCAAAGTGCCAGATAGGGCAGGGTAAGGTGGTTTATCTGGGACACCTTGTTGGTGGGGAACAGATTGCACCACTTCAGGGGAAAATCCAAACAATTATTGATTGGGTTCCCCCTACCACTCAGACTCAGGTGAGAGCCTTCCTAGGCCTCACTGGGTATTACAGGAGGTTCATTAAGAACTATGGCTCCATTGCAGCCCCTCTTAATGACCTCACTTCCAAGAAAATGCCTAAAAAGGTATTATGGACAGCAAGCTGTCAGAAAGCTTTTGAGGAGCTGAAGCAGGCCATGTGCTCTGCACCTGTCCTGAAAAGCCCTTGTTACTCTAAAAAATTCTATGTCCAAACTGATGCATCTGAATTAGGAGTAGGGGCAGTCCTATCACAACTTAATTCTGAGGGCCAGGATCAACCTGTTGCTTTTATTAGTAGAAGGTTGACCCCTAGAGAAAAGCGTTGGTCTGCCATTGAGAGGGAGGCCTTTGCTGTGGTCTGGGCTCTGAAGAAGTTGAGGCCATACCTGTTTGGCACTCACTTCATTGTTCAGACAGACCACAAACCTCTACTTTGGCTAAAACAAATGAAAGGTGAAAATCCTAAATTGTTGAGGTGGTCCATATCCCTACAGGGAATGGACTATACAGTGGAACATAGACCTGGGAGTAGCCACTCCAATGCAGATGGACTCTCCAGATATTTCCACTTAGACAATGAAGACTCATCAGGTCATGGCTAGTCTTATTGTCCTTCGTTTGGGGGGGGGTTGTGTAGGAAAGTACCATCTTGCCTGGCATGATACCCCCATTTTTCACTGTATATATGTTGTTTTAGTTGTATGTGTCACTGGGACACTGGTAACCCAGGGCCCCAGTGCTCATAAGTGTGCCTGAATGTGTTACCTGTGTAGTGACTAACTGTCTCACTGAGGCTCTGCTAATCAGAACCTCAGTGGTTATGCTCTCTCATTTCTTTCCAAATTGTCACTGACAGGCTAGTGACCATTTTTTACCAATTTACATTGGCTTACTGGAACACCCTTATAATTCCCTAGTATATGGTACTGAGGTACCCAGGGTATTGGGGTTCCAGGAGATCCCTATGGGCTGCAGCATTTCTTTTGCCACCCATAGGGAGCTCTGACAATTCTTACACAGACCTGCCACTGCAGCCTGAGTGAAATAACGTCCACGTTATTTCACAGCCATTTTACACTGCACTTAAGCAACTTATAAGTCACCTATATGTCTAACCTTTACCTGGTAAAGGTTAGGTGCAAAGTTACTTAGTGTGAGGGCACCCTGGCACTAGCCAAGGTGCCCCCACATTGTTCAGAGCCAATTCACTGAACTTTGTGAGTGCGGGGACACCATTACACGCGTGCACTACATATAGGTCACTACCTATATGTAGCTTCACCATGGTAACCCCGAATATGGCCATGTAACATGTCTATGATCATGGAATTGCCCCCTCTATGCCATCCTGGCATTGTTGGTACAATTCCATGATCCCAGTGGTCTGTAGCACAGACCCTGGTACTGCCAGACTGCCCTTCCTGGGGTTTCACTGCAGCTGCTGCCAACCCCTCAGACAGGCAGCTGCCCTCCTGGGGTCCAGCCAGGCCTGGCCCAGGATGACAGAACAAAGAACTTCCTCTGAGAGAGGGTGTGACACCCTCTCCCTTTGGAAAATGGTGTGAAGGCAGGGGAGGAGTAGCCTCCCCCAGCCTCTGGAAATGCTTTGTTGGGCACAGATGTGCCCAATTCTGCATAAGCCAGTCTACACCGGTTCAGGGACCCCTTAGCCCCTGCTCTGGCACGAAACTGGACAAAGGAAAGGGGAGTGACCACTCCCCTGACCTGCACCTCCCCTGGGAGGTGTCCAGAGCTCCTCCAGTGTGCTCCAGACCTCTGCCATCTTGGAAACAGAGGTGCTGCTGGCACACTGGACTGCTCTGAGTGGCCAGTGCCACCACGTGACGTCAGAGACTCCTTGTGATAGGCTCCTTCAGGTGTTAGTAGCCTTTCCTCTCTCCTAGGTAGCCAAACCCTCTTTTCTGGCTATTTAGGGTCTCTGGCTCTGGGGAAACTTTAGATAACGAATGCATGAGCTCAGCCGAGTTCCTCTGCATCTCCCTCTTCACCTTCTGATAAGGAATCGACCGCTGACCGCGCTGGAAGCCTGCAAACCTGCAACATAGTAGCAAAGACGACTACTGCAACTCTGTAATGCTGATCCTGCCGCCTTCTCGACTGTTTTCCTGCTTGTGCATGCTGTGGGGGTAGTCTGCCTCCTCTCTGCACCAGAAGCTCCGAAGAAATCTCCCGTGGGTCGACGGAATCTTCCCCCTGCAACCGCAGGCACCAAAAAGCTGCATTACCGGTCCCTTGGGTCTCCTCTCAGCACGACGAGCGAGGTCCCTCGAATCCAGCGACTCTGTCCAAGTGACCCCCACAGTCCAGTGACTCTTCAGCCCAAGTTTGGTGGAGGTAAGTCTTTGCCTCACCTCGCTGGGCTGCATTGCTGGGAACCGCGACTTTGCAGCTACTCCGGCCCCTGTGCACTTCCGGCGGAAATCCTTCGTGCACAGCCAAGCCTGGGTCCACAGCACTCTAACCTGCATTGCACGACTTTCTAAGTTGGTCTCCGGCGACGTGGGACTCCTTTGTGCAACTTCGGCGAGCACCGTTTCACGCATCCTCGTAGTGCCTGTTTCTGGCACTTCTCCGGGTGCTACCTGCTTCAGTGAGGGCTCTTTGTCTTGCTCGACGTCCCCTCTCTCTGCAGGTCCAATTTGCGACCTCCTGGTCCCTCCTGGGCCCCAGCAGCGTCCAAAAACGCCAAACGCACGATTTGCGTGTAGCAAGGCTTGTTGGCGTCCTTCCGGCGGGAAAACTCTTCTGCACGACTCTCCAAGGCGAGAGGGATCCGTCCACCAAAGGGGAAGTCTCTAGCCCTTTTCGTTCCTGCAGAAACCTCAGCTTCTTCTGTCCAGTCGAAGCTTCTTTGCACCCGCAGCTGGCATTTCCTGGGCATCTGCCCATCTCCGACTTGCTTGTGACTTTTGGACTTGGTCCCCTTGTTCCACAGGTACCCTAGATTGGAAATCCACAGTTGTTGCATTGCTGGTTTGTGTCTTTCCTGCATTATTCCTCTAACACGACTATTTTGTCCTTAGGGGAACTTTAGTGCACTTTGCACTCACTTTTCAGGGTCTTGGGGAGGGTTATTTTGCTAACTCTCACTATTTTCCAATAGTCCCAGCGACCCTCTACAAGGTCACATAGGTTTGGGGTCCATTCGTGGTTCGCATTCCACTTCTGGAGTATATGGTTTGTGTTGCCCCTATCCCTATGTTTCCCCATTGCATCCTATTGTAACTATACATTGTTTGCACTGTTTTCTAAGACTATACTGCATATTTTTGCTATTGTGTATATATAACTTGTGTACATTTCCTATCCTCTCACTGAGGGTACACTCTAAGATACTTTGGCATATTGTCATAAAAATAAAGTACCTTTATTTTTAGTATAACTGTGTATTGTGTTTTCTTATGATATTGTGCATATGACACTAAGTGGTACTGTAGTAGCTTCACACGTCTCCTAGTTCAGCCTAAGCTGCTCTGCTAAGCTACCATTATCTATCAGCCTAAGCTGCTAGACACCCTATACACTAATAAGGGATAACTGGGCCTGGTGCAAGGTGCAAGTACCCCTTGGTACTCACTACAAGCCAGTCCAGCCTCCTATAGTAGCTAACACAGCTGCATAGATAAGCTGACACAGCTGCATAGATAGCTATCACAGCTGATATATAAGTTAACACAGCTGCATGGATAAGCAAACACAGTGGCACAGACCAAATAACACACCTGCATAGGTAAGCTAACACAACTGCAGTGACAGCTAACACAGTTGCATAGATAAGCAAACACTACTGCATGGATAGCTAACACAGCTGCACCGATAAGCTAACACAACTGCATGGATAAGCTAACAGTTGCATGGATAGGATAACAAAACTGCATGGATAGCTAGAGGCTGCATATATGACCTAACAAAGCTGCATAGATAACACTGATGCATTGATGAGCTAACACAGATCACAGAGCTGTGCAGATAAGCAAACACAGCAGCATAGATAAGTTAACACTGCTGCAGAGATAAGCTTACACAGCTGCATAGATAAGTTAGCACAGATGCATAGATAAGCTAACACAACAGCATGGATAGCTAAGACAGCAGCTCCATCTATATAAGTTAACACAGCTGCATAGATAAGCTAATAGAACTGCATGTATACCATAACACCTGCAAAGTAAAGCTAACACAACTGAATGGGTAGCCAACACAGCTGCATAGATAAGCAAACACAACTGCATGGATAAGCTAACACAGCAGCATAGATAAGCTAACACAGCAGCACAGATAAGCAAACACTGCTGCATAGTTAGGCGAAAACAGCTGCATGGATATGTAACACAGCTGCTCCACAGATAAGCTAACACAGCTGCATGGATAAGCAAACACAGCAGCATAGATACGCTAACTGCTGCAATGATAAGATAACACGACTGCATGGATAAGCTACCACTGCTGCATAGATAAACTAACACAACTGCAAGGCTTAGTTAACACAACTGCATTGATAAGCTAACACCGCTGCTTTGATAAGCTAACACAACTGCATAGATACGTTAACAAATATGCAGAGATAAGCTAACAAACTGCATAGATAAGCTAACAGAACTGCATATATACCCTAACATCTGCATAGATAAGCTAACACAACTGAATGGGTAGCTAAAACAGCTGCAAAAATAAGGTCACACAACTGCATAGATAGCTATCACAGCAGCCTAGATAAGCTAACACTGCTGCACAGATAAGCTAACACAGCTGCATAGATAACCCAACACAGTTGCATAGATAAGCTAACACAACTGCATGGATAGCTAAGACAGCAGCTGCATAGATAGCTAACACAGCTGCATAAATAACAGGTGAATAGATAAGCTAACAGCTGCATGGATAGGATAACACAACTGCATGTATACGCTAACATCTGCATAGATAAGCTAACACAACTGAATGGGTAATTTACACAGCTGCATAGATAAGGTAAAACAACTGCATAGATAGCTACCACAGCAGCATAGGTAAGCTAACACAGCTGCACAGATAAGCTAAAACAGCTGCATAGATAACTCAACATAGTTGCATAGATAAGCTAACACAACTGCATGGATAGCTAAGACAGCAGCTGCATAGATGAGCTAACACAGCTGCATAAATAACAGGTGAATAGATAAGCTACCCGCTGCATGGATAAGATAACACAACTTCATGTATATGCTAACATATGCATAGATAAGCTAACACAACTGAATGGGTAGATCACACAACTGCATAGATAAGGTAACACAACTGCATAGATAGCTATCACAGCAGCATAGATAAGCTAACACTGCTGCACAGATAAGCTAACACAGCTGCATAGATAACCCAACACAGTTGCATAGAAAAGCTAACACAGCTGCATAAACAACAGGTGAATAGATAAGCTAACAGCTGCATGGATAAGATAATACAACTGCATGGATAAGTAAAACAGCTGCATAGATAAACTAACACAACTGCATGGTTTAGTTAACACAACTGCATTTTTAAGCTAACACAGCTGCTTGGATAAGCAAACACAGCAGCACAGATAAGCTAACAGTGCTGCACAGATAAGCTAACGCAGCTGCATAGATAAGCTAACACAGTTGCGTAGATAAGCTAACACAACTGCATTGATAAGCTAAAACAGCTGTACAGATAAGCTAACAAAGCTTCAGAGATAAGGTAAGAGAACTGCATGTAAACGCCTACTCCTGCATAGATAAGCTAACACAACCCAATGGGTAGCTAACACAGCTGCAGAGATAAGCTAACACATCTGCATAGATAGCTATCACAGCTGATAGATAAGTCAACACAGCTCCATGGTTAAGCAAACACAGTGGCAGAGACAAAATAACACAGCTGCATAGCAAAGCTAACACAACTGATGAATAAGCTAACACCTGCATAGGTAAGCTAACACAACTGGAGTGATAGCTAACACAGCTGCATGGATAAGCAAACACATTGGCACAGAAAATATAACACAGATGCATAGCTAAGCTAACACAACTGATGAATAGGCTAACACGTGCACAGATAAGCAAACACAACTGTATCGTTTGCTAAGTCTGCTGCATAGATAAGCTAATACAACTCCATGGATAAGCTAACAGCTGCATAGATATTCTAACAAAACTGCATAGATAGCTAGCAGCTGCATAGATAAGCTAACACAGCTGCATTGGTAAATTAACACTGCTGCATGAATAAGCTAACACAGCTGCACAGATAACACAGCTGCATGGATAAGCAAAGACAGCAGCATAAGTAATTTAACACTGCCGCACAGATAAGCTAAGACAGCTGTATAGATAAGCTAACACAGTTGCATAGATAAGCTAAAACAACTGCATTGATAGCAAAGACAGCAGCTGCATAAATAAGATAACACAGCTGCATAGTTAAGTTAACAGAACTGCCTGTATACCATATCACCTGCATAGATAAGCTAACACAAACGAATGGGTAAGCTAACTCAGCTGCACAAATAAGCTAACACAGTTGCATAGATAAGCTAACACAACTGCGTCGATAGCTAAGAGTGCAGCTGCAAGCATAAGCCAACACAGCTGCATCGCTAAGCTAACGCAGCTGCATAAATAAGCTAATACAGTTGCATAGATAAGCTAACACAGCTGCATGAGAAAGCTAACAGCAGCACTGATAAGCTAAAACAGCTACACAGATAAGCTAACACGGCTGCATAGATAAGCTAACACAGCTGCAGAGATAAGCTAACACAGCTGCAGAGATAAAGTAAGAGAACTGCATGTATACGATAAAACCTGCATAGATAAGCTAACACAACTGAATGGGTAGCTAACACAGCTGAATAGATAAGCTAACATAACTGCATATATAGCTATCACAGCTGATAGATAAGCTAACACAGCTGCATGGATAAGCAAACACAGTGGCATAGATAGCTAACTTAGCTGCATAGATAAGCAAATACAAGTGTATTGATTGCTAACACAGCTGCATAGATAAGCAAACACAAGTGCATGGCTAGCTAACACCGCTGCACAGATAAGCTAACACTACTGCATAGAAAAACTAACACAACTGCATGGATAATCTAACAGCTGCGTTGATATGCTAACAAAACTGCATGGATAGCCAGCAGCTGCTGATAAACTAACAAAGCTGCATAGATAAGCTAACACTGCTGCATGGATAACCTAACACAGCTGACCAGATAACACAGCTGCATGGATAAGCAAACACAGCAGCATAGATAAGTTAACACTGCTGCACAGATAAGCTAACACAGCTGAATAGATAAGCAAACACAGTTGCACAGATAAGCTAACACAACTGCATTGATAGCAAAGACAACAGGTGCATAGATAAGCTAACACAGCTGCATAGATAAACTAACACAACTGCATGGTTCATTTAACACAACTGCATTGATAAGCTAACACAGCTTTTTGGATAAGCAAACACAGCAGCACAGATAAGTTAACACTGCTGCACAGATAAGCTAACACAGCTGCATAGATAAGCTAACACAGTTGCATAGATACACTAACACAACTGCACTGATAAGCTAAAAGAGCTGCACAGATAAGCTAACACAGCTGCACAGATAAGGTAAGAGAACTGCATGTATACGATAACACCTGCATAGATAAACTAACACAACTCAATGGGTAGCTAACACAGCTCCATAGATAAGCTGACACAGCTGCATAGATAGCTATCACAGCTGATAGATAACTTAACACAGCTGCATGGATAAGCAAACACAGTGGCACAGAACAAATAACACACATGCATAGGTAAGCTAACACAACTGCAGTGATAGCTAACACAGCTGCATAGATAAGCAAACACAACTGTATTGTTTGCTAACACAGTTGCATAGATAAGCTAACACAACTGCATTGATAAGCTAACACAGCTGCACAGATAAGGTAAGAGAACTGCATGTATACGCTAACACCTGCATAGATAAGCTAACACAACTCAATGGGTAGCTAACACAGCTGCACAGATAATCCAACACATCTGCATTGATAGCTATCACAGATGATAGATAAGTCAACACAGCTGCATGGATAAGCAAACACATTGGCACAGACAAAATAACACAGATGCATAGCTAAGCTAACACAACTGATGAATAAGCTAACACCTGCATAAATAACCAAACATACCCGTATTGTTTGCTAAGACTGCTGCATAGATAAGCTAATACAACTCCACGGATAAGCTAACAGCTGCATGGGTATTCTAACAAAACTGCATGGATCGCTAGCAGCTGCATAGATAAGATAACACAGCTACATAGGTAAATTAACACTGCTGCATGAATAAGCTAACACAGCTGCACAGATAACACAGCTGCATGGATAAGCAAACACAGCAGCATAATTCATTTAACACTGCTGCACAGATAAGCTAAGACAGCTGTATAGATAAGCTAACACAGTTGCATAGATAAGCTAACACAACTGCATTGATAGCAAAGACAGCAGCTGCATAAATAAGCTAACACAGCTGCACAGATAAGGTGAGAGAACTGCATGTATATGCTAACACCTGCATAGATAAGCTAACAAAACTCAATGGGTAGCTAACACAGCTGCACAGATAATCTAACACATCTGCATAGATAGCTATCACAGCTGATAGATAGGTCAACACAGCTGCATGGATAAGCAAACACATTGGCTCAGAAAAAATAACACAGATGCATAGCTAAGCTAACACAACTGATGAATAGGCTAACACCTGCATAGATTAGCAAACACAATTGTATTGTTTGCTAAGACTGCTGCATAGATAAGCTAATACAACTCCATGGAAAAGCTAACAGCTGCATAGATATTCTAACAAAACTGCATGGATAGTTAGCAGCTGCATAGATAAGATAACACAGCTGCATAGGTAAATTAACACTGCTGCATGAATAAGCTAACACAGCTGCACAGATAACACAGCTGCATGGATAAGCAAACACAGCAGCATAATTCATTTAACACTGCTGCACAGATAAGCTAAGACAGCTGTATAGATAAGCTAACACAGTTGCAAAGATAAGCTAACACAACTGCATTGATAGCAAAGACAGCAGCTGCATAAATAAGCTAACACAGCTGCATAGTTAAGTTAACAGAACTGCCTGTATACCATATCACCTGCATAGATAAGCTAACACAAACAAATGGGTAAGCTAACTCAGCTGCACAAATAAGCTAACACAGTTGCATAGATAAGCTAACACAGCTGCATGAGAAATCTAACAGCAGCACTGATAAGCTAAAACAGCTGCACAGATAAGCTAACACAGCTGCATAGATAAGCTAATACAGCTGCAGAGATAAGGTAAGAGAACTGCATGTATACGATAAAACCTGCATAGATAAGCTAACACAACTGAATGGGTAGCTAACACAGCTGAATAGATAAGCTAACATAACTGCATATATAGCTATCACAGCTGATAGATAAGCTAACACAGCTGCATGGATAAGCAAACACAGTGGCATAGATAGCTAACCCAGCTGCATAGATAAGCAAATACAAGTGTATTGATTGCTAACACAGCTGCATAGATAAGCAAACACAAGTGCATGGATAGCTAACACCGCTGCACAGATAAGCTAACACTACTGCATAGAAAACCTAACACAACTGCATGGATAATCTAACAGCTGCATTGATATGCTAAAACAACTGCATGGATAGCCAGCAGCTGCATAGATAAACTAAGAAAGCTGCATAGATAAGCTAACATTGCTGCATGGATAACCTAACACAGCTGACCAGATAACACAGCTGGAGGATAAGCAAACACAGCAGCATAGATAAGTTAACACTGCTGCACAGATAAGCTAGCACAGCTGAATAGATAAGCAAACACAGTTGCATAGATAAGCTAACACAACTGCATTGATAGCAAAGACAACAGGTGCATAGATAAGCTAACATAGCTGCATGGATAAGTAAAACAGCTGCATGGATAAACTAACACAACTGCATGGTTTAGTTAACACAACTGCATTGATAAGCAAACACAGCTTTTTGGATAAGCAAACACAGCAGCACAGATAAGTTAACACTGCTGCACAGATAAGCTAACACAGCTGCATAGATAAGCTAACACAGTTGCATAGATACGCTAACACAACTGCACTGATAAGCTAAAAAAGCTGCACAGATAAGCTAACACAGCTGCACAGATAAGGTAAGAGAACTGCATGTATACGATAACACCTACATAGATAAACTAACACAACTCAATGGGTAGCTAACACAGCTGCATAGATAAGCTGACACAGCTGCATAGATAGATATCACAGCTGATAGATAACTTAACACAGCTGCATGGATAAGCAAACACAGTAGCACAGAACAAATAACACACCTGCATAGCTAAGCTAACACAACTGCAGTGATAGCTAACACCGCTGCATAGATAAGCAAACAGAACTGTATTGTTTGCAAATACAGCTGCATAGATAAGCTAACACAACTGCATTGATAGCAAAGACAGCAGCTGCATAGATAAGCTAACACAACTGATTATTAAGCTATCACCTGCATAGCTAAGCTAAAACAACTGCAGTGATAGCTAACACAGCTACATAGATGAGCAAATACAACTGTATTGATTGCTAACACACTTGCATAGATAAGCAAACACTACTGCATGGATAGCTAACACAGCTGCACTGATAAGCTAACACTGCTACATAGATAAGCTAACACAACTGCATGAATAAGCTAACAGTTGCATAGATAGGCTAACAAAACTGCATGGATAGCTAGGGGCTGCATAGATGACCTAACAAAGCTGCATAGATAAGATAACACTGCTGCATTGATAAGCTAACACAGCTGCACCGATCACAGAGCTGTGCAGGTAAGGAAACACAGCAGTATAGATAAGTTAACACTGCTGCAGAGATAAGCTTACACAGCTGCATAGATAAGCTAGCACAGTTGCATAGATAAGCTAACACAACAGCATGGATAGCTAAGACAGCAGCTGCATCTATATAAATTAACACAGCTGCATAGATAAGCTAACAGAACTGCATATATACGCTGACATCTGCATAGATAAGCTAACGCAACTGAATGGGTAGCCAACACACCTGCATAGATAAGCTAACACAGCTGCATGGATAAGCTAACACAGCAGCATAGATAAGCTAACACAGCACCACAGATAAGCAAAAACCGCTGCATAGTTAGGCTAAAACAGTTGCATGGCTAAGATAACACAACTGCATGGATATGTAACACAGCTGCTGCATAGATAAGCTAACACAGCTGCATGGATAAACAAACACAGCAGCATAGATACGCTAACTGCTGCATGGATGAGATAACACAACTGCATGGATGAGCTACCACAGCTGCATAGATAAACTAACACAACTGCATGGTTTAGTTAACACAACTGCATTGATAAGCTAACACCGCTGCTTTGATAAGCTAACACAATTGCATAGATACGTTAACAATGCTGCAGAGATAAGCTAACAAACTGCATAGATAAGCTAACAGAACTGCATATACAGGGAGTGCAGAATTATTAGGCAAATGAGTATTTTGACCACATCATCCTCTTTATGCATGTTGTCTTACTCCAAGCTGTATAGGCTTGAAAGCCTACTACCAATTAAGCATATTAGGTGATGTGCATCTCTGTAATGAGAAGGGGTGTGGTCTAATGACATCAACACCCTATATCAGGTGTGCATAATTATTAGGCAACTTCCTTTCCTTTGGCAAAATGGGTCAAAAGAAGGACTTGACAGGCTCAGAAAAGTCAAAAATAGTGAGATATCTTGCAGAGGGATGCAGCATTCTTAATATTGCAAAGCTTCTGAAGCGTGATCATCGAACAATCAAGCGTTTCATTCAAAATAGTCAACAGGGTCGCAAGAAGCGTGTGGAAAAACCAAGGCGCAAAATAACTGCCCATGAACTGAGAAAAGTCAAGCGTGCAGCTGCCACGATGCCACTTGCCACCAGTTTGGCCATATTTCAGAGCTGCAACATCACTGGAGTGCCCAAAAGCACAAGGTGTGCAATACTCCGAGACATGGCCAAGGTAAGAAAGGCTGAAAGACGACCACCACTGAACAAGACACACAAGCTGAAACGTCAAGACTGGGTCAAGAAATATCTCAAAACTGATTTTTCTAAGGTTTTATGGACTGATGAAATGAGAGTGAGTCTTGATGGGCCAGATGTATGGGCCCGTGGCTGGATTGGTAAAGGGCAGAGAGCTCCAGTCCGACTCAGACGCCAGCAAGGTGGAGGTGGAGTACTGGTTTGGGCTGGTATCATCAAAGATGAGCTTGTGGGGCCTTTTCGGGTTGAGGATGGAGTCAAGCTCAACTCCCAGTCCTACTGCCAGTTCCTGGAAGACACCTTCTTCAAGCAGTGGTACAGGAAGAAGTCTGCATCCTTCAAGAAAAACATGATTTTCATGCAGGGCAATGCTCCATCACACGCGTCCAAGTACTCCACAGCGTGGCTGGCAAGAAAGGGTATAAAAGAAGGAAATCTAATGACATGGCCTCCTTGTTCACCTGATCTGAACCCCATTGAGAACCTGTGGTCCATCATCAAATGTGAGATTTACAAGGAGGGAAAACAGTACACCTCTCTGAACAGTGTCTGGGAGGCTGTGGTTGCTGCTGCACGCATTGTTGATGGTGAACAGATCAAAACACTGACAGAATCCATGGATGGCAGGCTTTTGAGTGTCCTTGCAAAGAAAGGTGGCTATATTGGTCACTGATTTGTTTTTGTTTTGTTTTTGAATGTCAGAAATGTATATTTGTGAATGTTGAGATGTTATATTGGTTTCACTGGTAATATTAAATAATTGAAATGGGTATATATATTTTTTTTGTTAAGTTGCCTAATAATTATGCACAGTAATAGTCACCTGCACACACAGATATCCCCCTAACATAGCTAAAACTAAAAACAAACTAAAAACTACTTCCAAAAATATTCAGCTTTGATATTAATGAGTTTTTTGGGTTCATTGAGAACATGGTTGTTGTTCAATAATAAAATTAATCCTCAAAAATACAACTTGCCTAATAATTCTGCACTCCCTGTATACGCTGACATCTGCATAGATAAGCTAACACAACTGAATGGGTAGCTGACACAGCTGCAAAAATAAGGTCACACAACTGTATAGATAGCTATCACAGCAGCATAGATTAGCTAACACTGCTGCCCAGATAAGCTAACACAGCTGCATAGATAACCCAACACAGTTGCATAGATAAGCTAACACAACTGCATGGATAGCTAAGACATCAGCTGCATAGATAAGCTAACACAGCTGCATAAATAACAGGTGAATAGACAAGCTAATAGCTACATGCATAAGATAACACAACTGCATGTATACACTAACATCTGCATAGATAAGCTAACACAACTGAATGGGTAGCCCCTCACAGCTGCATAGATAAGGTAACACAACTGCATAGATAGCTATCACAGCAGCATAGATAAGCTAACACTGCTGCACAGATAAGCTAACACAGCTGCATAGATAACCCAACACAGTTGTATAGATAAGCTAACACAACTGCATGGATAGCTAAGACAGCAGCTGCATAGATACGCTAACACAGTTGCATAAATAACAGGTGAATAGATAAACTAACAGCTGCATGGATAAGATAACACAACTGCATGGATACGTAAAACAGCTGCATAGATGAACTAACACAACTGCATGGTTTAGTTAACACAACTGCATTGATAAGCTAACACAGCTGCTTGGATAAGCAAACACAGCAGCACAGATAAGCTAACACTGCTGCACAGATACGCTAACACAGCTCCATAGATAAGGTAACACAGTTGCATAGATAAGCTAACACAACTGCATTGATAAGCTAACACAGCTGCACAGATAAGGTGAGACAACTGCATGTATACGCTAACACCTGCATAGATAAGCTAACACAACTCAATGGGTAGCTAACACAGCTGCACAGATAGTCTAACACATCTGCATAGATAGCTATCACAGCTGATAGATAAGTCAACACAGCTGCATGGATAAGCAAACACATTTTCACAGAAAAAATAACACAGATGCATAGCTAAGCTAACACAACTGATGAATAGGCTAACACCTGCATAGATAAGCAAACACAACTGTATCGTTTGCTAAGACTGCTGCATAGATAAGCTAATACAACTCCATGGATAAGCTAACAGCTGCATAGATATTCTAACAAAACTGCATGGATAGCTAGCAGCTGCATAGATAAGCTAACACAGCTGCATAGGTAAATTAACACTGCTGCATGAATAAGCTAACACAGCTGCACAGATAACACAGCTGCATGGATAAGCAAACACAGCAGCATAAGTAATTTAACACTGCTGCACAGATAAGCTAAGACTGCTGTATAGATAAGCTAACACAGTTGCATAGATAAGCTAACACAACTGCATTGATAGCAAAGACAGCAGCTGCATAAATAAGCTAACACAGCGGCATAGTTAAGTTAACAGAACTGCCTGTATACCATATCACCTGCATAGATAAGCTAACACAAACGAATGGGTAAGCTAACTCAGCTGTATAAAATAAGCTAACACAGCTGCATAGATAAGCTAACACAACTGTGTGGATAGCTAAAACAGCAGCTGCATAAATAAGCCAACACAGCTGCATTGATAAGCTAACGCAGCTGCATAAATAAGCTAATACAGTTGCATAGATAAGCTAACACAGCTGCATGAGAAAGCTAACAGCAGCACTGATAAGCTAAAACAGCTGCACAGATAAACTAAAACAGCTGCATAGATAAGCTAACACAGCTGCAGAGATAAGGTAAGAGGACTGCATGTATACGATAAAACCTGCATAGATAAACTAACACAACTGAATGGGTAGCTAACACAGCTGAATAGATAAGCTAACATAACTGCATATATAGCTATCACAGCTGATAGATAAGCTAACACAGCTGCATGGATAAGCAAACACAGTGGCATAGATAGCTAAACCAGCTGCATAGATAAGCAAATACAACTGTATTGATTGCTAACACAGCTGCATAGATAAGCAAACACGAGTGCATGGATAGCTAACACTGCTGCACAGATAAGCTAACACTACTGCATAGAAAAACTAACACAACTGCATGGATAATCTAACAACTGCATTGATATGCTAACAAAACTGCATGGATAGCTAGCAGTTGCATAGATAAACTAACAAAGCTGCATAGATAAGCTAACACTGCTGCATGGATAACCGAACACAACTGACCAGATAACACAGCTGCATGGATAAGCAAACACAGCAGCATAGATAAGTTAACACTGCTGCACAGATAAGCTAACACAGCTGAATAGATAAGCAAACACTGTTGCATAGATAAGCTAACACAACTGCATTGATAGCAAAGACAACAGGTGCATAGATAAGCTACCAGAGCTGCATGGATAAGTAAAACAGCTGCATGGATAAACTAACACAACTGCATGGTTTAGTTAACACAACTGCATTGATAAGCTAACACAGCTTTTTGGATAAGCAAACACAGCAGCACAGATAAGTTAACACTGCTGCACAGATAAGCTAACACAGCTCCATAGATAAGCTAACACAGTTGCATAGATACGCTAACACAACTGCACTGATAAGCTAAAACAGCTGCACAGATAAGCTAACACAGCTGCAGATAAGGTAAGAGAACTGCATGTATACGATAACACCTGCATAGATAAACTAACACAACTCAATGGGTAGCTAACACAGCTGCATAGATAAGCTGACACAGCTGCATAGATAGCTATCACAGCTGATAGATAAGTTAACACAGCTGCATGGATAAGCAAACACAGTGGCACAGAACAAATAACACACCTGCATAGGTAAGCTAACACAACTGCAGTGATAGCTAACACAGCTGCATAGATAAGCAAACACAACTGTATTGTTTGCTAACACAGCTGCATAGATAAGCTAACACAACTGCATGGATAAGCTAACAGCTGCATAGATATGCTAACAAAACTGCAGCTGCATAGATAAGCTAACAGTTCCATAGATAAGTTAACACTGCTGCATGGATAAGCTAACACAGCTGCACAGATAACACAGGTGCATGGATAAGCAAACACAGCAGCATAGATAAGCTAACACTGCTGCACAGATAAGCTAACACAGCTGCATAGATAACCCAACACAGTTGCATAGATAAGCTAACACAACTGCATGGATAGCTAAGACAGCAGCTGCATCGATAGCTAACACAGCTGCATAAATAACACCTGAATAGATAAGCTAACAGCTGCATCGATAAGATAACACAACTGCATGTATACGCTAACATCTGCATAGATAAGCTAACACAAATGAATGGGTAAACTACACAGCTGCATAGATAAGGTAACACAACTGCATATATAGCTACCACAGCAGCATAGATAAGCTAACACTGCTGCACAGATAAGCTAACAGCTGCGTAGATAACCCAACACAGTTGTATAGATAAGCTAACACAACTGCATGGATAGCTAAGACAGCAGCTGCATAGATAAACTAACACAGCTGCATAAATAACAGGTGAAAAGATAAGCTAACAGCTGTGTGGATAAGATAACACAACTGCATGGATAAGTAAAACAGCTGCATAGATAAACTAACACAACAGCATGGTTTAGTTAACACAACTGCATTGATAAGCTAACACAGCTGCTTGGATAAGTAAACACAGCAGCACAGATAAGCTAACACTGCTGCACAGATAAGCTAACACAGCTGCATAGATAAGCTAACACAGTTGCATAGATAAGCTAACACAACTGTATTGATAAGCTAAAACAGCTGCACAGATAAACTAACACAGCTGCACAGATGAGGTAAGAGAACTGCATCTATACGCTAACACCTGCATAGATAAGCTAACGCAACTCAATGTGTAGCTAACACAGCTGCATAGATAGCTATCACGGCTGATAGATAAGTCAACACAGCTGCATGGATAAGCAAACACATTGTCACAGAAAAAATAACACAGCTGCTTAGCTAAGCTAACACAACTGATGAATAAGCTAACACCTGCATAGATAAGCAAACATAACTGTATTGTTTGCTAAGACTGCTCCATAGATAAGCTAATACAACTCCACGGATAAGCTAACAGCTGCATGGATATTCTAACAAAACTGCATGGATCGCTAGCAGCTGCACAGATAAGCTAACACAGCTGTATAGATAAGTTAACACAGTTGCATTGATAAGCTAACACAACTGCATTGATAGCAAAGACAGCAGCTGCATAGATAAGCTAACACAACTGATTATTAAGGTAACACCTGCATAGCTAAGCTAAAACAACTGCAGTGATAGCTAACACAGCTGCATAGATGAGCAAATACAACTCTATTGATTGCTAACAAAGCTGCATAGATAAGCTAACACTGCTGCATGGATAACCGAACACAGCTGACCAGATAACACAGCTGCATGGATAAGCAAACACAGCAGCATAGATAAGTTAACACTGCTGCACAGATAAGCTAACACAGCTGAATAGATAAGCAAACACAGTTGCATAGATAAGCTAACACAACTGCATTGATAGCAAAGACAACAGGTGCATAGATAAGGTACCAGAGCTGCATGGATAAGTAAAACAGCTGCATGGATAAACTAACACAACTGCATGGTTTAGTTAACACAACTGCATTGATATGCTAACACAGCTTTTTGGATAAGCAAACACAGCAGCACAGGTAAGTTAACACTGCTGCACAGATAAGCTAACACAGCTGCATAGATAAGCTAACACAGTTGCATATATACTCTAACACAACTGCACTGATAAGCTAAAACAGCTGCACAGATAAGCTAACACAGCTGCAGATAAGGTAAGAGAACTGCATGTATACGATAACACCTGCATAGTTAAACTAACACAACTCAATGGGTAGCTAACACAGCTGCATAGATAAGCTGACACAGCTGCATAGATAGCTATCACAGCTGATAGATAATTTAACACAGCTGCATGGATAAGCAAACACAGTGGCACAGACCAAATAACACACCTGTATAGGTAAGCTAACACAACTGCAGTGATAGCTAACACAGCTGCATAGATAAGCAAACACTACTGCATGGATAGCTAACACAGCTGCACCGATAAACTAACACTGCTGCATAGATAAGCTAACACAACTGCATGGATAAGCTAACAGTTGCATGGATAGGATAACAAAACTGCATGGATAGCTAGAGGCTGCATATATGACCTAACAAAGCTGCATGGATAACACTGATGCATTGATGAGCTAACACAGATGCACAGATCACAGAGCTGTGAAGATAAGCAAACACGGCAGCATAGATAAGTTAACACTGCTGCAGAGATAAGCTTACACAGCTGCATAGATAAGTTAGCACAGATGCATAGATAAGCTAACACAACAGCATGGATAGCTAAGACAGCAGGTGCATCTATATAAGTTAACACAGCTGCATAGATAAGCTAATAGAACTGCATGTATACCATAACACCTGCAAAGTAAAGCTAACACAACTGAATGGGTAGCCAACACAGCTGCATAGATAAGCAAACACAACTGCATGGATAAGCTAACACAGCAGCATAGATAAGCTAACACAGCAGCACAGATAAGCAAACACTGCTGCATAGTTAGGCGAAAACAGCTGCATGGATATGTAACACAGCTGCTGCATAGATAAGCTACCACAGCTGCATGGATAAGCAAACACAGCAGCATAAATATGCTAACTGCTGCATAGATAAGATAACACAACTGCATGGATAAGTTACCACCGCTGCATAGATAAACTGACACAACTGCATGGTTTAGTTAACACAAATGCATTGATAAGCTAACACCGCTGCTTTGACAAGCTAACAGAACTGCATGGATACGTTAAAGCTCCAGAGATAAGCTAACAAACTGCATAGATAAGCTAACAGAACTGCATATATACTCTGACATCTGCATAGATAAGCTAATACAACTGAATGGGAAGCTAACTCAGCTGCATAAATAAGGTAACACAGCAGCGTAGATAAGTTAACACTGCTGCACAGATAAGCTAACACAGCTGTATAGATGAGCTAACACAGTTCCATAGATAAGCTAACACAACTGCATTGATAGCAAAGACAGCAGCTGCATAGGTAAACTAACACAGTTGCATAGTTAAGTTAACAGAACAGCCTGCATACCATAACACCTGCATAAATAAGATAACACAAATGAATGGGTAAACTAACACAGCAGCACAAATAAGCTAACACAGTTGCATGGATAAGCTAACACAACTGCGTGGATAGCTAAGACAGCAGCTGCATACATAAGCTAATACAGCTGCATCTATAACCTAACGCAGCTTCATAAATAAGCTAATACAGTTGCATAGATAAGCTAACACAGCTACATGGAAAGCTAACGGCAGCATTGATAAGCTAAAACAGCTGCACAGATAAGCTAACACAGCTGCATAGATAAGCTAACACAACTGCATGGATAGCTAAGACAGCAGCTGCATACATAGGCTATGTGGGAAAACAGGGCTGATTGCAGAGGCCCCCTAACTTTTTGCCCCCATTTTCCACTTTATGCTGGTGTTTTCCTGACTCTGATGGTGCCCTGGGTACTGCTAACCAGTCCCAGGGCCTGTGCTCTGTGTAAAATCAATATGCAAATTAGGCTAATTATAATTGGCTAAGTGAACCTACCTATAAGTCCCTAGTATATGGTAGGGCATGTAGGTTTAGGGACCACAGCATAGGTGGTGCACACCTAGGTGCACTGCTGAGGTGCCCAGTGTCATTTTAAAAGCAGGCCTGCCTTGCTGGCTGCTTTTAAATTAAAGTTATATGCAAATTCGACTTTGGAATTAAAGGTACTTCCAAAGTCTTAAACTACCTTATTTTTACATATAAGTCACCCCTAAGGTGTGCCCTATGTGCCCCTAGGGCTGGGTGCCATGTAACTATAAGCAGGGACTTTATAAAAATAGATTTATAAGCCCTGGTGAGGTAAAAACAGCCAAATTCGTTTTTCCCTCATTGAAGTAAATGGCCTTCATAGGCTAGAATGGGCAGACTTTATTTTAAATTTTAAAGTCTCCTTAAATGTTACATACCAAGAATTTGGTATCAAATTGATTGTTGTGATAAATCCCACAACTTCCAGTTGTTGGATTTAATATAACTTATTCAGGTAAAAAGTTTAGACTTTACCTAAAAAGTTGCCAATTTCAGCTCTGCATTGTTTTTGCTGCTGTGCTCTGATTGGCCAGCCTGCAGCAGCTTCTGCCAGGCTGCCTTGATGAGGTGTGAAGTGGCCAGGCTTCACACAAAGGAATGTGCTTGGGGGAGAGAATCTGCCCTCAGCAGATGGTGAGGCAGGAAGGGGGAGGGCTGCCAAACTGGTCTTCAAAGGCAGAGAAGGACATTTGCAGCACCCAGCAACACCCCCACATCCTACAACCCCAGACAATTAGGTGCCCCCTTGATTAGATTAGGAGAGGGCAGGAGAGGGGTGTGTTTATGATTTTTAGCCACACCAGTGGGTGGGCTCAGCCAGATGTAACCTCCAAAAATCAGATTCATCCATGTTGGATTTTTAGAGACTGTTGCCTTCTGGGATGGATTTTTGCCACACTTCCCAGGAAGTGGTCATCACAGGGGGATGAACCTGTCCCTGATTGGAGAACCAGGGCCCCCCTGCTTTTCACCCAGGAGCAAGGATAAAACTGGCAGACCTGCACCCACACCTCAGATCCCCACCAAATTTCAAGAAGAAAGAACTTAAGGAGAAGAAGGACTGCCCTGCTGGACCCCTGGCCTGCACCTGGAACCTGCACTCAGAAGGACTGCACCAGCTGCACACTTGGGCTTCACCACAAGAAGGACTTTGCCTGGCTTCAACTGGTTCAAGGAGGGACTCCCTGTTTGCTACAGGTGAAAAATTGCTAAACCAGAGTCCCCTGCACCAACTCCTGAAGAAAGCGACCAGCTGACCACTGTCCAGTGGCCAAAAAGGAGTTTGCGCCAGGTGCATTCTGGGAGTTGAAGTCCGCACCCCCCAAGGACCATCACAGAACTTCTGGACCCTTGGGGTGAGCTGTGGACCCCAAAAGAACCTTAAAAGAACATCTGGGTGAAGCCCCAGAAGTTTGGAAAAGATTTGAGAATTTTTGGAAAAAAGGTCCAGAGAGGGACCGAACCGCCGCGGAAATTCTAGCCGGCTTGCCTCAACCGCGACCCGGCCTGACTTCGTGGTTCGTCCCGGTAAAGAAAAACATCCAAAAAAGAGACTAAGTCCGAACGTAAAAAGTTGACCAGGACCTCCCAGCCATCGTATCCGAGAAGGGCTCCATGGACGTCGGATCAAGATCCAGGTTTACCCCGGTCGAAGGATTTTCATCTCGAAAAAACGACTAAGTCCGAAGGTAAAAGTCTCCACCGAGGAAACCCACATCGCGTATCCGGACAAGGGCTCCAGGAGGTCGGATTCAACTGGCAGGTTCGTCCCGGTGAAGAAAAACTTCAAAATAAAGACTAAGTCAGAAGGTAACTTTTTAACCGAGGCCTCCCGCGACCTGTAGCCGAGCAGGGCTCCATTGCGGTCGGCCTGAAAGTTTGACTTTGTCCCGGTCGAGGTGCAACCAGATGACCCGATTGGCGCTTTTTGTTTCTAAGCGCTAGAAAAGTAATAATTCTTTAAAAATTCATATCTCCGGTTCCCCTGAACCGATTTTAATCGTTTTTGTGTCATTTTAAAGATAAAATTATAAACTATTTTTATAAATTGGTTTTGGATTTTTAAACTGTTTCCTGTGTTTTATTTAAATACTGTTTTGTGATATTTGAATGCTTTACACTTTGTCTCCTAAGTTAAGCCTTGACGCTCGTTGCCAAGCTACCAAGGGTTGAGCTGGGATTAATTTACTGAGACCTAACTGTACCTATGTGGAGGTTGGTGGCTTGTTGCTAGGTGTAGGTACCTACCTGCCCTACCAATAACCCATTTTCCAACAGGCTAACACAGCTGCATCGATAATCTGACGCACCTGCATAAATAAGCTAATACAATTGCATAGGTAAGCCAACAGACCTGAATGGAAAAGCTAAAAGTAGCATTGATAAGCTAAAACAGCAGCACAGATAAGCCAGCACAGCTGCATACATAAGCTAACACACCTGCACAGATAAGGTAAGAGAACTCCATGTACACGATAACACCTGCATAGATAAGCTACCACAACTGAATGTGTAGCTAACACAGCTGCATATATAAGCTAACACACCTGCATAGATAGCTATCACAGGTGATAGATAAGCTAACACAACTGCATGGATACGCAAACACAGTAGCATAGATAAACTAACACAGCTGTATAGATAAGCTAACACAACTGATTATTAAGCTAACACCTGCAAAGGTAAGTGATAACTAACACAGCTGCATAGATGAGCAAATACAACTGTATTGATTGCTAACACAGTTGCTTAGATAAGCAAACACAACTGCATGGATAGCTAACACAGCTGAACAGATAAACTAACACTGCTGCATAGATAAGCTAACACAACTGCATGGATAAGCTAACAGTTGCATAGATAGACGAACAAAACTGCATGGATAGCTAGAGGCTGCATATATGACCTAACAAAGCTGCATAGATAAGATAACACTGCTGCATTGATAAGCTAACACAGCTGCACAGATCACAGAGCTGTGCAGATAAGCAAACACAGCAGCATAGATAGGTTAACACTGCTGCAGAGACAGGCATTAACCAGCTGCATAGATGAGCTAGCACAGTTGCATAGATAAGCTAACACAACAGCATGGATAGCTAAGACCGCAGCTGCATCTATATTA
Source organism: Pleurodeles waltl (assembly GCF_031143425.1). Classification (NCBI taxonomy): domain Eukaryota; kingdom Metazoa; phylum Chordata; class Amphibia; order Caudata; family Salamandridae; genus Pleurodeles; species Pleurodeles waltl. Next base: position 712,381,760 of record NC_090451.1, on the reverse strand, counting down.
GTTAACACAGCTGCATAGATAAGCTAACAGAACTGCATTTATACCATGACACCTGCAAAGGAAAGCTAACGCAACTGAATGGGTAGCCAACACACCTGCATAGATAAGGTAACACAGCTGCATGGATAAGCTAACGCAGCAGCATAGATAAGCTAACACAGCACCACAGATAAGCAAAAACTGCTGCACAGTTATGCTAAAACAGCTGCATGGCTAAGATAACACAACTGCATGGATATGTAACACAGCTGCTCCACAGATAAGCTAACACAGCTGCATGGATAAGCAAACACAGCAGCATAGATACGCTAACTGCTGCATAGATAAGATAACACAACTGCATGGATAAGCTACCACTGCTGCATAGATAAACTAACACAACTGCAAGGCTTAGTTAACACAACTGCATTGATAAGCTAACACCGCTGCTTTGATAAGCTAACACAACTGCATAGATACGTTAACAAATATGCAGAGATAAGCTAACCAACTGCATAGATAAGCTAACAGAACTGCATATATACCATAACATCTGCATAGATAAGCTAACACAACTGAATGGGTAGCTAAAACAGCTGCAAAAATAAGGTCACACAACTGCATAGATAGCTATCACAGCAGCCTAGATAAGCTAACACTGCTGCACAGATAAGCTAACACAGCTGCATAGATAACCCAACACAGTTACATAGATAAGCTAACACAACTGCATGGATAGCTAAGACAGCAGCTGCATAGATAGCTAACACAGCTGCATAAATAACAGGTGAATAGATAAGCTAACAACTGCATGGATAGGATAACACAACTGCATGTATACGCTAACATCTGCATAGATAAGCTAACACAACTGAATGGGTAACTTACACAGCTGCATACATAAGGTAACAACACTGCATAGATAGCTACCACAGCAGCATAGGTAAGCTAACACAGCTGCACAGATAAGCTAACAGCTTCGTAGATAACCCAACACAGTTGTTTAGATAAGCTAGCACAACTGCATGGATAGCTCAGACAGCAGCTGCATAGATAAACTAACACAGCTGCATAAATAATAGGTGAAAAGATAAGCTAACAGCTGCGTTGATAAGATAACACAACTGCATAGATAAGTTAAACAGCTGCATAGATAAACTAACACAACTGCATGGTTTAGTTGACACAACTGCATTGATAAGCTAACACAACTGCTTGGATAAGCAAACACAGCAGCACAGATAACCTAACACTGCTGCACAGATAAGCTAACACAGCTGCATAGATAAGCTAACACAGTTGCATAGATAAGCTAACACAACTGCATTGATAAGCTAACACAGCTGCACAGATAAGGTAAGAGGACTGCATGTATACGCTAACACCTGCATAGATAAGCTAACACAACTCAATGTGTAGCTAACATAGCTGCATAGATAGGCTAACACATCTGCATTAATAGCTATCACAGCTGAAAGATAAGTCAACACAGCTGCATGGATAAGCAAACACATTGGCACAGAAAAAATAACACAGCTGCTTAGCTAAGCTAACACAACTGATGAATAAGCTAACACCTGCATAGATAAGCAAATACAACTGTATCGTTTGCTAAAACTACTGCAAAGATAAACTTATACAACTCCATGGATAACCTAACAGCTGCATGGATAATCTACCAAAACTGCATGGATAGCTAGCAGCTGCATAGATAAGCTAACACAGCTGCATAGATAAGCTAACACTGGCGTGTGAATAAGCTAACACAGCTACACAGATAACACAGCTGCATGGATAAGCAAACACAGCAGCATAAATAATTTAACACTGCTGCACAGATAAGCTAACACAGCTGTATAGATAAGCTAACACAACTGCATGGATAAGCTAACACACTTGCATAGTTAAGTTAACAGAACTGCCTCTATACCATAACACCTGTATAGATAAGCTAACACAACTGATTGGGTAAGTTAACACAGCTGCACAAATAAGCTAACACAGTTGCCTAGATAAGCTAAAACAACTGCATGGATAAGCTAACACAGTTGCATAGATAAGCCAACACAGCTGCATGGAAAAGCTAAAAGCAGCATTGATAAGCTAAAGCAGAGGCACAGATAAGCCAGCACAGCTTCATACATAAACTAACACAGCTGCACAGATAAGGTAAGAGAACTGCATGTATACGATAACACCTGCATAGATAAGCTAAAACAAACAAATGGGTAGCTAACACAGCTGCATAGATAAGCTAACACAACTGCATAGATAGCTATCACAGCTGATAGATAATCTAATACGGCTGCATAGATAAGCAAACACAGTGGCATAGATAAGCTAACACAAATGATTTTTAATCTAACACCTGCATAGGTAAGCTAAACCAACTGCAGTGATAGCTAACACAGCTGCATAGATGAACAAACACAACTGTATTGATTGCTAACACAGTTGCATAGATAAGCAAACACAACTGCATGGATAGCTAGAGGCTGCATAGATGACCTAACAAAGGTGCATAGATAAGATAACACTGCTGCATTGATAAGCTAAGACAGCTGCACAGATCACAGAGCTGCGCAGATAAGCAAACACAGCAGCATATAAGTTAACACTGCTGTAGAGATAAGCTTACACAGCTGCATAGATAGGTTAGCACAGTTGCATAGATAAGCTAACACAACAGCATGGATAGCTAAGACAGCAGCTGCATCTATATAAGTTAACACAGCTGCATAGATAAGCTAACAGAACTGCATGTATACCATAACACCTGCAAACTAAAGCTAACACAACTGAATGGTTAGCCAACACAGCTACATAGATAAGCTACCCGCTGCATGGATAAGATAACACAACTGCATGTATATGCTAACATATGCATAGATAAGCTAACACAACTGATTGGGTAGATCACACAACTGCATAGATAAGGTAACACAAATGCATAGATAGCTATCACAGCAGCATAGATAAGCTAACACTGCTGCTCAGATAAGCTAACACAGCTGCATAGATAACCCAACACAGTTGTATAGATAAGCTAACACAACTGCATGGATAGCTCAGACAGCAGCTGCATAGATAAACTAACACAGCTGCATAAACAATAGGTTAAAAGATAAGCTAACAGCTGCGTGGATAAGATAACACAACTGCATGGATAAGTAAAACAGCTGCATAGATAAACTAAAACAACTGCATGGTTTAGTTAACACAACTGCATTGATAAGCTAACACAGCTGCTTGGATAAGCAAACACAGTAGCACAGATAAGCTAACACTGCTGCACAGATAAGCTAACGCAGCTGCATAGATAAGCTAACACAGTTGTGTAGATAAGCTAACACAACTGCATTGATAAGCTAAAACAGCTGTACAGATAAGCTAACAAAGCTTCAGAGATAAGGTAAGAGAACTGCATGTAAACGCTAACTCCTGCATAGATAAGCTAACACAACCCAATGGGTAGCTAACACAGCTGCAGAGATAAGCTAACACATCTGCATAGATAGCTATCACAGCTGATAGATAAGTCAACACAGCTCCATGGATAAGCAAACACAGTGGCAGAGAAAAAATAACACAGCTGCATAGCAAAGCTAACACAACTGATGAATAAGCTAACACCTGCATAGGTAAGCTAACACAACTGCAGTGATAGCTAACACAGCTGCATAGATAAGCAAACACAACGGTATTGTTTGCTAACACAGCTGCATAGATAAGCTAACACAACTGCATGGATAAGCTAACACCTGCATAGATATTTTAACAAAGCTGCTTGTATAGCTAAGACAGCAGCTGCATACATAAGCTAACACAGCTGCATCGATAAGGTAATGCAGCTGCATAAATAATCTAATACAGTTGCATAGATAAGCCAACACAGCTGCATGGAAAAGCTAAAAGCAGCATTGATAAACTACAACAGCGGCACAGATAAGCCAGCACAGCTGCATTGATAAGCTTACACAACTAAGCTAAAACCTGCATAGCCAAGCTAACACAACTGCAGTGATAGCTAACACAGCTGCATAGATAAGCAAATACAACTGTATTGATTGCTAACATCGCTGCATAGATAAGCAAACACAACTGCATGGATAGCTAACACCGCTGCGCAGATAAGCTAACACTGCAGCATAGATAAACTAACACAACTGCATGGATAATCTAACAGCTCCATAGATATGCTAACAAAACTGCATGGATAGCTAGCAGCTGCATTGCTAAGCTACCAAAGCTGCATAGATAAGCTAACACTGCTCCATGGATAACCCAACACAGCAGCATAGATAAATTAACACTGCTGTTCAGATACGCTAACACAGCTGTATAGATAAGCTAACACAGCTGCTTGGATAGACAAACACAGCTGCATAGATAAGCTGACATAGCTGCATGGATAGCTAACACAGCTGCATAGATAAGCTAACACAGCTGCATACATAAGCTAACACAGCTGCATAGATAAGCAAAAACTGCTCCATTGATAAGCTAACACAGCTGCACAGATAACACAGCTGCGTGGATAAGCAACACAGCAGCACAGATAAGCTAACACAGCTGCATAGATAAGCTAACACAGCTGCATAGATAAGCTAACACAATTGCATAGATAAGCTAACAGAACTGCATGGATAGCTAAGACAGCAGCTGCATAGATAAGCTGACACAGGTGCATCAATAAGCTAACGCAGCTGCATAAATAAGCTAGTACAGCTGCATAGATAAGCTAACTCAACTGCATAGATTGCCAACACAGCTGAATAGACAAGCTAACACTGCTGCATGGATAAGCAAACACAGCTCCATAGATACGCAAACACAACTGCATGGATGGCTAAAACAGCTGCACAGATAAGCTAACACTGCTGCATAGATAAGCTAACACAACTGCATGGATAAGCTAACAGGTGCATACATAGCCTTACACAACTGCATGGAGAGCTAGCAGCTGCATACATAAGCTAACACAGCTCCATAGATAAGCTAACCCTGCTGCATGGATAAACTACCACAGCTGCACAGATAACACAGCTGCGTGGATAAGCAAACAGAGCAGCAGAGATAAGCTAACATTGCTGCACAGATAAGCTAACACATCTGCATAGATAAACTAACAGAGCTGCTTAGGTAATCTAATACAACTGCATGGATGGCTAAAATTGCAGCTGCTTAGATAAGCTAACACCTGCATAGATAACCTAATACAACTGCATGGATAGCAAACACAGCTGTATGGATAAGCAAGCACATCTGCACAGATAAGCTAACACAATTGCATAACTAAGCTATCAGCTGCCTGAATAAGCTAACACAGCTGTGTGGATAAGCTAACAGCTGCATGGAAAAGCTAACACAGCAGCATAGACTAGCTAACAAAGCTGCATAGATAAGCTAACACAGCTGTGTGGATAAGCTAAAGGCTGCATAGATGCGCTAACAGAATTACATGGATGTGCTAACCCCCCTACATCGATCAGAAAACACAATTGCATGGATAGCTATCACAGCTGCATAGATAAGCTAACACAACTGCACAAATATGCAAACACTGCAGCATAGATAAGCTACCACAGCTGCATATTGTAGGAGGCTGGCCTGGCTTGTAGTGGGTACCAGAGGTACTTACACCTTGTGCCAGGTACATTTATCCCTTATTAGTGTAGAAGAAGTGGTTCTAGCAGCTTAGACTGATAGAAGGTAGCTATGGCAAAGCAGCTTAGGCTGAACAAGGAGACATGTAAAGCTCCTACTATACCACTGGTGTCATACGCACAATATCATACGAAAACACAATACACAGAGTTACTAAAAATAAAGGTACTTTATTTTTATGACAATATGCCAAAAGTATCTCAGTGAGTACCCTCAGTATGAGGATAAGTTATATACACAAGATATATGTACACAAACCAAAAGTAGGTAAGTAATAACAAGAAAAGTAATGCAAGCAGTGTAGAATTACAGTAGATTGCAATAGGAGCACATAGGTATAGGGGCAACACAAACCATATACTCTAAAAGTGGAATGCGAACCACAAATGGACCCCAAACCTATGTGAGCTTGTAGAGGGTCGCTGGGACTGTAAGAAAACAGTGAGGGTTAGAAAAATAGCCCACCCCAAGACCTTGAAAGGTAGGTGTAAAGTGCACCTACTACCCCCAGAGAGCACAGAAGTCGTGATAGGGGGATTCTGCAGGAAGAACAAACACCAGCAATGCAACAACAGTGGATTTCCAGACCTGAGTACCTGTAAGACAAGGGGACCAAGTCCAATAGTTGCGACAGTGTCGAGAGTGGGCAGGAGCCCAGGAAATGCCAGCTGAGGGTGCAAGGAAACTGCCACCTGTTGGAAGAAGCTTGGAGTTCTGCAAGAAAGAAGAGAGCTAGGGACTTCTCCTTTGGAAGACGGATGTTCCACGTCGCGGTGAAGCGTGCAGAGGTGTTCCCACGCAGAAAGACCACAAACAAGCCTTGCTAGCTGCAAGGGTCGCGGTAGAGGTTTTTGGGTGCTGCGGTGGCCCAGGAGGGACCAGGATGTCGCCACTTGGAGGAGGAGACAGAAGGGGCGCCCAGCAACTCAGGGAGCTCTAACAGAAGCAGGCAGCACCCGCAGAAGTACCTGAACAGGCACTTGGAAGGAAAGTGAACCAGAGTCCACCTGAAGTCACAAAAGGGAGTCCCACGATGCCAGAGGACAACTCAGAAGGTTGTGCACTGCAGGAAGGAGTGTCGGGGACCCCGGCTTGGCTGTGCACAAAGGAAATCCTGAAAGAGTGCACAGGAGCCGGAGCAGCTGCAAATCACGCGGTACCCAGCAATGCAGTCTAGCATGGGGAGGCAAGGACTTACCTCCACCAAACTTGAACTGAAGAGTCACTGGATGGTGGGAGTCCCTTGTACAGAGTTGCTGAGTTCCATGGACCATGCTCGTCAGGATGAGAGGGGACCCAGAGGACCAGTGTTGCAGTCTTTTGGTGCCTGCGTCAGCAGGGGGAAGATTCTGTCGACCCACGGGAGATTTCTTCAGAGCTCCTGGTGCAGGGAGGAGGCAGGCTACCCCCAGAGCATGCACCACCTGGAAACAGTCGAGAAAGCCAACAGGATGAGGCGATACAAGGTTGCTAGTAGTCGTCTTTGCTACTTTGTTGCGGTTTTGCAGGCGTCCTGAGCAGTCAGCGGTCGATCCTTTGACAGAAGGTGAAGAGGGAGATGCAGAGGAACTCTGGTGAGCTCTTGCATTCGTTATCTGAAGAATTCCCCAAAAGCAGAGACCCTAAATAGCCAGAAAAGGAGGTTTGGCTACCAAGGAAGGAGGATTGGCTACCAAGAGAGGTAAGAACCTATCAGAAGGAGCCTCTGACGTCAACTGCTGGCACTGGCCACTCAGAGCAGTCCATTGTGCCACAAACACCTCTGTTTCCAAGATGGCAGAGGTCTGGGACACACTGGAGGAGCTCTGGGCACATCCCCTGGGAGGTGCAGGTCAGGGGAGTGGTCACTCCCCTTTCCTTTGTCCAGTTTCGTGACAAAACAGGGCTGGGGGATCCCTAAACTGGTGTAGACTGGCTTATGCAGAGATGGGCACCATCTGTGCCCATCAAAGCATTTCCAGAGGCTGGGGGAGGCTACTCCTCCCCAGCCTTCACACTTATTTCCAAAGGGAGAGGGTGTTACACCCTCTCTCAGAGGAAGTCCTGTGTTCTGCCTTCCTGGGCCAGGGCTGCCTGGACCCCAGGAGGACAGAAACCTGTCTGGGGGGTTGGCAGCAGCAGCAGCTGCAGTGGAGACCCCGGAAAGGCAGTTTGGCAGTACCTGGGTTCTGTGCTAGAGACCCGGGGGATCATGGAATTGTCCCCCCAATGCCAGAATAGCATTGGGGTGACAATTCCATGATCTTAGACATGTTACATGGCCATGTTCGGAGTTACCATTGTGACGCTATACATAGGTAGTGACCTATGTATAGTGCATGCGTGTAATGATGTCCCCGCACTCACAAAGTCCGGGGAATTTGCCCTGAACGATGTGGGGGCACCTTGGCTAGTGCCAGGGTGCCCACACACTAAGTAACTTTGCACCCAACCTTCACCAGGTGAAGGTTAGACATATAAGTCACCTATATGTCCAACCTTCACTTGCTGAAGGTTAGGTGCAAAGTTACTAAGTGTGAGGGCACCCTTGCACTAGCAAAGGTGCCCCCACATAGGTCAGGGCCATTTCCCCGGACTTTGGTGAGTGCGGGGACACCATTAGATGCATGCACTACACATAGGTCAATACCTATATGTAGCTTCACAATGGTAACTCTGAATATGGCCATGTAACATGTCTAAGATCATGGAATTGTCCCCCATTCCGAAATCTGGTATTGGGGAGCCAATTCCATGCATCCTCGGGGCTCCACCATGGACTCCCAGTACTGCCAAACCAGCTATCTGAGCCTTGCACTGCAGCTACAGCTGCTGCTACCTCACAGACAGTGTTCTGCTCTCCTGGGGTCTGGGCAGCCCAGTCCCAGGAAGGCAGAACAAAGCATTTGCTCTGAGAGCAGGGTGTTACACCCCCTCCCTTTGGAAATAGGTGTTACAGGCAGGGGAGGGGTAGCCTCCCTCAGCCTCTGGAAATGCTTTGAAGGGCACAGATGGTGCCCTCCGTGCATAAACCAGTCTACACCGGTTCAGGGACCCCTTGTCCCCTGCTCTGGTGCGAAAATGGACAAAAGAAAGGGGAGGGACCACTCCCTTGTCCATCCCCACCCCAGGAGGGGTGCCCAGAGCTTCTCCAGTGTATCCCAGACTTCAGCCATCTTGCTTTGCAAGGTGTGGGGGCACACTGGAGGGCTCTGAGTGGCCAGTGCCAGTTGGTGACATCAGAGATACCTCCTTATAGGTCCATACCTGATAAGGTAGCCAATCCCCCTCTCAGGGCTATTTAGGGTCTCTCCTGTGGGTTCTCTTCAGGTTCTGCTTGCAAGTTTCCTTCAGAAATCATCTGCAACAACTTCAGACTCTTCAGGCCTCGGATCAACCGCAGTCTGCTCCAAGACACGCTGTAACTGCAAAAAAGTGTCTACAAGAGACACTCTTCTTCAGCAACCTCAGCTCCAAGTGAGCAACTGCAACAGTTTCCAAGGTGTGCACACTCTGGAGACTCCGTGTCTTCATCCTGCACCAGAAAGACTAAAGAAATCTCCCGTGGAGTGACAGAGTCACTCCCATGTGCCAAGCAGGCACCTTCAAAGACAACGACCGGTACCCTGGGAGTCCTCTCACAGCGACGAGCATGCTCCTAAGGACACAGAGGGTGGACATCATTGACATAGACTGTCTTGAGGTCCTGCTGACGCAATTTGGAGAAGGTATGACCTTGCCTTCCCCTGGAATGACGGTACCCCTGTGTACTGCATCTTCTTCACCTCCTGAGGCCTCTGTGCACTCTTTGAAAAATTCCTTTGTGCACAGCCTGGCCCATGTCCCCAGCACTCCATCCTGTGATGGACAACCTGCTGAGTTGTTCTCCAGCGGCGTGGGACCTTCTTTTGTTGTGCTGCACCAACCACATGTTGCACCTCCTTTGAACCCAGATCCTGCAACTCGTAAGGGTGCTGGCTGGTATCCTGAAGGCTCTTTAAAGTGCTGAGAGCCCCCTCTTCACACAGAGTTGAGGTCCTGAGGTCCCTCCTGGGTCCACCCAGCGCCATTCTGATGCAAAACACACTTTTGGCGTAGCCAAGGCTTGTTGGCGACTTCCAACACAAAATCTCATCTGCAACAATCTTCAGTCCGTGGGACATCTTTTGCATCATGCAGGAAACCGCTGGCGTCTTCCTAGGGTGCAATTCTGCAGTCTTCGACTAACCATGGACTCTTCTTTTGCACCCTCTTCTGGGTTGGCAGGGGCTCCTGTCCTTCCTGGAACTTTTTCGACTTCTGGACTTGGTCCCCTTCCTTTGCAGGTCTTCAGGTCCAGGAATCTAGCAGTTGTTCTTTGCAGACTTTGATGGCTGCTGCAAAATCCCAAAAATGAGGTGTAGTGAGTCCTAAGGAAACTTGCAGTGCTTTACTCCTGGTTTTCTGGGCTCTGGGGTGGGGTAATTTACTTACCTTTACTGTATTCTTACTCTCCGAGCAATTCTGCACATACTACACTTGTCTAGGGGGGAATTTGTGATTCACATTCCACTTTCTTAGTATATGGTTTGTGTTGCCCCTATACCTATTTTCTCCCATTGCATTCTGTAGGATTTCCTACTGTTCGCATTGTTCTATGACTATTTACTTGTCTAATTTTGGTGTCTAGAGTATATATTGTGAATAACACTTACCTCCAGAAGGAGTATTGTCTCTATGATATTTTTGGGACTGTGTCACCCAAATAAATACCTTTATTTTTGGTAACACTGAGTATTGTCTTTACTTGTGTAGAAGTACTGTGTGACTATAAGTGATATTGCATGAGCTTTGCATGTCTCCTAGTTCAGCCTAAGCTTCTCTGCTTTAGCTACCTCTATCGGCCTAAGCTGCAAGAACACTACTACTTCACTAAAAAGGGATAACTGGACCTGGTATAAGGTGTAAGTACCCAAGGTACCCACTACAAACCAGGCCAGCCTCCTACAGTTACCCCCACTTTTTGCCTGCAGTCAGTGTGTTTCCACTGTGTTCACTGGGATCCTGCTAACCAGGACCCCAGTGACTGGGCTCTCCCCCTTTCAATTTGATTGCTTAGGACTTAGCACACCCCACAATGTGCACACTGGTGCCCCCATATAAGTCCCTAGTATATGGTACTTAGGTACTCAGGACATTGGGGCACCAGCGGTTCCCCATGGGCTGCAGCATGTATTGTGCCACCCATGGGAGCAATGCAAAGTGTATCTGCAGGCCGGCTGTGAGAGACTGGCTACTTGTTGCAGTACCCCTCCCCCACGTTTGCCTGGTTTCTGAATGCAACTCGGACTGGAGTGCACTGGGATCCTGCTAACCAGGTTCCCAGTGCCAGTGTTTTTCCCTAAAACATGGTAACATTAATTGGATACACCTTTAGCTACCACTATAAGTCCCTAGTAAAAGGTACTTAGGTACCCAGGGCATGGGGTACTATGGGTAAGCCCCTGATGGCAGCAGCACTAATTGTGCCACCCTCAAGAGCTATGCATCCAGATGCACCCACCACTGCCAAGCTGGGTATCCTGGTGCAAACCTAAAATACTAACTTGACATGGCACACTCTCTGTGTGCCCTGTCCACCCTACACTGCATATTTTATGGGTAAGTCACCCCTCTAGCAGGCCTTCCAGTCCTAAGGCAGGGTGCACCATACTATATGTGAGGGCATAATTGCATGGGCAATATGCCCCCACTGTGTCCTTGCCAAACCTGGGAGATAGTGAGTGAACAGAGCATCCATTTTAATATATGTGCTGGACACTGGTCAATACGAGTTTCCCAGCTAAACAATGGCTAATCTGAACCCTGGGTTGTTTGGTATCAAACAACTCAGAATAATACATCCAAACCACTACCAGTACTGGATTTATTATAAAATGTACCCAGGGGTCACCTTAGAGGTGCCCCCTGCAAAAACAAACTATCCTGGCATGGTTGCTGACTGGTTCCATCCAGCCTGCTACCTCCAGACAGCCAATCCTCAAACCTTGGGAGAGAGCCCTGCCTCTCCAGTTTGTGAAACAAAGCCCTTCCTGGGTGGAGGAGCTAACTCCCCCTCCCTCAGAAATGTGCACTGCCCTGGCAGTGAGCTTCAAAGGGCTACCGCCCTTGAAACTCGACCCCCAGGCCTGCTGCTAGCAGCAGATGGCCTCCCCCCTGTGCAAACCCCCACTCTTGGAGGGTGCAAAGGTGGGAAACCAGAAAAAGGGTAGGAGGAGTGACCTCACTGAGCCTGCACCACCCCTAAGGGCTTTCATGCGAAGTGGACCCTCTGATTCAGTTTTCTCCATCTTGGAATGGAGGAAAACAGCCAATGAGGTTTAGGGAAGTGAACTTTCCCACAGGAAGTGGTCACTATGGTGGGTGTAGCCACCCAAGGTTAAGTGTCCCATTGGACACTACCAGGTTCCCCCTAAAACGCCCACTAAATTCAGTATTCAGAGGGCTCCCCTAGACCAAGACTTTAGATTTGAGAAGGACTCAAAGAAGATTCCAAACGACAAGAAAACCAGCACCAGAGAAACCTGCTAGGACGATAACTGAGGACCTGCTGCACCAGAAGAGGCGTCAAGACCCCTGCTTGCTGCACCAGAGTCCCGACAATCACAACAGCAGAGGAGCTGAACAATGGACTGACCCCAAGAAACCCAGGGGACCTCCAGGCTTCAAGAATCACCCCAGATCTCCCTCCTGAGTGAAGGCATCACTCAAGAAACGCAAGTAAACTGGAAAAGACCAAGAAACCAGTGAAGGACACTACACTGAATCGCCGATATCTCTGCGACCGGAAGTCACAGCTGGACCCAACGACACACAGACGACAGTCCGGAAGTGCCCCCCAGCTCTACCGAGTTTGGTGGCGCTGCGACCCCTGTTGGCCGAGATAGAGAAATACCCTGGGTCCTGCTCAGCTGACGTTGGACCAGGAGAAAACCAGCTCCCCTGAGCTAACAAAGGATCAGGAGGAAGCACCCCGGACCTCGGACCAGAGTGCCCCTGTTGTCATGCAAATGACCCCCAAAGGGACTGACCTCCAGATCCAGAGGACTCCGTTGCGCACAGCATCCAAGACCTCCAAAACGCCCTGCACCTGGCCACCCTGGACCTTGCATCGCGGGTTCTGCTGTGCGCCCCGTGTCCCCAACCTCTTGTGACCTTGACAACCAAAGGGGACTCCCAGGCACTACTTTTAATTTGCAAACCAGCTCCTTTTCCAAGTGGCCCATCCAGATGGCCCTGTGCCAAGAACGTTGCCAACGCTGCTCCCGCCGAAACCGGGAGTGAACACTCCCCTGTCCATCATCACCCCATGGGTGGGGCCCAGAGCTCCTCCACATGGCCACTTGATTCTGCCATCTTGAATCCAAGGTGGGCAGAGGCCCCTGGGAGCATCTGAGTGGCCAGGTCAGGTAGGTGATGTCACAGCCCCCTTCTGATAGGTGGTCACCCTGCTAGTGACCAATCGCCCTTCCTGGGCTATTTTGGGACCCCTCTTCAAGTGTGCTGAGTAGGCTTCACTGCGACTCCTGTGCCTGCTGCCCGTGGGTCGACTGTTGGGGGTGCCTCCTCTCAGCAGCTGGGAGAGTCTGAAGTGACACTCCCAGCTGCTGTGAGTCCCCTCAGACACCCCTCCTTTGGTAGAGTCCCCTGGGTCTTGCTGGTCCTCTTCAGCCTTGCAAAACCTTCTTATCTGCCTCTTGCATTTGCCGAGGCTCGTTGGTGGTTTTCCAGGACCACTGAGTGACTGCGTCACGACTGCCGACGTGGGACATGCCTTGCATCACTTCTGGAACACCTCTTCTGCTCCTGTGCTGCACTGCTGACTTTCTTCATCCAACATCAACCTGGTCCTGCATCCACAGAAGGGTGGGTAGTGGCTCCTGCCACAGTCGGACATGCCAACTCAAACTGGACCTGGTCCCCTTCCTTTGCAGGTCCTCTTCTGTCAGGGTCCACCTCTGGCTTCTTACAGTCTTGTGTGGGTCTTGCACAGTCCTTCTCCAATGTCCTCCTGTTGGTTTAAGGGAAAACCAGGTACTTACCTCTTCTCTCCTGGTCGCTGGGGGGGCACCCTGGTACTTACCTTTTGGGGTTCCTAGGGCCATATGTACGAACACATTTTCCCATAGACACAGAATGGGTAAAACCCTTTGATACATCTGGCCCCTAGTTCCACCAATTCCCCCCTGATTCCACTTCCTCGGGTGGGGGGACTGCCTTTCACATTACACTTTTTAGGTATATGCTTTTGCCCTCCCCTAGGGCCCTCAATGTTTCTATTGCTTTTACCAATACCCATTGCTTTCTATGCTATTTCCAATTGCTAATGTGTAAATAATAGTGTGTTTACTTACCTCCAGTTGGGGTATTGCCTGTACAGTATTTTAGTATTTGTGTTACTACAATAAAGTACCTTGCTTTTTGTAACACTGTGTGGTTCTTTCATGTGTCACAGGTGCTTGCCACACACCAGGCCAGCTTCCTACAGTTTTGTTGGTTGTCGCTGGCTTCAATGGGCGACTGTCTGTGCATTCGGTGATCCAGGTGGAGAAATCTGGACGGCCTGTTCTAGGTCTGATGAGGCTTTGGATTGGGAGGTGCTGAGGGTCTGAGTTCACTGTGTTTCTGGTACCTTACTCCAGCTGCGGCGGGAGGAGCTGTGGTGCTTGGTGACGATGGTGCGGTCGGATCAGGTGACTTCAGTGACGTGGTTGAATTTGACTCTGTCACTGGAGGTGAAGATGAGGTCGAGTGTGGGTCCAGCTTTGTGCACAGGTTGGGTGACCACTTGGGAGAGACTCATGTTCATGCATGCTCTCCAGGAGGGTGGTAATATTGGCGTTGTGGTTTAATGCACCAAAAAGGGGCCTTTTATCTCCAACCATCCTTCTGCTGCATGCTTCCTCTACTGCTTTCTCCAGTTCAAAGTACTTCTTGGCTTCGTCAACAGGATTTCTACTAGTCCAGGAAAATCGTATTTGTCTTGCCAGCCTCTTCAACGGTGCTTTGATTGAAGCATGATATGTAAGGGTGCAGCACAGTCTTTCACACGGTAGCTTCTGCGCCCTTAATCTAGTGGGTCCTTCTTGATGGAGCCTTGGTGACTTCAAAGCAGGGCTCGCCTCCCGCGCATATGTAAAGTTTAAAGTTTTCCCTCTCAGTTCCATGTACTGCAGCCCATACTGGCACATCCATATTTTCTCTTAATAACCTGCACAAATTTAAAGAAAATCTATTCACACACTTCCACAATTGCACAAAAGGTGTCTACCGCTAGGAGCACTACAGGAAAAGCGTGGTGCACACGGTTAAATGCGCAGGGGCGGACTCCATCCACGCAGCAGGAGGGCTGCACCACCTTCTCCCAAGACACAGGCAAGTGATCGCCAACTGGTGTTAAGCATGGATGTGACAAACTACCACATGCGTTTGTGTGTAATACAGATCAGGCAGGCAGATGAGGACAGCAGATCGAGCACCAAAAGTACCACTTTTGGCAGGTGCTCGTCAATATACACAAAAATACATGAACAAAAGAAAGAAAACAGCAGGATGTGGCATCTCACCTCTGATGTCTTCTGTATCAATCCCTCTGTGGGACTCACATCTGGGCTCCAGTAGGTTTGGACTTGGATCACTCATCACTGGTGCCCTAAACTGGAATAAGAGGAAGAAAGACAAACATCCTCCCTAAACTAACAGGGCCGCAGCTACTGACCCTACAAATGCATTTCAGCCAACAGCATGGTGAACAAGGCAAAGAACATACAAGAACCCCAAAATACCCAGGGCTAACCGGATTCCATATGAACATGGAAAACGCAAAAGCCCTACAACCCATGTACAATAGATGGCACATAACACAACAGTGAAAAGAAGCATGCAAGCAGTGTACTAGAACACACATTTATCTACAATCAGCGGCCCTGTTTGTATAAGGTGTGCCTACTGTGTGCCAATGACAACTGTAGAGTGAATACAACATCACAAACACGGCAAGGCAAACAAGTTCAAAAACAAATACTTAGGGCTAACCGGATTCCATATCAACATGGAAAACGCAAAAGCCCCACAATTTAAATGAGCATGAACAGCAAACAACAATGCAATAATACACACAAGCCTTGCCGTGTACTCACAGGTTTGTATCATTTGTGACTTGGCTCATGCTGTGTATGTTGTACCTAGCCTACCTAGAGAATTCTTTATAAAATAATAAAACATTCCGTAAGTTTTAGAATTTGGAATAAAGTGGGTTCTGCGCATTAGCGCCGAAAGGCCCAGGTCCTACCGTAGGATGTCTTCACGCAAGATGCCTCCCTTCAGGGGGCCCTGTGCGGCTCTTCAAAGAGAGTATCTGATTGAAGGATAAAAGCAAGTCATATTACAAACCATCCCAGGGTATCAATACCGGCAGCACATTTGCATACACAAGTAAGCTTTAGAAGAGCAAAAATACTTCTGGATTACTTTGTTAAGACAGGACACGTCTGCACACGACTGCCATTGCTTCATGCGCCTCCTGAGCCCAGTGGAAGGAAGAATCAAGCATTTAATGCTCTTCGTGAGAAGAACTTGAATACATCGGAGCCTTCCTTGACAACTCTCATGCCCTGACCCCTTATTCTAGAAGCACCTCCACTGGAAGAGTAACACATTCTTCACAAGATTTATATATTGGGGTTGTTTCCAAATGTAATTTGCATAACCCCTCCTTAACCCTAAAGCAACTAATGGGCCATTGCACCTCTACCTATCTACCCTCTCTAGTATTCAAGCCGCTGTGGTAGTTAATCTACCATAACCACAAGAGTGTGTGTGTTTGTGTGATTTTTCTACATCCTACCACAAGACAGGAGACATAAAATGGAGCCGGTTACAGGAGGCAGCCTGGAAACAGATGTGTTTATCACTTCAGGCACATCATCACTTATGCTAACTAAGGGTCTCTAACTTGTCACACCGATGAAGCAGTTTGCCTTGTATTGTTTTGCATTACAAAGCTCATCTCCGCCACTCTACTGTCAGAAGACCCATAGTCACCAGAGACAAGCACTGCAAATCTTCCTGACGTTGTCCCATAATCCTGGAGAGAAGTGTATGTGCTTTTAGGTACAAAACTCATCCCTTATAGGCCATTGTTGCTCAGCTCAAGCACACATGAGGTCCTGGAACACGTGCCTAACAACAACAGTCAGTTGAGTCACACTGAGGTCTTGAGAACAGAAAGGTCACTCAAACCACCCTTGAGTATGAAATAATCTAGGGCCTAGGGTGGAAGTCTAATCCTCAAACTTGAGGCATCTATCCTCCCCAAAGCCTGGGTGTTAGAAACGGGTTCCTGTTTGGCTAGGGATGGAACTCTTCACCCCTGTGCCCTGGGTCATAATCTGACCCCAGCACGGGCCCTGCTATCTGCAGCCTGGAGATATTAATGTAAAATGGACACAGCCTTCCTTTAACTTTAAAACCAAAAATGTGACCCTGAGCTTAGTTAAAAAAGAACTCCAGGCTGTGAGCTACTTTAAGGGGTCTGGGAGCTACTGGTAGCTCACAATGGTTAGAGACACCTGATCAATACAGAGGCATTTCCAAGGGATGAAAACTTTACAACACAAATGTCCCTTAATTCTAAGGCCGATTTTTTGCCCCCTTACTACCGATAACCAACCTAAAGTGCTCGATCACTTCCCTTAAAAAATGGTAACACTGGAGTTCACACAATTAGCTCCTTTAATTTACTTGTAAACCCCTAGTAAAACGCATTGTATGTACTTGTAAATGAAATGCTACTGGTGGGCAGTAGCGCTGGTTATGCCACCCACGCCTAGGCCTGCCACAGCCGCCTGACCTGCAGTTTCAAACTGTAAATTCCATCAAAGCGCTGCATGCAAGCTGCATGGTACAGGGTAGAAAGTTATGTATTTCGCCAGTCTCTGGTTATCCTGATGCTGCTAAAAGGGTTTGTTTGGGTAGAAATCAATGTATTAGTAAAGTCACCTCTAACCGCTGTGTCAAGCGTCCCCAGGCCAAGGACTCTTAGAAATGCCACCAGTATGGATGACGTGTGAATCCTACACCCTGTAACACTTTATATACATTGATGTACACACGTATGTTTCATTGTCACTGTGTGCGTGATGTAAAGTGCTCCGACACCCTACGCTGGTGAGAGGCGCTATAAAACAAATGAAGTACATGTGCGAGAGGCGCTATGGAGAGAGGGTGACGTGGGAAGCACTGAAGAGCCCCAGTAAGGACTGTCCTACCCTGTGCACTGTACGTCATCATTAACTGAGCTTTGAGAGAATAACGCCACTGAATATCGAGTGAAACTTCTTGTGGAATGCACCGTTTTTGCCATTTTCCCACATTGTCTTCGGGTTTGGGGTGTGAGCCCCACTGTAGTGTCAGGGTCACCAGGTGCCCTATGAGCTCTGGTCTGGCACAAGGTGCCAGGGCTGCTTTGGGGTCCCTTTGCAGGACACGGGGCCCTCACCCCAGTACAAGTAGCGCCAACATGACCCTTACCCCTGAAGATGCACCGCCGGACACCTGGCGTTGTTTACCGCTGCGAGGCGTGTCCTGTGCGTGACCCATAAACAGTGCAGGCGTCACGGGGCAGGCGCGGTATTGTGACCTTTTACCACACGGTGATGTAACACACGCTTCACAGCGCTGGACTCCCCGGGGGCTCCAGGGCAGGAAAAAGGCGGGAAGGTCCCTTGTGTGGGAGGGAGCGGGCTTCTCTCCATGTGCCGGGCCCCAGCTCTGACTGAACCGTCGGTCTCTGACTGAACATTCTCTGACTAAACCGTCGGTCTCTGACTGAACTCCCGACCTCTGACTGAACGTTCTCTGACTGAACCGTCGGTCTCTGACTGAACTCCCACCCTCTGACTGAACATTCTCTGACTAAACCATCGGTCTCTGACTGAACTCCCGACCTCTGACTGAACGTTCTCTGACTGAACCGTCGATCTCTGACTGAACTCCCGACCCCTGACTGAACATTCTCTGACTGAACACCCATTCTCTCTCATTCTCTGGCTGAACCGTCGATCTCTGACTGAACTCCCGACCTCTGACTGAACATTCTCTGACTGAACCGTCGATCTCTGACTGAACTCTACAATGCTCCCCCCTCCCGCAGCTCTACACACTGTCCCCCGCAGCGCTACACTCTGTCCCCCGCAGCGCTACAATGTCTCCCACTCAGCACTCGGGTGTGCCGAGGACCAAGGGGTGTCACGGACAGAGCCTCGAGCCGCACATAGTGCTTCGAGTCCGGCCTGTCTGAGGGAAGCAACACTGAGGGAGGCGGCATTTAATAAACTGGCGCAGGACCTTCACCCAGTGACAACCTTTACACGTAATCTTATCAGTGACGACTTTACCACATAATATACCACACGAGATGATTTACCACATGGATTGTAATCTCCTCAATGACAATTTTACCACACAATCTGTCACACGGGGGCGTTTACCACAGGGGAATTTACTTTCACTGCACATTCCTTTTACCACAAGAACCAACTCACCTGAAGCCTTCCGGGTGTTCTGTCCTATTTGGGGGGGACCTCGGTGACCCGTGGGGGTCCAGGACCTCTGCCTCCGCGAGGGTCCCCCCAGCACCTCTTTATCTTCCCCAGAGTCCATCTTCTTCCCTCTTCTCTGCTCGTGTCTCTGGTCTCTCTCTGGTGTGACTCTGCCCCCCCATCTCAGGGTCCCCCTCTGACTGGACTCTGGTCTCCCTCTCTCTCGGGGTCCCACTCTGACTGGACTCTGGTCTCCCTCTCTCTCGGGGTCCCACTCTGACTGGACTCTGGTCTCCCTCTCTCTCGGGGTCCCCTTATGACTGAACTCAGGTCTCCCTCTCTCTCTCGGGGTCCCCCGCTGACTGAACTTTGCACCCCTCTCTCTTGGGTTCCCCCTGTGACTGAACTCTGGTCTCCCTCTCTCTCTCGGGGTCCCCCTGACTGGACTCTGGTGCACCCTGATCCCCTTCTGACTGGACTCATGTCCGCCCTCCGACTGCACTTTGCCACCCCTCTATTTTGAGGTCCCCCTCTTTCTTGGGGTCCCCCTCTGACTGGACTCTGCCCCACCCCTTTATTTCGGGGTCCCCTTCCGACTAGACTCCGGTCCACCTCTCTCTCGGGGTCCCCTATGACTAGACTCTGGTCTCCCTCTCTCTGGGGGTTTCCCTCTTACTGGACTCGAGTCACCCCTTTCTCTCGGCGTCCCCCTCTGACTGGACTCTGGTTCACCTCCTCTCTCGGGGTCCCCCTCTGACTGGACTCGGGTCCCCCTGCTCCCCCTTTGACTGGACTTTGCCCCCCTCTATCTCGAGATCCCCCTCTGACTGGACTCTGGTCCCCCATCTCTCTCGGGGTCCCCCTCTGACTGGACCCTGGTCAACCTCTCTCTCGGGGTTCCCCTCTGACTCGACTCTGGTCTCCCTCACTCTCGGGGTTCCCCTCCGACTGGACTCTGGTCCCCCCCTCTCTCTCGGGGTCCCCCTCTGACTCGACCCTGGTCTCCCTCACTCTCGGGGTTCCCCTCTGACTCGACCCTGGTCTCCCTCTCTCTCTCGGGGTCCCCCTCTGACTTGGCTCTGGTCCTCCCTCTCTCTCGGGGTCCCTCTCTGACTGGACCCTGGTCCCCCTCACTCTCGGGGGTCCCCTCTGACTGGACCCTGGTCCCCCCTCGATCTCGGAGCCCCCCTCTGACTGGACTCTTCCCCCCGCTCTCTCGGGGTCCCCCTCTGACTGGACTCTGGTCTCCCTCTCTCCCTCGGGGTTCCCCTCTGACTGAACTCTGGTCTCCCTCTCTCTCGGGGTCCCCCTCTGACTGGACTCTGGTCCCCTCAGGAGCAGGTGTGAAGAGGCTCGAGCCTCGCACGTGTCTGTCAGGAGCTGGGGAGGACTCCGCCAATCACAGACTGTCCTGTCCTCCCAACCAACCAATCAGACACCGCACCTGTCATTCCCACATCCCGCCACCCCCTCCCAGGATCTTCACACTGCGCCTGCGCGGGAAAAAGGCGGGAAGAGCAGGCGCCGGACTCGGAGAGTCAGTCACAGCCCCTCAGTCTGGCTAAGTCACCTCAGCGCTGCACATGGGTCACTCACAGGCCCCTCAGTCACCTGAGCCCCGCAAGTGGGTTACTCACAGCCCCCCAGTCTCACTCAGTCACCCAAGCCCTGCACGTGAGTCACTCATGGCCCCTCAGTCTCATTCACTCACCTCAGCCCGCACATGGGTCACTCACAGCCCCTCAGTCTCACTCAGTCCCCCAATCCCTGCAGGTGGGTCACAGCCCCCCAGTGCCACTCAGTCCCAGCCCTGCTTATTAGTCACTCAGAGTCCCTAAGACTCACTCAGTTACCTCAACCCTACACGTGGGCCACTCAAAGCACCCAAGCCCTGCATGTGGGTCACTAACAGCCCCTCAGTCTCACTCAGTCACCCCAGCGCTGCACATGGGTCACTCAGAGGCCCCTCAGTCTCACTCAGTCACCCAAGCCCCGCACGTGGGTCACTCACAGGCCCTCAGTCTCACTCAGTCACCCAAGCCCTGCACGTGGGTCACTCGGAGTACATCAGTCTCACTCAGATCCGCTCATTCTCACTCAGTCACCTGAACCCTGTACGTGGGTCACTCAGAGTCCATAACTCACTCAGAGTCAATCAGTCTTACTCAGTCACCCAAGCCCTGCACTTGGGTCACTCAGAGTACATCAGTCTCACTCAGATCCCCTCATTCTCACTCAGTCACCCGAGCCCCGCACGTGGGTAACCCAGAGTCCATAACTCTCATTCAGAGTCGATCAGTCTCACTCAGTCACCCGAGCCCCGCACGTGGGTGTGTCTGTAGCACCACAGGAGAGACACTAACGAGTGCAGCAATCAGTGCTCCCAACCCCCTGACACAGGCACGTTTAATGTCCCACCTGACTTTAGTATATAGTGCCTGGACACGTCCGCAGTCCTCGTCACTGATGGAGGTCAGAAGTCACAACACCTGAAGAGTTAATGGAGTCACACTCACTTGCCTCAGTGGGGCCTCACCCAGAGACCAGAAGAAGCTCCCTCACTCACAGACTTCTGGAAAGCCTCACTCGCCCATAGCCTTCAGTGAACTCCTGCAGTAATTTCAATGCAGTCTCGCTCACCTAGATCAGTGGGGTCTCACCCAGAGACCAGAGGATGCTCCCTCACTCATATATTTATGGGAAGCCTCACTTGCTCATAGCCTTCAGTGAACGCCCGTCCTGATTTTAATAGTCTCACTCACCTAGATCAGCGAGTCTCACCCAGAGACCCCAGGAGGCTCCCTCACTTACACACTTCCGGGAAGCCTCACTCACCCATAGCCTTCAGCGAAGGCCTGCCATGATTTCAATGGAGTCTCACTCACCTAGACTCTCATCCAGAGACCAGAGGAGTCTCACTTACTCATGGTTCTGGGAAGTCTCAATTGCCTATAGCCTTCAGTGAACGTCTGCCCTGATTTCAATGGAGTCTTACCCAGACGAGTGGGGTCTCACCCAGAGACATAAGAGGCTCCCTCACTCACAGACTTCTGGAAAGCCTCATTCGCCCATAGCCTTCAGTGAACTCCTGCCCTAATTTCAATGCAGTCTCACTCACCTAGACCAGTGGGATCTCACCTAGAGCCCAGAGGGGCCTCCCCCACTCATTGACTACAGGGACACCTCACTCATGGTCTTCAGTGAACGCCTGCCATAATTTCAATGGAATCTCACTCACGTAGACCAGTAGGGTCTCACCCAGAGACCAAAGGAGGCTCTCTTACTCTCAGATTTCTGGAAAGCCTCACTTACCCATGGCTGTCAGTGAACGCTTGGCCTGATTTAAGCGGAGTCTCACTCACCTCGACTAGTTGTGGGCTCCCTCACTCACAGACTTCTGGGAAGCCTCACTCGCCCATAGCCTTCAGTGAACACCTTTCCTGATTTCAATGGTCTCACTTACGTGTCTACATCACTGAATGCGCTCACTCACCCACAGATACGCTTGAGGGGGCGCTCACTCACAAACCCACTCACTAGTTTCAATGGGATCTCTCTCTTTCATAGATGTTCGTTGAGATTTACAGACCCATAGAGTTCACTAATACATTTGAGTGCAGCACCACTCACTCAGATTTCAGAGTAGTCTCACTCACTCAGTCATCAGAGGAGTGTCACTCACCCATAGATGTGTATCAAGTCTCACTCAACACTCAGTTATCATTGGGTCTTGCATAAATTACCCAGACTCCTCTGGTCTCATGGACCCTAGTGCTAACAGTAGTTGAGCAGTAAAGGCTCACTACAGAGGCCGCCATGCCTTCTCCAGGCAATGGAACAGACAGACACCAGTGAGAGCAGTAAAGGCTTACTGCAAAGGTAGCCATACCTTCTCTCCAGGCTGTGAGACAGGAAGGGACCAGTGGGAGCAGTAAAGGCTTACTTCAGAAGCACCACGCCCTCTCCAGGCCCTGGGACAGGTGGGAACCAGTGGGAGCAGTAAAGGCTTACTCCAGAGGCCACCATGTCTTCTCCAGGCAATGAGACAGACAGGGACCAATGGGAGCAGTAAAGGCTTACTGCAAAGGTAGCCATGCCTTCCCCAGGCAATGGGACAGACAGGGACCAATGGGAGCAGTAAAAGCTTACTCCAGAGGCCGCCATGCCTTACCCAGGCAATGGGACAGACAGAGACCTATGGGAGCAGTAAAAGCTTACTCCAGAGGCAGCCATGCCATCTCCAGGCATTGGGACAGGCAGGCACCAGTGGGACCAGTAAAGGCTTACTCCAGAAGCTGTCATGCCTTCTCAGGCCCTCGGACAGGCAGAGACCAGTGGAAGCATGTAAGAAAAGACTCTTTTTACATAGTTAGCCCAAAATGATGTGGTTTCAAAACTGGAAGTGCCCTGGCCCCCTGCTAAACAGGTTCTCAGGGCCAGATCTCTTTCCCCAAAATTGTACTATGTATTGACACCCCTGTAAGTCCCTAGTAAATTGTACCTCTGGTACCCAGGGCATGTGTGCTAAAGGGAGCCCCCCAGAGCTGCAGCACCAAATATGCCACTTTGAGAGAACCCACTCCAGCCTCATGCAGAGTGCCATTGTAAGTGCGTGAAAAGGTGTATTTAAAAGTTGCAAACTCAACATAGCACTAACCAAGACAGCCCTGCCCACTAACACTGCATGCACTATAAAGTCACGCCTCTGGCAGCCCTTACAGCTCTAAGGCGGGTGCACTATAATGCATGTGAGGGCATGAACAGATATGCCTCTACTGTGTCTTTACAAAACCTTAAGGCATAGTAAGTGTACAGGGGAGCCATAGTAAGTACACGCGCTGGACACTGCTCATTACGAGTTTTCCAGCTACATAATGGCTACTCTGAACCCTGGGCTGTTTGGTATCAAACAACTCAGAGTAATACATCCTCACTGGCACCAGTTTTGGATTTATTATAAAATGTACCAGGGGCCACCTTAGAGGTGCCCCTGCAAAACCTACACCACCCTCGCATGGTTGCAGGCTTGTGCAAACCAGCCTGCCACCACCAGACACGATTCTGGATCCTTGGGGTGAGAGCCTCTGCTCTCTGGGACCAGAAGATAAAGGCATTTCTGAGTGAAGGTGTCACATATCCTCCCCAAGGAATGTGCCCTGCTCTGGCAGGAAGCTTCAAAGGCCCTTATGCCTTTGAAGCACTGTGCCAGCCATTTTCTGCTGGCAGCAGATGGCCACCTCCAAACCCAGATCCCACTTTTGGCAGGAGGAACGGTGGGAAGACTAACAAAGGATAGGGGGATTGACCACTCTCAGCCTGCACCACCCCTCAGGTGTTGTAAGCCAGATGACCCCTCCATCTCATTTTTCTGCATCTTGGATGACTGGAAAATAGCTAATCAGGGTTAGGGATATGACCACTTCCCATAGGAAGTGGTCATGTAGTGGGTGTAGCCACCCTATGGCGAGTGACCCATTGGCCACTACCAGGTACTCCCCTAAACACCCACTAAATGCAGTATTTAGTGGGCACCACTAGACCTGTAGATCAGATTCATCATACGCAAGAAGATCAGTGACAAAGAAGACCCCAGGCTTGAGAACAGAAGTCCTGCTGCAAGAAGAAGAAGGAGCCAGACCCTGCCTGCTGCACCCAGGACTCAACAATCACCGCTCAAGGGTCGACTGGACATTGGATGGACTCTAAGAAACCCCAGAGGACCTACAGCCTTCTATAAATTGCCAAGACGCTCCCTCCAGAGTGAAGGCATCAATCCCTGCAACCACAAGATCCAGTGAAGTCCAGTTCACTGACCAACGAACCAGACCCAGCAGCCAGACCAAAGTCCACGACTGACCCGGGGATAAATCCTGCCAGTGTGCAAAGTTTGGTGACACTTTGACCTCCAGTGGCCGGGACGTGCCATAACCCTGGGTACTGGACCCCCAACGTCAGCCACCCAGAAGAAGGCGTACTCCAGAGGCTGCCGTGCCTTTTCTCCAGGCCCTGGAGCAGGCAGGGACTAGTAAGAGTGTAGGAACCTGGCCCTCTATGTAGTGTGCAAAGCTAGGCACACTGTGCAGGGTTCCAGGCAACCACACATTGGTTTACAGAGGTAAAAATTAGACCATCTAATGCTCTAATATTTATAGTAGCTTGGTCGAGCAGTTAGGCCAATCTCGGAGAAGTGCAAAGCATTTGTTGTACTCACAATATCAATGTATAAACTCGAACACTCAAAGGAATAACTTGAGACCAAGTTATAAAAATACTCCACATTGTATATAGTTTTTAAGATCAAGATCATCAAAATTAGTAAAGTACTTTTTCAAATATGGATTTTTGAATTTGAATAAAAATAGTTTTTTGTGCATAATTAAGCACTATAGGAATCAACGGAGGATAACCTTTAAAAATGCATATAAAATTACACAGTAGGTTTACCAAGTTGTTCTTTCGCAGGTTGGTCTGGGTGGTTGGTGGGCACACTGTGCCAGCTAGAAAAGATCATGTGTCCCGCGGTTCTGGCGGGAGCAGTGGGAATAAGTCTCTGGAGCAGGTGCAGGGCCACTGTGGGAGACCACTTGGAAAAGCACTGCACAAGTAAGTTTAAAGGTGAATCCTTGGGGTCTCCTTGGAGTGTCAAGGTCGCAAGGGCTTGGGGACCCTTAGAACATAGCTGGATCTTCGGTACAGGGCACAGGACGGCATGGGTGCAGAGCGAATCGGTGAACTAGGAGCTGTGTGCAAGAATGACCTCACAAGCAGGAGGTAGGTTGGTTCAAGGGTCAATTGTAGGACAAAGGGAGCACTCTGGTGGGTGGGAGGTCTGGGATGTTTCTGAAGTCCCTTGACTGGGTCTTCCTCTTGGTCCTTTTACAGTCCAAGGTGGGCTGTTTTTTGGGTTTTCTTTGTGCAGTAGGTCCATAGTTCTTGTGCCGTTAAATCTTCTTGCTGCTGGTCTTCTTCTGTCTGTCAAATCTGATTTCTTGGTCTAAGGATGTCCACTAAATACTGTATTTAGTGGGTGTTTTAGGGGGAACCCGTTAGTGAATAATGGGTCATCTAAAATGGGGTGTCTACACCCACTAAGTTATCAATTCTGGTGGGCAGAAGTCACTTCTCTGCACCAGATTGGCTACTTTCCTTCCATCCAGGATGGAGGCAAATTAAACGGAGAGTCCACCTTACATGTAGCACCTTAGGGGTGGTGCCTGCTAGGTAGGGTCACTCCTCCTGTCCTTTGTTTAAGTTTCCCAGTGTTGCTCCTGCCAAAAGTGGGGGCTAGCAATGAGGGTGGCCATCTGCTGCTAGCAGCAGGCCTGGAGGTCCAGTTTCAAAGGCAGTAAGCCCTTTGAAGCTCGTCAACAGGGAAGTGCACATTCCTGAGGGAGGGGGTGTTCGCACCTCCATACAGGAAGGTATTTGTTCTGCATCCCAGAGGGCAGGTGCCATCACTACAGGGGTAACATTTTGTGTCTGGTGGTGGCAGGCTGGTGAGGACCAGTCAACAACCAGGCCAGGGTTAGTTAGTTTTTACAGGTGTTTTCTCTAAGGTGACCACTGTGTACATTTCATAATAAATTCAACACTGGTACCAGTTTGCATTTATAATTCTGAGTTGCTTTATACCAAACATCCCAGGGTTCAGAGTGGCCGTCATGTAGCTGTGAAACTCGTAGTGACCAGTGTCCAGCACATGTATTAAAAATGGCTACTCTGTTTACTCACTATGTCCCAGGTTTGGTAAGGACACAGTGGGGGCATATTGCTCATGCACCTATGCCCTCACATACAGTATAGTGCACATTGCCTTAGGGCTGGAAGGCCTGCCAGAGGGGTGTCTTACCCATAGTGCATGCAGTATATAATGGACAGGGGACAGAGCAAGTGTGCAATGTTGAGTTAGCATTTTAGGTTTGCATCATGTAAGAAGCTGGCCTGGTGTGCGGTGGGTACCTGAGGTACTTACATCTTATTCCAGGTCCAGGTATCTCCTATTAGTGTAGCGTAGGCAGTTTCTAGAAGCCAGGCTCTCTAAAGGTAGTTGTGGATATGCAGCCAAGGCTTATCTAGGAGACCTGCAAAGCTTGTTCAATACCGCTATTGTCACACAGCACTCACACACACGAAAGAAACCACTCAGTCCCTCATTATGACACTGGCGGTAAAAAACGCTTACCGCCACGGCGACGGCCGCCAAGACACCGTGGCTAGCAGCCGACTGCCATATTATGACCGTAGCCGGAATTCCACCAGAAGGATGGCGGAATTCTGCGACGGCCATGGCAGCGGATGGAGGTAAGTTGGCGCTGCTGCCAACAGCAGCACCACAGCAGTAGACCGCCGCAGACCGTATAATGACCCATGATACGGCCTGGCGGTGTTCTGTTAGCGAACGCTGCAGCCGGCAGCAGCGCCCCGTTCTGTCTCCTGCCGGAGGACCACTTGAAATCAGGTAAGTTGGGACCTCCGACAGGGGAGGGGGTGGGGGGGTTGTGTGTGTGTGTCGGGGGGTGTGGGTGTATGTTTGTGTGTGCGTGAATGTGGGTGTGCATGTATGTTGTGTTGTGTGAATGCGTGGGTGCTTGTATGACTGTAAGTGTGTGTGGGTGTGTGTGTGAATGGATGTATGCATGCATGGATGAATGTGGGTATGAGTGTGTGTATGATGGTGCGTGCAAGTGCGTGTATATCGAGGGGGGGTCGGGAGGGGGAGGGGGACGGGGCGGGGAAGACCCCTATCAGTGACAGGGAAGGAATTCCCTGCCGCTGATAGTGCCTACTGCCATGGTTATCATGGTGTGACAGAAGCCACGAAATCCATGGCAGTAGGCGGGGTCATAATCCCACGGGTAGGACTGTGATGGCCCCCTGGCTGGGGACTGAAGTCTCCAGCCCGGCGGCTGTTACTGCCCTGGCGGACGGAGTGGTACATTGGCGGTTTGGCTTGAGCCATACTGCCAATGTCATATTTTGGGGAAAGTTACTGCCAGCCTGTTGGCAGTACTTTTCTCCATAATACCGCCATCCGCCAGGGCCGTAATGAGGGCCTCAGTGTTACAAAAATAAATGTACATTATTTTAGTGATATATTTACCAAAAAGTACTAGAGTGGCAACCCTCCAATAGGAGGTAAGTAACACACTAGATATGTACACTAGTAATCAGAAATAGGCATAAATAGCTAAAGAAAACAATACAAATAGCAATGGACAATACCGACCCTAGGGGGAGCCCAAACCATAAACTAAAAAAAAATGGAATGGGAATGCAGGACCCACACCTAGGTAAGTGCAATGTGTAGAGGGGAGCTGAGGTAACTAGTAAACTGCAAAGGCAAGTACCACAGTGCCCCCCCCCCAGAACCAGGAAGAAAGGAGTAAGTTACTGGATTTTCCCCAAACGGACTAAAAGGAAGAAAATGCAACACCCAGACAAGACTGCAAGAAACCAGCACCGTATTCCTGAAGAAGAAGCGTGTGGAAGAAGGGGACCAAGTCCAGAAGTCCCAAGAGTGTCCAGTGGTGGCAGGAGCCCATACCCACCCATCTGTGGTTGCAGGAGTTGGTCGACGGTAGGATGAAGACTGTCAGCAATGCAGCCCTAGAGCTGGAAAAATGTTCCTGGAGGATGCAGTCAACGTCTCACGCCGGATGGATGATTGCAGTCCATCAGTGGCATGGAAAAGCCACTAACAAGCCTTGAGAAAGGCAGAAGTCGCGGTGAAGCCAAAGTGGACCTGTGGGGGACCAGCAAGGTCCAGGAGGACTCAACCCACGGGAAGTCATGGGGGGACCCTCAGCAAGGCAGAGAGGCCACAGACGAAAAGGCAGCTGCGACAGGAGACCCACTGGAAGAGAAACCAGGAGTCGCAGAGGAGCCCATGCAGCACAACTGGAGAACAGTCCCACGCTGCAGGAGATGCACGCAGAGGGCTCTGCATCACAGAAAGGAGTGCTGAGGGCTGGGGCTACAGGGAGCCTAATGATTCCTTGGAGGAGGTATCAACAAGCCTTGGTAGCTCCAAGAGACAAGCTGTACAGGGGTACTGTCCTGCTTGGCAAGACAAGGGCTTACCTCCACCAAAGTTGTAAGGCTGGTAGAGAGGACCAAAAGGACTATTCCAGACCACCACCTGTGTTGCAGGATCCAAGCAGCTTAGGGAGAGAGGAGGTACACGCAAGCGGTCGTCGTTGCAGTTGGGGCCTGCGGATGCAGGGGAGTGACTCCATTCCAAGGGAGATTTGTTCTTCCTTCTCATGCAGACTGAAAACTTGCCACCCTCAGAGGATGCACAGCTGGGGAAATGTTGCAGAAGCTGGAAGGAGTCATGGAAACTATTTTGCAAGCAGAGTCTTCATTCTGGATGCAGATTGTCCGTTCCTGGAGGGTCCAGTCGTGGTTTCAGTGGCCAGAAGTTGAAGTAGAGGTTGCAGAGGAGTCTTGCCGGAATCTTGCAAGCCGAATCTGAGGACGTACCCCTGGGGAAGACCCTAAATAGCCCTGAAAGGGGGATTGGTCACCTAGCTAGGTGACCACCTATCAGGAGGGAGCTCTGACGTCACCTGCCTGACCTGGGCACTCAGATGCTCCCACAGGCCCCTGCCCACCTTGGGTTCAAGATAGCAGAATCCAAGGGCCCTCTGGAGGAGCTCTGGGCACCACCCATGGGATGGTGATGGACAGAGGAGTGGTCCTTACCCCTTCCTTTGTCCAGTTTCATACTAGAGCAGGGACTGCTGGTCCCTGAACCGGTGTAGACTGGTTTATGAATAGAGGGCACCAAATGTGCACTTCACAGCATACCAGTGGCTTGGGGAAACTACCCATCCCAAGCCATGTAACACCTATTTCCAAAGGGAGAGGGTGCTACACCCTCTCCCATAGGAAATCCTTTGTTCTGTCTTCTTGGGCTTGAGCTGGTCAAGCAGCAGGAGGGAAGAAACCGGTCTGAGGGTTAGCAGCAGCATGGGCTGCCTGGAAAAACCCAGAAAGCTGGTAGGAGCAATGCTGGGGGTCCTCTAAGGAGCCCCAGAGAGCATGGAATCATACTTCCAATACTGGCAACAGCACTGGGGTATGATTCCAACATGTTTGATACAAAACATGCCTAGGTTCAGAGTTACCACAATGTAGCTGGACATAGGTAGTGACCTCTGTGTAGTACACATATAAAATGGCATCCCCGCTCTCTCAAATTCCAGGAAAATGGAACTGGAGTTTGTGGGGACATGTCTACTAGAGGAGGGGTGCCCTTACACACAGGTAGGCCTACCATAGGGGTGACTTACAGTGACCTGGTGCAGTGACCTGTAGTAAAAAGGTGCATGCACCTTTTCATGCAGGCTGCAATGGCAGGCCTGCAGTTTAATTTTACATGGGCTCACCGTGGGTTACATAATACATGCTGCAGCCCATGGAGATCCCCTGGTACCCCAATGCCCTGGGTACCAGGGTACCATATAATAGGGACTTACCTGGGTGCATTAGTATACCAAATGTGGTTCAAGTAACCAAGTTTAAAGGGAGCGAGCATAATCACTGGGGTCCTGGTTAGCAGGATCCTACTGAACAGTCAAATACACTAACAATAGGGAGATAAATGGGGTAACCATGCCAAGAAAGAGGGTACTTTCTTACACACCAGGACACTCGGCCCACAAAGGCAGTGCTGGGTGCACCTGAATGCATGGCCCTAGAGGGTAAAATAATCAGTGCTGCTGCCCTCTGATTCCTCACCCTAGTACCGCCTGTCCTGGGTACCTGAGTACCATTTACTAGGGGCTTATGCTGGTAGCTAAAGGTGTCTTCAATTGTGCCAATGCATCACAACAGTTTTGGGGAAAGAGATCTGGCCCAGGGGACCTGGTTAGCAGGGACCCTGGGCACTAACAATTTCTAGGCTACATCATTTACCAGGCAAAAAGTGGGGGTTAACCATGTCATAAGGGGGCCTTTCCTCACAAGGAGCAGTGAAGGCTTAATCCAGAGGATGCCATGCCTTCTCCCCAGTCCCTGGGACAGAAAGGTACCAGTGGGAGCAGTAAAGGCTTACTCCAGAGGCTGCCATACCTTCCCTCCAGGCCCCAGGACAAGCACGGACCACTGGGAGCAGTAAAGGCTTACCAGACACTGCCATGCATTTTCTCTAGTCCTTAGGGCAAGAAGTGGCCAGTGGGAGCAGTAAAGGTTGGTGCTATCCATCCTTTGCTGCACCAATACCTCAGATTTTGCTGCTTGTTAATAGTGATCCAAGTGCCCCCTCTGTCTTTGATTCTCCAAGGGTAGTTGCAGCCAAGCAGCCAAGTCATACTCTGGCAGGTGAATGGGTTCAGGAATAGAATGGCTTCATTTATTACATGCAATGCATTTCAATGTCACTGGTATTGTTTTAAAAAACAGGCACACATTTTTAACCTAATCAGAAAGCTTGAGCAATAAAAAACGGATACAACCAAGAAACATGATTTAGCCTGACAAGCAGCAGAGTCACAACCTCACTAATGACTACAGTAAGTAGAAAATTAAAGTGTGAAGGAAACATTCACTGAGAGGCAATGTTTTCCCACGAGATTGTCATGATCATTGTAAAGCCTCAGACTAAATGTTTCTCGAAGGTCCCAGGTAGGAAGACTCTGGCCAATCGTAAACCTGCCTTTAAATCAGCCAATGAACTGCTACAATCTACTAAACTGTTAGAAATGGGGACTTTGGCTGGCAGTCAGGTTGCCCCCTGTCCAAGCAAGGACGATCACTCTAGTCAGGGTAAAGGAGAAACACCCACGGTTAACCCCCGGCAATGTTTAAAGTATTTGTACCCATACACACAGTAATGCAGTGAAAACACTACAAAGTGGACACCACACAGGTTTAGAAAAATAATAAATATTTATCTAGGCAAAAAACAAAAATCCAATATACACAAGCAAAGTTCTGAATTTTGCAACATTAAACACAAAAATCCCACCTAGAAAGCTTCGATTTGGTGTTATTATGGCATCGTGACTGAGTCGTTTTCCACAGTGCGATGACACTGGCGCCAGTCACGGAGTCATACAGACTCCCAGGTACAGTACCTTATGAAAGTTTTTAAACAAGCCGGTGCATGGAGTTGGGGATCGAGGCGTCGCTGAATCTGGGTGGCATCGGTTCCAGGGCTGCGGAGAAAATAAGCAGAGGCATCAGTGTGAGGCGTCAGGTCCTTCCTGAGGAGGTGTGGAGGTGCGATGGCATTGGTGTGAAGCGTGGGATCCGCGCACTTCTGGCAGGGTCGATATATGGCAATCATGAGTGGTGCGGCGACTTCACAGAGTAGTGGACTTCAGGGAGGCTGCAGCACGGCTTCAGTTGCAGCGGCGTCAGTCCAGAAATCGATGGATCGCTCTTTTGCGGGGGAGAATAACAACTCATTTCCTATCTGACCGGAGAAGCAACGACGCACGGCCTCATTTGCGAGTAAGGAATCGATGCATTGCTGACTTTTCCAACGCACACTTGCCCTTGCGGCTTTATTTTTGACGCAAACCAGGTACTTTGTGTAAAAACAACATTTCCTTTGTTTTCTAAGGAGTAAGACTAACACAGCTACATGGATAAGCTAACACAACTACATTGATAAGCTAACACAACTGCATGGATAGCTAACACAGCTGTATAGATAAGCTAACAACTACACGGATAAGCTTACACAACTGCATGGACAGGTTAACACAGCTGCATGGATAAGCTAACACAGCTGCGTAGGTAAGCTAACAGCTTCAGAGGTAACCTAACACAGCTACATCTATAAACTAACACAGCTACATACTTATGGGTGAGCGTGTGTCAGAAAAGTTAGCGATGTGTCGATTCCTTACTCAAGGCCGTGTGTCATTCCTTCTCTGGTCGGGTAGGCGATGCATCTTTTTTTTCTCCCGCAAGAGAGGAATGCATAGATTTACAGACAGGGCACCTCAGATCTGCGCAGGTCCACTATAACTTTGATCCCCAGCAACGATTCATGAGAAATCTGGCCACACGGTGATGGAAAACCACGCTGCATAGGGTTTGCGTCGTTTTCAGCAGCCGCAAGCGGGTGTTGCGTTGTTTCTCCAGCCGCGATGCAGGTGATGCGTTGAAATCAGCCATTAGGCAGTTGGCGCTTCGTTTTTCCAGCTGCGTTGCAGGTGGTGCATTGAGATTTTCCCCACATGGCTCCCTGTGAGTGGATTTCTGTCCTTGTTCTACCAGCTTCACTTTTCAAGGGCCCAGGGACTGGATAGGGTACCACTTGGAAGGGGAGGAGTCTCAGCAGAGTCCAGGTGCTGAGAGAGGAAGTCTTAGATGGCCCTGAGACTTCAAAACACGAGCCAAGCTCAGTCCAAGTGTTGGAAAATGGGTTATAGGTAAGGGCAGGTAAGTACCTACACTTAGCAATAGGCCACTAACCTCCACTTAGGTCCAGTTAGGTCTCAATAATTTAAACCCACCTCATCCCTTGGTAGCTTGGCAACGAGCGACAAGGCTTAACTTAGGAGATAGATGTGTAAAGCATTAAAAAATCACAAAACAGTAAATAAGTAAAAAACAAAACACAATAAAACTCCAACACCAATTAATAAAAATAGATTATATTTTTATCCTTAAAATGACACCAAAACAATTAAAATCAGAGAAGTGGAATAGCAGATATGATTTTTTAAAGAAGTAATGTTTTCTAGCGCATAGAAGCAACTAGCTCTCAAAGGGTTAAAAAAGGCGACACTGGAAAGGAACAAAGTCCAGAGTTCAGGCCACCCATGAGGTACCACTGTCACATTTACTTTCAGAAGTGTTTCTTGATTCAGGAAAGTGGTCCACTGCACCAGCCAAGGGTTCAGAGGCTCTGGTTTACCTCTTGGGGGTCTAGGACTTCAAATCTCATAATGCACCTTTTCAACTTAGTAGTTGCTCCAAATGCCTCTAAACTTCTGGATCTTCTTCCAGAGGCCCTTTTGGGGTCCTTGAAGTGTCCACAACTCGATCCAAGGTTCCAGAAGCTCCGAGTTGCTCCTTGGGAGTTGGGACTACAATTCACAGAATGCACCTTGTCAGAATCCTCAAATGGCCACTGGACACTGGTCAGCTGGGCTCTGCTTGCAGGACTTGATGCAGGGGACTCTGGCAGCTCCTTTGTAGCTGAAGCAAACAGGGATTCCCTTCTTGAAGCAGTAGAAGACAGGCAAAGTCCTTTTAGTGGTGAAGTCCAAGTGTGCAGCTGGTGCAGCCCTTCAGGGTGCAGTGTCCAGGTGCAGGTGAGGGGTCCAGGAGGGCAGTCGTTCTTCTTCTGACCTTCTTCCTTGTTGGGATCTGGTAGGGAACTGAGTTGCAGGTGCAGGTCTGTCAGTTTTATCCTTGCTCCTGGGTGAAAAACAGGGGGGTCCTGGTTCTCCAATCAGGTGCAGAGTCCTTCCCTCTGTGATGACCACTTCCTGGGAAGTGTGGCAAAAAATCAATCCAGAGAGCAACATTCCTCAAAAATCCATCATGGCTGAAAGTGATTTTTGGAGGTTACATCTGGCTGGGCCCAGCCACTGGTGTGGCTAAAAATCTTAAATACACCCTTCTCCTGCCCTCTTCTAATCTAATCAGGGGGCACCTAATTGTCTGCGTTTGCAGGATGTGAAGTGCTGGGTTGCTCCAAATGTCCTTCCCTGCCTTTGAAGTGCAGTTTGGCAGCCCTCCCCTTTCCTGCCTTTCCATCTGCTGAGGGAAGATCTCCTCCCCCAGGCACATCTCTTTGTGTTGAACCCAGGCTACTTTACACCTCATCAAGGCTGTCTGGCCAGGCTGCCAGAGGCTGGCCAATCAGAGCAAAGCACTACAGGGCTGAGGTTGGCAACCTTTTAGGTAAAGTTTAAAACTCTTTACCTGAACAAGTTATATTAAATTCAACAACTGTAAGTTGTGGGATTTATTTTTTTATAACAATTGATTTGATACCAAAATTGAGTTATCTGTCACTTAAGGGGACTTTATAAATTAAAATAAAGTCTCCCCACTCTAGCCTATGGAGGCCATTCACTACAATGATGGAAAAACTAATTTGGCTGTTTCACCTCACCGGGGCTTATAAAACTATTTTTTATAAGGTCCCTGCTTATAGTTACATGGCACCCAACCGTAGGGGCACATAGGGCACACCTTAGGGGTGACTTATATGTAGAAATTAGATAGTTTAAGACTTTGGAAGTACTTTTAATTCCAAAGTCAAATTTGCATGTAACTGTAACTTAAAAGCAGCCAGAAAGGCAGGCCTGCCTTTAAAATGACACTGGGCACCTCAGCAGTGCACCTATGGGTGCACCACCTATGCTGTGGTCCCTAAACCTACATGCCCTACCATATACTAGGGACTTATAGGTAGGTTTTATCTTTAGCCTCATTTTATACAGAGCACAGTCCCTGGGACTGGTTAGCAGGACCCAGGGCACCATCAGAGTCAGGAAAACACCAGAAACAAGTTAAAAATGGAGGCAAAAAGTCAGGGGGCCTCTGCAACCAGCCCTGTTTTCTAACACGAAGCCCTTGGAGGTTCTTCACAAGCAGTAATATACCACAAAGTCCAGTCTTTGTCCCCTTCCTCAGGCAGAAGCAGCAGCTGCAGGATAGCCCAAAAAGCACAGTTACAGACAGTGGCAGCACTTCCCCTTAGCTCTTCAGCTCTTCTCCTTGGCAGAGGTTCCTCTTGGTTCCAGAAGAAAATCTCAAAAGTGAAAACCGAATTTGGCAGTGTTTTACTGCTAAGACATGCAAAAAACATCTATACATGTCCCACCTTTAGCATACACTTCCCCCTGCCCATGGGCTACCTAGGGCCTAACTTAGGGATATCTTACATGTATAAAAGGGAAGGATTGGGCCTGGCAAGCGGGTCACTGGCCAGGTTGAATTGGCAGTTTCAAACTGCACACACAGACACTGCAGTGGTAAGTCTGAGCCATGTTTACAGGTCTACTCACGTGGGTGGCACAACCAGTGCTGCAGGCCCACTAAAAGCATTTGATTTACAGGCCCTGGGCACCTCTGGTGCACTTTACTGTAAACTTACTAGTAAATTAAATATGCCAATCAGGGAGAAGCCAATTACACATACAATTTACGCAGGAGCACTTGCACTTTAGCACTGGTCAGCAGTGGTAAAGTGTCCAGAGTCACAACAACAGCAAGAACAGAGTCCAGCACACAGTCTGAACACAGGAAGCAGAGGTAAAAAAGACAGGGGAGACCACGCCAAGGATGCTAGGTCTAAAATTAAACTTTATTATTTAGTTTCTTTCCCCACTTATTTTTTCAACTCTAAACCTAATTTTTTACAATTAAGGGCCAGATGTATGAAACTTTTTTGCACTCGCAAACGGTGCGAATCGCAAAAATCGGCCGTTTGCGAGTGCAAAAAAGTGGTCTGCGATGCATGAAAGGCATTTACAGACAAAAATTAAGAAATCGCAAAAATTGCAATTTTTTGCGTTGCGCCCTGGTTTTGCAAGTCGCAATTTGCGATTCGCAAAATCCACATCGCAAGGAGATGCAGCAAAAAAATCGCAAATTTCGATTTTTCACAGAATGGCATTTTACACATGCAAAATACCATGAAAAGAAACTAGGGGTCAGATGTATCATCACGGCCCTTTGCGATACAGAACTAGCGATTTTTAAGAAATCGCTATTTCTGACTCACAAAGTGCCATGTATCACATTTGCGATTCGGTAATAGCGATTTCCTAAAAATCGCAAATGCTATTACCGAATCGCAAATTGCGACACCAGCCCCATTCGCAGCTATGGGCTTGTTGGCCCATATCTGCAAATTTTTTGCATTTCCAAAATTGCGATTTCTGAACCAGATTTTAGAAATCGCAATTTTGGAAATGCAAAACCCCAGGGTGCTGGGGGCCTTAGGCCCCATCTGCTGCACCCCAAACATTTTTTGGGGACATGGAAGGTGCACACATGCCAAAAAGGCATGTGTGCTTCATATGTACAACTTAAAAATGCATTTTAGATGCATTTTTAAATTTTGCACCAGGTTACCACCTGGTTTCTTTTCATGGTATTTTGCATGTGCAAAATGCCATTCTGCGAAAAATTGCAATTTGCGATTTTTTGCTGCATGTCCTTGCAATGTGGATTTTGCGAATCGCGAATTGCGACTCGCAAAACCAGGTCGCAATGCAAAAAAATCGCAATTTTTGCGATTTCTTAATTTTGGTCTGCGAATGCCTTTCATGCATCGCAGACCACTTTTTTGCACTCGCAAACGGCCGATTTTTGCGTTTCGCACCGTTTGCGAGTGCAAAAAAGTTTCATACATCTGGCCCCAGCTGGTAACCTGGTGCAAAATTTAAAAAATGCATTTAAAATGCATTTCTAAATTGTACATGTGAAGCACACATGCCCTTTTGGCATGTGTGCACCTTACATGTCCCCAAATTATTTTTGGGGTGCAGCAGAGGGGGCCTTAGGCCCCCAGCACCCTGGGGTTTTGCATTTCCAAAATTGCGATTTCTGGTTCAGAAATCGCAATTTTTGGAAATGCAAAAAATTTGCAAATATGGGCCAACAGGCCCATAGCTGCGAATAGGGCCGGTATCGCAATTTCCTATTCGGTAATAGCATTTGCGATTTTTAGGAAATCGCTATTACCGAATCGCAAATGTGATACATGGCACTTTGCGAGTCGGAAATACCAATTTCTTAAAAATCACTGTTTCCGAATCGCAAAGGGCCGTGATGATACATCTGGCCCTATATTCCTTAACAAATTCAGTTTTAATGCATAGCATAATCTCTTGGAATGGTGGGCTTTCCCACAAAGGTGACTGACCAGATTTACAGTCATTTGGCTCTGGGGTTGTGTCACAAACCAACCAAAACCATTGCAAAATGTTCTTATTGGATTTACTTTCCAGCACCAGACTTGTTTGGCACTGAAAAGTTGCCCCAAAGTAACAAAACAGTGCAAAGAACATTCTAACAGCTGGCCGCTCAGTGCCTTCACAGGGCTCGCAGAAGTCTCTTGCTCCCACAAAAGAGTGAAGGCTTACAAGAAAAATGGGCCTCTTGTCCAATCACAGAACTGAACTTTTGCAGGCAACTAGCCAGACTCTTGTGAGCCCAACTGCCAAATGATACAATTATTTGTTCTCCCCTAATTTCTCAAAAACTACTGAACAGAAATCACAGAAAGCACAATTTGTGGACCAAGATTTAGCATCCTGCTAAATTTTGTGTAATTCTGTTCAGCAGTTTTTGCTGTAGCCATGTCTAAAGAAGTCTATGGAAACTGCATGGAGATTTTATGTTTGATATCCCCCCTATCAGTGGGCCCCTGCTTGATGGATCACCCCGAAACCTTCCAGGAACGAACGGAGGCAGATTAACTTTTTTGTTTGGAAGGTTTTATGAAAATTCATCAAACGGGGAAAAAGGTATTAGCAAACCAAAAGAAACTTTGTGGATGGAACAGCAAACTTAACTTTATGTGTGCGTGTGTGGGTATATATATATATATATATATATATTCACTTAGAAAACCAAAGCTTACAGGGACATTTTAGCTCTGAATTTACTCACACGAAACTGGGGCAATTCACAACGGCCTAAGGTACCTATAACTTGAAAACCATGACATGCACAGTTTTTTCTTCAATATTTTTTTTGACTTCATAAAAGTTGTCATGAGTGCTGTAATATCTGGGGTAGTTAGCAGTGCATGGTGAGGGCTCAGAGGAGATGGCTCTTGGGATGTGAAAATAGGTGTGAGAGACGGTGCCTTTGGGTGTAGAGGTAGTGTGAGAGTGTCCGGCTGTGAGAAGGTCCATGTGCATGAAAGAGTGGTTGTGAGAATGTCTTGGCGTGAGATTAGGTATAAGAGGTTGTCTCTGGGTTGACAGTGGGTGTGAGAATGTCTCTGGGAGTGGGTGTGTAACTGTGTGGGTCTGTGAGTGAGTGCATCAGTGTGTGAGTGGGTGTACAAGTGTTTGTGTGGGTGTGCGAGTGCCTGAGTGAATCTGTGAGTGGGTGCGTGAAAGTCTGACTGATGTTTGAATGGGTGTGTGAGTGGTTGTGTCAGTAGTTGTGTGAGTGACTCTATCACAAAGAAACCTCACCTGCCCTTTTATCCAACACAAGTCTACAGCCTTGCATGAAATATCTACCCAAGCGGAGTTCTTTCTGTCTCCTTGGGTAAATGTCCAGTATCTATTCTACACTACAGCTGTGTAATGGAGCACAATGAAATGTCACCAGTGACCTTGTGTGCATTTGGCAATGTGATTGTCCCTTGTGCATCTTTCTCCAGAATTCTGTGAAAGACCTTGAGACCAAGGGTAGGGTCCCAGGGTGATCCTACATTGGCGCAGTTTCATTTTGTTTGCTTTTTTAAAACTTTTTTTGTGAGACTCGGCTGAAGCCGAGTCCGAACATGGCTGCCAACGCCTCCTTGTTGAAGTGTTGGCAGCCAATCAAATATCAGCACGGGGACAGCTGGATCTGGAAGGAGTTGAGCATGCCTGACACCCTTATATCTCTACAAAACATCATAGGTGATAAAAGTATATAAGATGCTGACACATGGGTGGACACATAGACCAGTTGCTGAAGGATGATGCTGAGTGACTGAGTTCCATTTCCTGACCTGATGACAGCATTAGGTATGTAGGGAAGCCATACATTGCTTGGCATAAAGGAGGCTTAGTAAACTAATGCAAACATGCAGGATAAATGATTGACAGCCTACCTAGTCATTTTGGGTAGGGAATAGAATAACGTGCTAGGGGTGTGTGATTTGCATATTATCTGCTGGGTTGGGCATAATAATTATGATCTTTCTAAATCACATGATTTGTAGACATATACTTTATAATAAATAATCATATGACTAACATGCCAATCATTAGGTGTGCATAATGAATGACGGCGCAAGGGTAGAGCTCCATTATATCACTTACACACTTACAGACAAGAGATCACTGACAGGTTTGTCTGACTTCTGATGTAAATTTACACACATGTAAACATACCACAGCACACAGTAGTAACTTTGCCCTTTTTTGCTATTCACCATATACAAGTGAACCGTTACTACAAAGTGCAAGTGAAGCAGATGAACCTACAACTTCATACATCTCAAACGTAAAGCAGCTACTAGTAATTTTGCAACTATGTTTTATGTTGCCAGATATCTTTGCCACCATGACGGACTTCACTGCACATGGAGTGGAAACTTTTCTACTTGGGGGAGAGCTTCAACAGAAGAGAATGAGGGTCCCTCAGGGGTCAGACCTCAATAATAAATTGCACCACCAGTAATCCCTTCATAATGGTGCTTTACATGCATAGATTCACTCACATGTACACGTACTACAGCACCTAGCGGTGACTTCACACTTTTTTGCAATTCAAATGAAAAGTTATTACAAGATGCAGACGTATAGGTCCTCACCCCCTCAACGTAGGGGGTGGAGCCTATTACTTCATACATTACAGTGGTAAAGCTGACACCATTAACTTTCCAACTGTGGTTTATGTTGACGTATCTCTGCCACCAAGGCAGTCATGTCAGTGTGTGGGGTGTAATCTTTTCTACCTAGTTGGAGACCTTCAAATGGAAGTGAAAAGGCTTATACCAAACATTTGACTCTTGTTTTACAGACATGACTTACATTTTAATATAAAGGAAAACTCTAACCTGTGCTTCATCTTTCTTCTCATGGAATTTGTGATTCTGCACCGACCAATCACTTCAATTTGTCTCCAGAATGGAGTCCACAACTCTAATAAAAAAAAACTTTCACAGCTGCAGAGTCAGCATTTACATTTGTAGAAAAAAACTACAAGCAACTACATTGATTGCCTCCATTTACTCTCGAAAGAGCACAGAAGGCAGATGTGGGGCAGTAGGTCACTGCACTGATTCCGCTAAGACTTTGGAGAAGGAAGCATGCACTGTGAGCGCATTAACAGGAAATGGCAGGATGAGAGAAGGCAGGTAAAAGACAAGGACTTTAGGACTGCACTTGCTGAAAGCTCTTATATGAGCTATGCCTTCATCCTGCCTCTTTTGCACCTCCCTCAATGAAGCTGTTATCTCCACAACACAATTAATATTTTTCTGTTCTTTGTAGACATTCTCGATTTTATTGATTTAACTTTTTGAAAAGTAAATAGAAATTATGAAATATATAACTGTGCATTTCATTATCATACCATAGGTTGTTTAACGCATTTTGATTTAAAGAATAAAGAACACATTATTTTTGTAAGTTTGAATTTTTTATGTAATTGATTGAAAATATATTTAAAAAAGGTTTGCAGAAACACTTCAAACTGTCTTTGATATTGGCCAAAATTAAAAATAAAAGTGTCTTCCTACAGAGAGGATAAATAAACCTTGGCGGTCAGTAGGTAAGTAATAAAAACGCGTTGGGAAAAGTCAGGGACCATGTTTATATACCAAGGGGAAAAATGTACGTAAAAACAATGCCCAACAAAATCATTTCTTAAATGTTAGTCTTAAATCGTAAACAAAAATACCTAATACTCAAAAGAAAGTATAAAGTCCAAAGCCAAAAATAATTAAAAAAAAAATAAGGCACCAAAGCCACATGGGGTGTCAATGTCGTTCCTGACTTGTGGGTCAGGGGGGTGGCCATCCTCTGGCTTTCTCCTAATCACCACAATGCTTATATCATCCGCAAAGGTCTACGCATTGCAGAACTGGCCACCCCTTATGTGATGTGAGGCACAAGGGTGGTACTGGAAATATGTAAGATTGACAGACTAGGAGCGTGGACTACAGGAGATAAAGTGGGTTGAGAGGCAGACAAGGCATTATCAGCGCAGCACAAATTTGAAGCTGTTCAGTTTCTGACTCTCAGACTATTGTCTTCTCTCCTACTAACTCATAGACATCCTTACAGACTGATAACTGAATCTATTTAATGGGCCTCAGGACCTTCTTGAGAGCAGTCACTGTGACAATCAAAGAAAAGGGAGTGGGCAACAT
Source organism: Pleurodeles waltl (assembly GCF_031143425.1). NCBI lineage: Eukaryota > Metazoa > Chordata > Amphibia > Caudata > Salamandridae > Pleurodeles > Pleurodeles waltl. Next base: position 712,339,526 of record NC_090451.1, on the reverse strand, counting down.
GTGAGGGCTCAGGGGAGTCAGGGACAAAGTGTTCTTTGACTGCTATGTTTTATTTGGGTGTGGATTTGGAGGATGAGAAGTTTGTGCACAGAGTGCATTTGGGGGTCCCCAATGTATGTGAGCCTTTGGACTTAAGGAGGAGGTGGGTGCAGGCCCAGGTGATCCATGGACATGCTCTTCAGACTTCACAGAAAGTTCTTGATCATCTCCGCCTGGCTGGTGCTGTTGAACATTGCTAGTCCCTCATTAGTCCTACACCTTCCACCAGGGTTCATTTGGTCAATAATCATGCTCGTTCTTTGGGCAGGCAAGCTCCCTCTGCTGGTCTCAAGTTCCTCCTTCACCATTTAGGGTGTAAGGATGTAATCTTTGAAAGTGTACCATACTACAGGAGAGAGTAAGGTAATGTGTTTTAATTGATGAGTGAATAATGAATATGAAAATGAATGTGAAAGTGAATTCTAAATGTTTGATAGCGATATTCTCGGCTTCTACACAAACTGCAGTACACTAATAATGTACTACAAACTTCTATTCACATTCCTTTGTACTGGAGGTCTAAGCTTGTTGTATAGCTATTTTAGCCATAGTTTAGACACGTTATTTTAGCAAACTAGGCCTGTCATTGTGCACTTTGGCCCAGTTACATTTTATTCAGCAACACTTTATTTTTCTAGCTATAGCCACATGTGGTTTTATTTCTCTCTATCTAATTGTTCTTTACGTTTCCAGTCTTCACTTTGTGCTTTCCTCGAGGCTGCAGTCAGATAGAGTTGCCAGCAAAGTGGTACGCTGTGTCTCCGACATTCACAGAAACATACACACTCATACGTGGGGACCATTTCTTAGAATGTCAACTGTTTTATTTTTAAAACACTCCCTTGTCCCATACACGCTAAAGGGAGTTTCCAGTCAGATGACTTCGACTGCACGCCGATTGCCTCGCTACAGCTGCTTGCGTAGACTGCTGAACCCCTGGCCTACATGGGGACGGTGTCTTTCTAGACTACAGGCTTACGAGGGAGGATGCTCTACCGGGGAAACCTGAAGGGCAGATTAGGCTTATTAGTCTGTGTTCGAACATAGCGTAGGTAGAACTATATATCACTCCTAATGAGAGTATGGTGGGACTGTTTTTGTGTTTCACTCTCCTTGTCACACTCTTGCTTTTAAAGTGTTTTATCATCCTCAATATTGCAATATATGCCATTTCATCTAAGATGCAATTCATTCAATAAAACCTTATTGAACCATATTTTGCCTCTGTTGTCTCTGCCTGTGTCAGACTAGTGTAACTGAGAGAAAGGGACGAGATCTGATCGACCACAATTCCCCTGAGAAGTCTTTACTGTCATGCGCCCAGTTGCCACAATCACCCCTACTCTTGGGTGGGGATGAGGTGCTGCTTGTTAACCGGAAAACCCGGATTTGTGGCCCGACAGGCATCACATGGTGTGGAATTGTACTAAGTATCCCACAATCTGTGCGATTCTGTCGCCCGAATCCAGTAGCCTCATTAGGATAATGAGAACCTACGCAACATGGCACTGCCAACGTTTGGTCAGGCACTAATTTTCAGATTCTCCTAAGTATCTCAAGTTTCACTAAAGGCTAAAGACACCTCACTACTAAATACGGAGGCGTCAGTGGTATTGAGGATTTCTTCCTCAGCTAAATAGGTAGCACATATCTAAAGCTGTAGGCTGTTCAAGCTTGAAACTTAAAAGGATCAATCCCCAGTTGGTGTCTGTTAGAAATGGGGTCTTTGGCTAACAGTCAGGTTACCACCTGTCCAAGCAGGGACCATCACTCTAGTCAGGGTAAAGGAGAATCACCCTCAGTTAACCCCCGCTCGCCCCTTTGTAGCTTGGCACGAGCAGGCAGGCTTAACTTCAGAAGCAAGGTGTAAAGTATTTTTACCAACACACATAGTAACTCAGTGAAAACACTATAAAATACCACTACAAAGGTTTAGAAAAATAGATAATATTTATCTAGAGAAAACAAGACTAAAACGACAAAAATCCAACATACACATTTCAAGTTATGAATTTAAAAAGCAAGAGCCTTAAATCCTTTAGAAAACAGTGAGAACGTTTTTAGGGTACAAAAGTCCCTGGGTAGCGTCAAAATAAAGCAGCACGGGTGAGTGTGTGTCGGAAAAGGCCAGCGATGCCTCGATTTCTCACTTGCAAGCAAGAGCGTGCGTTGTTCCTCCTCCAGTCAGGTCGGCGTGCGTCGTTTCTTCTCTCCCTCAAGATAACGATGAGTCGATCTGGATGGGCACCTCAGGTCCGGGCATGCTTTGCGTTGATTTTCCGCACCCAGCGATGTTGCGATGAAAACTGGTCGCACGGTGTCAACAAACCGCACTGCGTGGGGGCTTGCGTCATTAACAGCAGCTGCTGCGGTAGTTGCACATCGTTTCTCTAACCGCATTGCGACGATCTCTGAGCCGCGATCCAGGTGGAGCGTCAATGTTAGCCACGAGGTCGGCGGCACGTTGTTTTTCAGCCGCGAGGCACGTCAAACGTTTTCCTGCACTGCGGTCTTTGCATGGATTTCTGTCCTTTTCCACCAGCTGCACCTTTCAGGGGCCCAGGGACAGGGTAGGGCACCACTTGGAAGGCAGGGATCTCAGCAGAAAGCCCAGGTGCTGGCAGAGAGAAGTCCTTGATGTCCCTGAGACTTCAACAGGAGACAAGCTCAGTTCAAGCCCTTGGAGATTCTTCACCAGTGGGAAGTCACACAAAAGTCAGTCTTTGGCCTCTCTCAGGCAGATGCAGCTACTGCAGGCCAACCCAGCAAGGCACAGGCCCAGGCAAATGGGCAGAACTCCTCCTCCAGCTCTTCTCCTTGGCACAGGTTCTTCTTGGTTCCAGAAGTAATCTCATTTTCAGGGGTTTTGGGTGCTCTTCTTACACCCCTTTCTGTCTTTGAAGTAGGCCTACTTCAAAGAGAAGGCTCTGTTGTTTTCAAGATCCTGCCTTGCCCAGGCCAGGCCCCAGACACACACCAGGGGGTTGGAGACTGCATTGTGTTAGGGCAGGCACAGCCCTTTCAGGTGCAAGTGACCACTCCTCCCCTCAGCCCAGAGGGCCATCAGGATATGCAGGCTACACCCAAGCTCCCCTTGTGTCACTCTCTAGAGGAGAGGTGCAAACAGCCCAACTGTCAAACTGACCCAGACAGGGAACCCACACACAAGCAGAGTCACAGAAGGAAATAGGGTAACTAAACTCCTTTGTGTCCCTTCGGTATGAAAAATTGAATGTTTATTTGGATTTGACATAATAATTCCCTGATTTTTGTTTTTAGATGATTTGCATGATTAACTCTGAACTAGGAAGATAGCTCATTTTGGATGTGAAGAGGAATATCAACATCGGGGATTTTGAATATTGGTAATTCAAAATATAAGTGAACATGCCTTTGGATTGGGGGTGAGTTTTCGTGGATCTTTTGCTTCCTAACCCCACTCTGTTTATCTTAGCAATCTTTGTTGATATTAAAAGGCCAATTATAATGGGTGTGTTTTTTCTGTCAGGGGACACATTTACTGCAAGTAGGATACAGTGGAAAGAAAGTCATATTAAAGTCATAACAGCTTGTGTTTTTAGGGTAAGTTGTGAAGAATTAGAGAGATATTTGTTTTTTGTTTTTTCAAAACACTGTTTGGCTAAGTGAGAAAGCCACTAATAGGTGTTTTTCGGTTCTTTTTAAGTGCTACCTGAAAATATGATTTTTGTCCTGATGATGACCCCTTAATGATTGGTTCTCTTTGTGGGGTCGAAACGTCGACACTACTCATTGTGGGTTAATGTATGATGAGATCGGTGACTTCAGGACACCTGGATTGAAGGGGTCCTCTTTGAAGATCGCTTTAATTTTTAACCACAATTTGTACATATTGTATATATCACCTGGCACTAATCTGTCACGTTATTCACGTTCACTACACCGTTACTGTAGGAGCACCTGAATAGACTGACTAATGAATGTATTGTTAGAGAAATGTTGTTTGAATAAAGGGAACATGTATTAGATCAACTTTGTTGATAAAGGTATTAAATTCTTGCTGTGGAAGTTAAAGGTTATACTTCCCTCTTGAGGCTTGAAAATCTTTTGCTATATTTACACACCCAGGTGCTAGGGTTAATGGGTTTGCCTCAGTTTTTCAAACACTTAATCATATTTAAAGGCAGCCCCCAAGTTAACCTATGAGAGAGATAGGCCATACAACAGTGAAAACCGAATTTGGCAGTATTTCACTGTCAGGACATGTAAAACACATAAGTACATGTCCCACCTTTAACATACACTGCATCCTGCCCATGGGACTACCTAGGGCCTACCTTCGAGGTGCCTTACATATATAAAAAAGAGAAGGTTTAGGCCTGGCAAGTGGGTACACTTGCCAAGTCGAATTGGCAGTTTAAAACTGCACACACAGATACTGCAGTGGCAGGTCTGAGCCATAGCACAGGGTTACTAATGTAGGTGGCACAACCAGTGCTGCAGGCCCCCTAGTAGTATTTGATTTACAGGTCCTGGGCATCTCTAGTGCACTTTACTAGGGACTTACTAGTAAATCAAATATGCCAATCAGGGTTAAGCCAATCATCCATACAATTTACACATAGAGCATATGCACTTTAGCACTGGTTCGCAGTGTTAAAGTGCCCAGAGTTCTAAAGCCAACAAGAACAGGCCAGAAACAATAGGAGAGGAGGAAGGAGGCAGAAAGATTGGAGATGACCCTGAAAAAGGAAAAAAGTCCAAAAGTGTCCTTATCTCTGAACACACAATTTACCATTGACATGGAGAACACGCAATGGGTAATTATTGCAGTAAATGAGACCGCCCCTTACTGCACAGTTATTGGCAAATGGCCTAACGGCCCAGGGGGGACCAGTCACATTTATTGTTGAGGCTCAGCCAGCCTACAGAACAGACACTTTTTAATCTTGGGTCACCTTTCCAGCAGCAGATGGGAACACAAACACATTCCATAATTATACACCTGCAAACATACCTGCACAATACAAAACCTATGCATATATAGAAATACCTTTATCTTATCAAGACCATAATAATTGCTTGATGGCACCCTACTACATACAATATTACATGTTAGATTAGGTCCTCTGAGCATTAATGGCCCGACCTGGCCACATATACACCACACCCTGATGCAGCAAGCTTAGCGGTAGCTGAGGTCTGCCGCTTTTATATAGAACTCACTGAAATATACAGACTGTTAGTACAGTTTGTAATGCAGGTATTAACCCGGCAACTGTACATTGTACATTGATCATGGGTAAAGCAACTGCCAAGCGGGAGGAAATTCCGTTTTGCTTAGCTCAAAAAATAAATGCACTGGAAGCAGTCTTCCCTCACATGGGTCCTCAGGAGAAACATAGAATCCTCACTATGTGCTTGCCATTTGGGATGGTCCCTACATTAGATAATTGCAACACATGGGATGCGGTATTTGCCACGCTCTATACTACCACACACAGTACACCAACACTTGTCAATCTTCCAGAGGTGTTAAAACAAATTCAGGATAAATACGGGGCTGCCCTGGCCCTGTATCTGGAGATGGAATTATTGGGCAACTTTGCCACTGCGTCTTCAATCATATTAAGTAACCTTGAAGGGGAAGTAGTTGATCTAGCAGTGCGCATGTGGCTCTACGACGTTCCTGTACAGGCTCAAGAATGTATCGCTGAGACCTACTCTAGTACTGGTCGAGATAGTCTGGGGGACAGACCAATTAAACCACAAATACAAGGTAGATCTAATAAGGATCCTAATAAGCAAGCACCTGAAGGTTCTAAAAAGCACTGGGATAAAAAACAACAAACACCTTAAAAAGAAAGGGGAGAATCTCTGCATTCTGACAGCTCTCAGAATAGATATAGGCCCTCATTACAACTTCAGCGGTCTTTGGTAAAGACTGCCGAAGCTGCGGGCGCCAGTATACCGTGGTATTTCTGGCTCCCTATTTCGACTTTTCCGCTGGGCCAGCGGGCGGTAACAGTGTTACTGTCCGTTGGCCCAGTGGAAAAGTCACATCAACATTGCAGCCGGCTCGTAATAGAGCCGCGGCAATGCTGATGTGCAACAGGGGCAGTGAAATGCGCGATGGGGCTGTGCCTGGGGGCCCCTGCACTGCCCATGCAAAGCATGGGCAGTGCAGGGGCCCCCAGGGGCACCCCGAGTCCCCCTTACCGCCAGCCTTTCCATGGCGGTGTTTACCGCCGTGGCCAGGCTGGCGGTCGAGGACTCAGGATTATGACCGCCAGGCAGAAGCCTGGCGGTATAGTGGAGGGGCCGGCTGTATGGCCGTGGCTATTGCGCCACGGTCATAATAGCTTGCGGAACACTGCCAGCTTACCGCCGGCCGCCAGGATCGTAATGAGGCCCATAGTATTAGAAATAGAGATACTATAAAAACGCTTGACAGAAAAATAATATACTGATACACGCCAATCTCTTTCCTTTTCAGGACTCACCGGAAAAATGAATTAAGAGGTGGGCGGTCAAAGCAGCGAACAGAGTACGTGAAACCAAGAAAGGACTCACAACACTTGTCTGAAGTTTCTTCCCCAACAAAAACCCCAGTTTAAAAAGAAAAAGGTGGCAGCAGTTGCGATACAACATGCCACTCAGGAAGAGGCTTCACTGAAGAACAGGAAGTGGGCACTGGAACTGCTTCTGGACATTTTGCCGACATCAATGACACTTTCACTGACTCATCTGCCTGTACTACAACAGAATGGTGAAGAGCACGTAAACTGATAATCTGTCTCAGAATTAATTACTTTATTCTTCCATGGAACTACCTATGGTTCATACTAACTGCACTTGCCTTTGTCCTTTGGATTGAGTTTATCATTGTTTTCTTTTTACTTATACATGGTCATTCCCTTCCTGAACGCTCTACAGTTGAACTGGTGGATACGGTCTTAAAACCACATTTTTCTTCACACAAAGGCCCCATAGACTTGTCAGTAGTGAACATTTCTGCCATACCAATTCCTGATAGGATTGTTTGGAATAAAGTATTATTTGACATATATGGCCCGACGGAGGTCATTCAAATTCCATATGTATTCAAACTTTCTATGAACGATGTAATTACACCGGAGTAGTTCTGATGATTGGGATGTGAAAACAGTTGATTCCATGATGTCTGATTTACAGTATTATAAAGTATTTGAAAATGGAGATGTGTATGAATCCAAAGAACATTATGGAGATATGTTCTGTTATAATTATTATGGCATCATTTAATTCACAGAGCAAGTACCCCAAAGACTATTTTTAATTATACACAGTGGGAACACTGTCCGACTCCACCAGTGGGGAGTTCCAAAACGTATACTGAAGTTTGCATATTTTTCTGGGCACAATGTCAAAAATCCTGAGTCGTATTATTTCAAATTGCCAATGATATTAAGTCAACATATTTTATTGACAGACGCAACTTTTATTTATTCTGATTCTTGTCTTTCCTGGTTGGCTACAAAGGCTATGAGTACTGCTTGAAGTTGATAGAATTGAAAAGTGTGTGGGGAACTAACAATTGGTAAATAAGGGGAAAGGAAGCTTTATTTAGAGCACGCCTTCTACCAGTTCAAATGATATTTTTAAATGAAACAGTACAACAGACAAGTTGTTTAGGCTTAGCAAAAATTAAGGATTAAGAAGCAGAACATGCACTTTCATGGAGTGCTAATGAGGACTAAAAGTTCCATGATGTCAGCAGTGAAAGGATAGATACACATGAGCTAATCAGAAGTGAGGGAAATAATGGTCCAGTGTCAGGAGATACTCAAGAATAGAGAGAAAAGCCATCCAGTGAAGAGCAGGGTTTTAAGATGGAATCTGTCTATAGAGAGAACACAAAAAATAAGAGCAAAAATGTGATCTGCATCACATTAGTAACTCCCAGGGCCAGAAGTGTTCTGCAGTCCTGGAGCTTGAGCCACCTAGACCCTATTCCTCACTCCGGGGTGTCTAGCAGCAAGTTATGGGATGAATGGATCTCCCCCCACTCCTTCCTTCCCGTTGTAAAGTCACTACCTTTTACAAACATATATACTGGCCCTGATTCTTTGTTTGTTGGAATGAGGGCATGTTATTTATCAGGTGCAATAAATAGTGTTTATTCTGAGTTTTCGGGGAATAACACACATTTTCCTGCTTAACGCACTGAAATCCGCATGGTACGGTTAATATCATGCACCTCTCCCTGTGAAATTTCTGCAGGCTTCACCTGTCAAAACTTAATGAACAGTGAGGTATTTGCCTCACCCTGTGATTAGTGTGTGTGTTAAATACCATCCAAATCACACCTCCCACCCTACGCAAACTCCCCCCAAAAATACCAACTCACTGATAATCAGGGCATTGTGTTTAACTAAATAGGTGTAATGTTTTTAGACATTTTGCTGCATAGAAACAGTGTGCACTGCCTTATGTTTTCAAATTGAGAACCTTGGTAACTTTAAACAGTTCCTCATAAAATGGTGTGAGCTTTTCAAACATGCTTTGTACCCCAAATCTGGTTCTGTGAGATTTCCACCTCTTTGACATTGGCAGCAGAATACAGATCGTTACATGCTCTGGAGATACAGAGACACCCAAGTCACTGCATTACTAGCAGGCAAGCCTGTAGAAAGTCACAGGTAGCAGCAATTGTTCATTGTATGGTCCAGATCCTATAATTGTGTAAATGACGCACATTCCAGCCTGTGCGTTATTCCCATCACAACCATCAGTTTTACATTTTAATTGGTCCCCATAGTCTTGATCAAGTTCTTCCCTTGGCAGCAGTGGAGGGACCTGCATCCCTGGCAGCATATTTAACACCGTGGCATGTGCACAGCAGACAGGAAGAGGTGTCTCCGTCTGCAAGAACTCCTGCCAGTGAGTATGTGCAAGAATTACACGTGTGGTCAGATTCTTACTAACAGGAAGGTGACATGTGATTGAAGTACTATGCTAGTGCAGGGCTGACGTTACAACACACACACTAACAAACTGTTCACAAAGAATATTGTCTCAAAATTTGCACTCTTGTTTCATTATAATAATAATTATTATTATTATTATTAATAGTACTAGTATTGATAGTAATAGTATTAATAGTATCAGTAGTTGCATTGGTAATAGTGATAGTAGAAGTGCTATTGCTAGTTGTAATGGTAATAGTATTGGGAGTAGTAGTGGTGGCAGTAATAGTAGTAGCACTTGTAATAGTAGTAGTTGCATTGGTCGTACCAGTATTAGTAATATTTGTAGTTGTAGTAGTAATAGTATTGAGAGTAGCATGGGAGTGAAAGTAGAAGCAGCAGTATTAGTACTACTGGTAGTAGTATTAATAGCAGTAGTGTTCACAGTAGTAGTAGTACTTGTAGTAGTATTGCTCTTATTAGCTGTAGCTGAAGTTGTAATGCAGTTGCATAAGACAGAAACGAGGAATCAAACTGCGAATGCCAAGCAAAAACAAAAGCCCTGAAAAGGAGCTGAAAAGCAACCAGTGAAGGCCAGTGTCATCGCAAGAGAAAGAGATGGAAAGGTAGCTGAGTACCACAACAAAGGGAATGAGAGGGGAGATACAAGGCTCCAAACCTCTGAGGTGCTGCCGGAAACAGAAGCGAATAAGGAGGGCGTCAGAGGGGACACCGCCTTCTGAACCGGAAGTACACCCACGGTGCACCCAACTCACAGTGCAGGTTGGTGGCTGGTCACTGATCCAAGGATGCCGGTGGCCAACGGCAGCTGACTGGATGCGCAGGCCAGAAGCCTTATTTACCTGATCCCCTGAAGTGTCAGCAGACTGTGACCATGGAAGTGCAGGAGGCCCTGCTGCAACAGAAAAAGTGCTCAAGTTGAACTTCTCCACCCTGAGTTACACCCCTAATTCAACTGTATTTTCTCTGTAATGCTGTCAGTACTCTCGCTTGGGTGTAGAGATCTCTCCTGGCCCATCCCTCATTCTATACCACAACAGTTCAGAGTAAGGCCGCAGCTATTGAGGGAATTTTGAAAGTCCACAATACTGTTTTACATGGTGGTGGATAAAAAGGATGCCCAAACCGAAGGCAGTGCTGACCTCACGTCTGCCGCTGCCCTCCATAATAGCCACAGAACAGAGATTAATTTTGGTTTTCCTACGCTACTTTACAAGCAAAGGACTTCTGGGCCCTCCCCCACAAATAAATTGATACTGTAGCTAGGAAGAGATTCAGGGACATAGATGCAGCTGCTCCTGGGCTCACCATCGTTGTGCATGTTTCACATTCATAAATCCTGTATGGAGCTGCTGAGGTAGCCTGACCTTCCTGGCTGCGTGTGCTACCTCAAAATACTTAAACCCCTTTAGGGCACCTGGGGGGGCACTATTTAGCCTCTAAATTGTTTGCACAAGAATGTGTTAAAGCCACAGTGCCCCTGACCAACCGCACACCCTGAAAGAGCAGCGCAAGAGCAAACACAACCTGATGCACAACCTTTTTTGGAATTTATTAAGCCAAGCAAAGCCTGAGGTGTGCAGCTTTGCAAAGAAAAGGGGAACAAAATACAAATCATGGCACTGCCTTGCATTACTTTGCTCCAGGGAGGCATTCCATGTGTGGAGTATGGCCATCCTTGTGCATTCAACCATGTATTGTTCCTCTGTGTATTAGTTTGTAAATGTGGATACAAATGGAAATTAGGTTAACTTTTGAGTAATTCTAAAGGGCATTGGTCATGACTCCTAGACCAACAACTGTGCAGATTGAGAGGAAAGGGAATTAAAAAAAGAGGAACTTTAGTAATGAGGATTAAACAATGCAGATGTGGACTTTGTTGATAATAAAATGTGCAAGTTTTGTTATGAGCGCATAGATTTTTTCACCTACGGGTGTTCATACATTTGAATTATGTTAGGGATTCCAGTGTACATTTATAAGTAAAATCAGAACATTGGAATGTTTGCGCTCCACTGGAAACAATGGAGTGCTCCGGGCTTTTACTGCCCAGTAAAAGCCCGGAGCGCCAACATTCCATCCAATCTTCTTTGTTCACAGCAATAGCTGTGAACAAAGCCTCACGGAGCCTGAGGGGATTTGAATCCCCTTCGGTTCCGTGAAGCCTTTGTTTTATTTGTGAGAACATTCTGCCCTCTAATGGCAGAATGTTCTAATAGCCTTAGAACCCGCCGTAGCGGGCTCTACCGGCTATTAAAGGCCCTCTCCTTTAATAGCTGGTAGAGCCCGCTATGGCGGGTTCTAAGGCTATATAAGTTTGCATCCGTCTCTAAGACAAAATGTGGAGATGTAGACAAAATACCAAGCTTGATCCACATTTCTTAGGAATCAACCACTGTACATTTTATCTTCTGACTCTTTGTCAAAGACAACCTGATCCCTATGATCTGTAGGGACCGAAGTACCTCAGCTCCTCCTGATTAAGTTTCGCATGGTCACTGGAAGGGTAAAGGGTAAAAATCTATGTCTGGAGTATACTGGAAACCCCAGAAATTAATTTTTTTGTGTCTGACTACTCCCAGTTCACTGAAAACCCCAGGTTCTGATAGAGGAGGTTGGCTTCCTCGAGTTGACGTACAAAAAAGACAATCATGCAGTAGAAAGATCAAATTCTTTAGATGAAACACCATTTGAATACTGTGGTTTCTAAGAGTCACTATCAAGAATGTTTGGGGGTTTGGTAAAGCACCATGGAGTGGACGGCAGGTCAGAAGGAAGAGAAGTGAAAGTATATCTTAGACCTTACCATAGAAATGTGAAGAAATTTCTTGTGGCCATAAAAACCTGGAACCAAGGGTTAAGCATCTTTGAGATCTAACCTCAAGTTACCATCAGTTTTCCAAGAAGAAGAATGTCTATAAGGTGTAAATTGCTGCCACCATTTTGAAATATTAGTGAAGGACAAATTGACTGAAATGCTTTAAATGTATTACCAGATGATATTTCCTGTTCTTTTTTAATGACTATGAAAACATCCTCAGTTATCTTTGTAGGTTTAGAACATATTGCTCTATAACCCCATTCCCCCTTTCAATGACACTTCCTTTGTTATAAAATTTGTTTTCTCTGTAGATAGCTGAATATTATTTGATAGGAACCTTTGCAGTGGGACATTAAAGAAATCCCTCTGAAAGCCATGTACGGTTTTCTGCCTTCAGGTTTTATAGAGAATCAATGAACCTTTCTTACCTTGAGTAGTTCTGCTGATCTTTGACCCCTGTTTAGTGATAGGCTATCTCTCCTCCTACTTTGAGGGAACAGCATAGCATGGTGAAAATGGGAAACATGGGCACTCCACAAGAATCCTTTGTTCCTGGCATATCAACCTGAGGATTAGGTCCTGAACTAATTGGCCCTGGCATAAGCATGTCTCCAAAATCACGTTTTAATAAACTTAATTTATGTAGGGATGAAAAAGCCTGAACAAATTTCCTATTTCTCAAATGAAATGGTCCTCAAACCAAACCCTTTCTGCCTCCAGAATCTGATCTTCCAAGTTCCCCCAACTTCATGTCAATCTTAATAGGCAGTCCCTTGCATCTCTATAAATAGATAGCTGACCTGGCATTCCCAAGAAACGAATAATCTGTGAGCCAAGTGGATAAGGTGCCTGGCGCAATGAGTTCTCTAGACTCTATGGTTTGTTCTTTCATATTCAGGTTTTTAATAAGTCATCTAATTATACACAAAGGTTTGTTTTGGCATGATACCCTTGCCCTGTCAATAGCTGTCCTGGAGTCACAACAACACCTATTATTAACCATCACAGTTATCAAACAAATCAAGAAAGGTGAAAGAAAAAGGGAGGTGCCAACAACAATTTAAGAAAAAACAAAAGAAGGTGGCAAGAACAATTTAAGAAAAAACAAATATAATTATATCAAAAGACATTTTAAACCACTAAACATGGCTCCACAAAAATAATATACATAGTCAATAGTGTTAGGATATAAAAGCGATGGATTCACACTATAAGTAGCAAGGACCATACAAATCACCTAGTCGTATCCAATCAGCTTTCAAAAAGCTTTGACGGCGTTTCAACCCTTTGTTGCTTATAGGGTCATCTTCAGGACAGATGATTAACGGAGCACATATGAATATACAAAACAAATAAAAGTCTTGATAAAGCAACCTTCCAAGAACTAATCATACATAAAAAGAATTAGGGAACCCAGGGGCAAATACTCACATTAGGGCCAGAGTATATATTTCTCGGCAGGGAATAAATCCTACAAACCATAACGAAGAAAAAAATCAGTTGACACATCACTGAAACCTAAAACACCAAAAGTGTGACAAAAATCACCAAAAACATGCACCACATTGCACCAATAGTGAAAAAAACTACCACACCAGTATATAACCATTTTCTAATCTAAGGCTGGAGCCCTGAAACTATATTTGGTAGAATGGGCCTCGGACATTCAACCTTCATCTAGGATCTAATGAATTTATGCAACCTTAATAAACTCCTTACATATAAATCCATGTGATCTGGAGTCATCCAATCAGAGGACTTTGCATGTAGAATGAGAAATGGGTCAAATGAGGGCTGAGCAATATAATCCACAATTAGCCATCTCTAATTTTAGAATATCATCCCCTTTAACAGCAATCAAAAATAATGTTGACAATTTTGGAGGATCTGACTACCAAGTGGGATTAGAGTGATCAACAACATAATCTGAATCATAACTATCATAAATTAAATGTTCATTATCACATTCACGCTAGAGGGTCTGGATTTTCGCCATTAGCTAACCTCATCTGGCTTCTGAAAGCTGTTAAATCACCAAAGTGGTTGAATTGTAAACCCACTGTGCCTTGGGGAAATATAAAAGGCATCATACTTTTTTTTATTTAGCAGAACATAGCCACTGCCTTGTTATTAAGGACCTGCTGCAATCAGCAGGAGGGGTTGGGGAATGTCCTTGTGCTGGAACTACCAATATTATAAGTTACATCCTTCAGTGTGGAGGACTATCAAGAGAGGATCAAATATTTATTTTTACAAATTCATGCTCTTTAAAATCTTGTTTATGGTTTGTATTTTTGTTAAGTCAATTAATATTCATTGCAACCCATGGTTAGGTCAATGCGTCTAGACTGCATCAGTACTCCAATCTAACTGTGGCAACCTAAACACAATATTATTACAAGAGGAATAAACTATCCAAAGTTGCAGTGCAGCCGAGCCAGACACCATTGACAATAACAGGTTGTCAGGTGAAATATGAGAGAAAACTAACTAACCAATGAATCCTGCCTGACCCCGCCAAGAAGAGGAGGCAAAGAGGCGTGGAGTGAAGGAATAAAAGGTAACCAACACTGCAGAGCAGGCTTGCCTGGAACCACCTAGAGCAAGAAGGAAACCTCCCTACCAGATGAAAACCACCTACATCGATACATGGACAGGACGGGCACAATGGTGGGATGCTAATTAAGACAAGTGCACTAGTGTGAAATAATCGTGCTGTCCTGTGACAGGTAAACAAAGAATTATGGTGGCTGTAGTTTGTTAGTTCCTGTGTCAAAATTTGAGGAGGCAGGATAAAGTATTGGGTCTTGCAATAAAATCTTCCATCAATGCTTTATAACTTCAATCATATCTCATTCATCTGCAGGTCTGGCAGTACCTTCAACCACAAAATCCTGTGGTACATGAGAAATAATTAGGATAAATGATCAGGCAGGGACAGAATTTCCACAGAAAGGGAAGGTTATGATGCAAGAAGAAACGGCACACTGCTGTTTTGACTATTTTTTTTACTTCTCAACTTACAACATTCAACGGTCCACAAGAACGTATATTTATGTTTGTGACATGATAAAGTACCTGGTTATTCTCACTTAGATCCATTGAGAAATTAGCATTGGAAGTCAGGTGAATGGAGCGTTCATGTTTGGATCCTTATTTCACATCATGCAAGGTAATGTGGATGAAAAACAGAGGATAGTTTCCAGGGGGAGGGAGCATGCAATATCAAAATATCTGAGTTGTTATTTTAGGGGTAACCAAATGAGATAATGTATGAAACAATAAGGCAACTCTCTGATGTGGTGAACAAGAAAAGGATAGTTCAAATGTACAAGCAGGCCACCAGGGATATACGAGAATAGGCAATTCTGAAAATCATGTCCTCTTCTGTTACAGTCCAATGCTATGTGTAAGGAAATACTGATAAATGGTCCTGTGGCAAGCAAAAGCAGTAACTATTGGCATGGCATTAGGCTTTGCTTATGAAGAAGACTCTTTCGCTCATGAGTGTTTGTCTTTCAGGCTCTGGTGAGAAAGGAAATGAAGAAGATCAGACAGAAGAAGGTCCAGATAGAAGAGAAGAAGGCTTATGATTATGTCATTGCTAAAGCCACTGATGGAATGAAGAAGACATTTATAGAGGTCGACAGATGGGTTTCCTAGAGAACATCCAGGGAATCAGAGGTAGCAGGTAGGAAGAAAGTGATGCTGTATATCTGGGTGTTGAATATTTGGCCATTAACACTTTTACTACTGGTTCAAGTGAGTACCTTTTTAGACTGGAAGAAGTAAATTAATGAAGCAAACAGAAGACCTAAATGACAGAATGCTGTCAGCTTGAAAGAGCTGATTTATCAAAGGAAGTTTCAAGGAGTCTGTGAATGACCCAGAAATAATATAGTGCATATTTGTTAAGGTCAAGTGGAACCAGAGATGGGACCTGGAATGGGATGAGGAGATTAAACACACAAAACTGTGTCAAAGGTTGTCAGCCAAAGAAATTCCAGGCTCTTCAAGGAATGGTGAAATAATGTGATGTCTTGAACAAACATGTGTTGTCTTTTCTCAGTCAAAGGCACATAGGGGGCAGTCCAGCAGCAAAGAAGCTTTGACTCAATAGCCACTCCATCCTGGAGCTGGCCGAAGTCCAGACAAAGGAGAGGTTATTTGGAAAGCAGCTGGGAGTCACTGTTCAGAAGTTCAGTACTTCATTCTCAAATAGTGTACGCACCAAACAGGGATATACATTAAAAATGGAAACATGTCTGATGTGGTATCCATTGCTAAGTCTAGGAAGGATCTCTCCCTACAATCCTGGTTCAACTCTGAATGTACCAATGCTTTTAAAACATTAAGATCAATTACTTGTGTGTGCCACTTGATCAGGTAACATTTAGAAAAGCAAGAAGGGAGTATAAGCAAGCCATAAAAAAAAGAAAGGCAGATATCAGAAACAAAACTTGGGACGACCTGGAGTGTGCAGCAAGTTTAAAAGATAATAGAGCATTTTGGGAGATTATGAATCAACCCCTTTTTACTGAAAAAACACCGACTGGTATAGAATCCCTTATACTGGAACAAGAATGGGTTGAGCACTTTATAAAATGTTTTAATCTGTCTATTGACGATATTGAGTCTTCAGTGTTATCAGTTCATCTTGTCTCTCTTTTGTATCTTCTAGAATTTAGAAGACCATCATGGTAGGGGATGTTGCAAAGCAGTCTTGAGCTCTGCAAATGGAAAAGAATCAGGCCCATACGGTGTCCCAGCTGAGCATTTTAGACACAATCTTGATTTCTGGGCACCCCTGATAACAAATGCTTTCAGAACGGTATTCACTGAGGAACCCATAGAGTTGTGGAGGGGATCTATAATTAGGCCCATTGTTTTTAAAAGTGATAGAAATTCCCCTGCCTAGCTCGAAAACACGATGCCATGGGCAAATATTTGGAAGGGTAATTTTAGTGAAACTAGAGAATTGGGCAGAAGAAACATCGTTCTCCTCAAAAGTGCATTATGTGTTTTGCCTGGGTTTGGGCCTGGGTTGGGGCACCATCGGACAATCCCTAATCCTTTCCCTGATCTCAGGGTAATATATCAAAGTCAGGAGAGGGGCCATACATATGGCTTTTATGGATCTCTCCTGTTCCATTGACTTAGTGGTTAGGCACATTTTATGGGATGTTATAGAGCGGGCAAGAATTGATCCACCCATATTGCACAATTTAAAGAGTCACCTACATGAGGTTAGGTTATACCCAGCAGGGAGACTTTAAACTCCCTATATAAGTCACCCTTGGTGTCAGACAGGGTTGTATGCTGGCCCTTTTTTTATTTTGAGATTATATAAATTCACTGAACACTAAAATTGGCTCTCGCCCAGATCCCATACTTTTGTACACAGATGATGTGGTTTTAATTGCATGCACAATAAATAGGCTATAATCACTTTTAAACTGTCTTAATCCTTTTATGAAGAAACCAATGCTCAGGGTACACCACACTAATGGGGTCATTATGACCCTGGGGGTCAACTGACCGCCAGGGCCATGGTCGTGGTTTCAACACCGACAGGCTGGCGGTGCAGACCGCCACATTATGAGTGTGGCAGGTAAGCCTCTGCCAGCCCGCCACATCTTCGATCATACTGTCATGGCGGTCAGAACTGCCTGGCCGGAGATGATCCTCTCCGACCCGGCGATCCACAGAAGACCGCCGGAGGTGTTAGGAGCCGGCCTTCTGCGGCGGTAGCACTGCCACGTAAACCATGGCGGAAGGGCTACCGGTGAAAGGGAATTTGTTCCCTGTCACCAGTAGACAGCTCCCCAAACACCCCCAGCAAGCACTAGACCCCCCTCCCAGTCCCCCCCTTCAGCCACATCGCCCCCTAACCCTCGCATACATGCACACAGACACCCACACGCACCACGCGTACACTCATTCACCTACACATACATACATCCGCTCACATGCATCCATACACGCATTCACAACTCCTTTCATACACACATTCACAACACCTTCCATACACGCATTTGTGCACGCATAATCACACCCATCCAAACATGCATTGTTACACGCAGACACACTGACTTGTAAACATGCACTCCCTTCAACATTCAGACACAAATACACACAAGCACACACATACCCACACACTCATACACACACACAGGACACCGCCCCCCACACTCCCCCATGTTGGACGATCAAGTTATCTGTTCCAAGGAGAAGGTCGTCTGGCAGGGAACGGGATGGGGCGCTTCCACCACCGGCAGCACCCCGCCAGCAGGACACTGCCAGGCCATATTATGGCCCATAATATGGTGGCCAGTGTCCTACTGACGGGGTGGGCCGGTGGTGGAACTGCCAGGGCGCCTCCGCCCACCAACATGACTACTGCTGGATTTCCACCCAAAGTTTGGCAGAAATCCGGCAGTAGTCGTAATATGGTGGGCGGTCTCCTGGCACCTGTGGCTTTGGCGGTCCTGTAAAAAGACCGCCAAAGTCATAAGGAGGGCCTAAATCTAATGTTATGACCTGTGGCCCAAAAAGTCCCCTGTCGAAAAGATTTTATATTAGAGAAATACCAGTTTTAAAGGTAAAAGATTTTAGTTATCTGGGCATTTTATTTAACGAGAATATGCATTGGGATAGGTTAATGACCCAGAGATCCCAGACAATGGAGGCTTCAGGCAAATACATTTTTAGTTTTGCTAAGAAATTAGGACACAATCCTCCAAAAGAAATGATTGCACTTTATAAAAGAAAATATGCTGTTGCAGGTTTCTACGGGGCTGGTGTATGGTGGCATGTGACAGTTAAGGTCTTACAGGTGATGGAGAATACATTTTTAAATAGGCTGTTAGGAACCTCTAAATCCACCTCTAGTTTTATAATTTATAATGGATTGGAAGGTTTCTTGGAATATACAAAATGACTGGCACCATCCTGCTGTGGATCAAAATGTGGCCCTCTACAGAATTCAGTTCTATAGTGGAGGATTATCTTGTGCAGGAAAATAGGACAGCCATTCCATGGTTCAATTGTATCAAAAACATCCTACAAGGCCTGGGATTGAATAATTCCTTTTATGATCAGGGTAAAAGAAACTGACTCACTCACGAAGAGTTATGTCAAGAAAATGTTTTTGCACCTTGAGAGGAAACCAGGATCATGAAAGCACTTATTAAACCTAGATAAAAGCACCGGAGTGTATATTTTACATTACATGGCTAAGATGGAATACAATCCACTGTTTAGTGGCCTTCCCTGTTATGGAGATCTGGTTTTCTACATTACTGTGTTGCCCATGTGATAGGAAGTCACACTAGTCAACAAAGCACTTTATGCTATTTTGCACTTTATATTTGCCTTTTAGATTACGGTTCCGCCCCCTATTCTTAGTCGGAGATTCTTTAATAATCATCAGGATGGCCTGCTTTATTTACAGCGATTGGAATCCCCTGTGATATATTAGGCAGTATTGAACTTTATCGCCCAAGCACTGAAATTAAGGAGGAAATATGCATTGTGACTTGAGTGCTGTTAATTACCTGAGGAGGGGCAAAGTAAGTGCAGGTTCCTTTTTATGATTGATCTTATTGAATTGTGACTGTTTTTATATGAACTTTGTTATGCTTGTAGGGGGCAGAGTATGTGAATTGTCTCCAAATCTGTTTGTTATTTTATAACGTGAGGATATATTTTTTTAAGTGTTTTTTATTGTGTTTTTATGGTCAAGTAGGCAGAAAAAAGGCTGATGATGTTGTTGATAAATTTGTCTAAAGGTGGATTGTTAGGCCTTCAACCAGAGGGAGGGTCCATATTTTGAGATAACTGGCTCACAAGGAGGACAGAGATTACACCAATGAGGGTGCTAAGTGAAAGCCAGAGGCAAGCAGAGGTTTCGCTGATTTACTGACTGGTCTTTCAGTTTGACAAGATGTTTTAAATTGAGCTCTATTAAAGATATGTGAAAAGTGTGAAAGGTTTTAAAGGTGTGACATACAAATATGTTAAAATATACAAAACATGTGACAACACTTCTCAGAAATGCAGAACAGGAAGAAGGACAAAACACCAGAAAACATTTGATCTCTTGTACTCTTCAGGCAATCTGATATGTAAACCATTATATACATTATATAAATAAATGTCCTGAAAGTAAAAGAGACACTTAGATGGAAGAAAATGCTTTCTTGCCTTTGATCTACTGTCTTCAAAACATTTGAATAGGCATGTCTGAATTCTGGGAGCTCCTATGACCTTTTAAACGCACACACTGGTTGAATAATTAAAATAGTTATTATCTTTTTCAAATAAATGAAATTAATTAATAGGAATCCATTATTTTATCTTTCCCCCTTTTCTTAGATGATGTAGACAACATGACCAGATGTTCAGAAAATACAACTGATGTCCCAAGATTCCTCATCCTTGGTTTTCAGATTCACCTAGAGTTGAAGCTTTTGCTTTTCCTTATTTTCTTATCTATCTACCTAGTCACAGTGGTTGGGAATACAATAATTCTTATAACAGTTGCTGCTACTAACACCCTCCACTCTCCTATGTACTTTTTCTTGGGCAATTTGTCCTTTTTGGAAATCTGTTTCACCACAAACACCGCTCCCACCATGCTGGGTGGATTTTTATCAAGCAAGGTCATGATTTCTCTTTCTGGCTGTGTTGTACAGTTGCACACCTTAGGCTGGCTCACTTGTACTGAGTGCTCGCTCCTGACATTGATGGCTTACGACCGATATTTGGCTATTTGTTATCCATTGCACTACAACTGTCTCATGAGCCAAACTGTTTGCCTTACTCTAGTCCTATGTATCTGGACATCCGGGTTTCTTGCTGCGATGATCATAAGCATGTTGATTTACCAGCTGGACTTCCCAGCTCAGCCTCAGATTGACCGCTTCTTCTGTGATTTTATGCCTCTTCTAAAAGCAGCCTGCTCAGACGTCTCATTGCCTGAGATGTTTCGCCTTGTTGCATCATTCACAGTAACACTAATTCCTTTTCTCTTAATCATCACATCCTATGTCTATATTATTTCCACCATCTTGAAAATTCCTTTGGCTACGGGCAGACACAAAGCCTTCTCCACCTGCAGTTCCCACCTCTTGGTGGTTGCCATGTACTTTGGGACATTGATTGCTTTATATGTGGCACCGTCAACCAGCAACGCCGTGAATCTAAACAAAGCCCTTTCCTTGCTTTACACAGTGGCTACACCAATGTTCAACCCCATTATTTACACCCTGAGGAACAAGGAGATCAGAGAAGCCTTAAGACTCACTTTCAGAATCAGCTCTGGGTGACAAGGAGATGGAGGTGGCAAACTCTTATGGAAAAAAAACATAAAGTAGCATGAACGATTGTAATCCAGTTTATGAATATTCAAAGACTAATCACCCAATCAGTGTGGAATTGAAAGATGCCTCTATTCTGTATTCCGCATAAGATGTAGCAAGTTTCCCAATTATCCTATGTATTTTGCAGAATTGAGAAGGTCATGATTTGCATATAGTTTGCATGTATTCACCAAGTTCTACAAAAGTTTAATTGCTTAATTTTTTGGGTATATGATTCAAAACACATTTTGTAGTAAATCCATTCTTATTCGATACCATGCTTTTTACTTTTGTTGCACACACTGTCATATTTTGATTACACCACAAACTCTCACAGGCCTCTTTCTCTCCGTGGCATTTCGTCGAAGCCTAAAACACTCACTTTTCTATTATTATCTGTTAACCACATTCAAGATTTGTGACAACATTTTTCATGTGATTTGAGTCCCTAAGTCCAGATAAACTCACATACACGTACCACCTGTTGTAGAACTGGGCTAATTTATTGTTCTGACTCCAGTATTACTACAATTGGAAGTCTGTTCTTGGTAGATGGTTTAGGTTACTGCCATTTTTTTTCTGGACCTATATAAATGTAATCTACTTTTTACAGTTCACCTTTATTCAGTCAAAACTTTCATAGGCCACCAACTCATAGATCCTTGCCACTGCAAGAGATTAGAAGGAGTCCAATAGCACAGCCTGATGTAACTTGTAGGGCGCATTGGTCAGCTATTCTTACGCATTTGGCAATTTGATGGGTCAAGACACTTAGGGCCTCAGGTAAAAAGCAATTTCACATTTGCAACTTCAAATTGGAGCCTTTACAACCTCAAAGTGGCAATTTTAAATGTGCAAAACCACACTGTAACCTGCATGCGTTGGTACCTATGTTCCATATGCTTATAAGAAGGTAGTTTTATAGTACCCAATAGTAACTGGAAATAAATACTTTTCAATTTTTATATGTTTTAACATTTGCTACTTTTATAAGATAAACTATCTTAACTTTAGATCAGAGGTAATTGGAAGTTAACTATATTATTTGTGTCTTTTTTATGAAGAAATCCAGAAAAAGTCTGAAAACTTTCATATAGATTCATTAAACAACATTGGGGGCTTGGTAGTAGAACAATCAACATCCTGTTCTTCTTTGTGAATGTGAGGTGTATGTGCAAGTAAAACTGATGCTGAGAGAAGTTGTCTGGTGGGTTGGTGGAAGTAAAGCCAGTGACTGAGGTATGCGGGTCCTGTATTGTGTAGTGACTTGAACGCATGTGAGAGAAGTTTGACATGGCAGTGCCTCTGAATGGGGAGCCAGTGGAGCAGCTCACTGATAAGTGGTGTGGTGTAGGTTTAGTGCAAGAGGTTGAGGATGAGTCTGGCAGCGGTACTTTGAATTGTTTGAAGTCTGTGAAGAAGATAGGCTAAGATGCTAGCAGAGTGCATTACCATAGTCCAATGTGCTTGTGATTAGGGACCACATGAGGGTACGCTTGGTTGGCCATTTGAATATTTTACTTAACATGCACAGGATGTGGGAGCAGGAGGAGGTGTGAGTGCTGTCCTGGGACTTTATAGTGACGTTGGTGTTCAGGATGAGGCCTAGGTTCCTAGCACGGTTGGTTGGGGTGAGCGTGGGTCAAAGATTGGCAGGCCACCAGGTGGAGTCCCAAGGTGAACTCTTGTTCCCAAAGAGTACCACTTCAGTTTTGCCAGTGTGGAGTTTGAGGCAGTTTTCTTTCAGCCAATAGGCCACACTGTTTGTCTTGGTGGTGACTGTGTCCTCTGAGAGGGAAAAAATTAGCTGGGTGTCACTGGCATAGGAGATGATGTTGTGGGATCCGATGATGTTTGTTAGAAGAGCCATGTTTTTGTTGAAATGTGTGGAGCTGAGTGATGATCCATGTGGGACTCCACAGATGCGGTAATAGGTTCTGATGTGAACGCTGAGAGTTTTACTCATTGTAATATTCTGGAGAGGAAGGAAGCTATCCATTTAAGTGCTGATCATTGTATTCCCGCTGTGTGCAGTGTGGCGATGAGTGTGTGGTGGGCGATGGTGTTGAAAGTGCTGGAGAGGTCGAGGAGGATGAGTGGGGTGGTCTGTCCATGGAAGATGGACATTTGGTACAAGATCTGGCAATCCTTTTAGAAGAACAGAAACTAATGGAAACATGAGTACAATAATTGCAAATAAATTGAATTCCTCATTAGACAACAGTTAAGCGTGAGCGATAGAAATCATTATGGAATATTCTGTGGATAGGAAAGACAGATGTCTTCAGTGCATTTTTCTGAGCTCAGACTGGTCTCTACAACACACAAACAATTAACCACAGAGCTAATTTTCTCAGCAATCCACTTTTGAGAAGCCTACTTAGGCGTAGTGGTAAGTCAACCACTTCCAATTATTGTTGTTCCCTTTGATTGATGTTTGACTGAATCTTACCAGTCCTAAACTCATTCACGTTCTCCTCAGAATCAGGTCAGGCTCCCTGGGCCATCCCACATCAAATCAACTGAGATTCACCATCCAATCCGTGAGGCGACTGACCAATCACAGCAGAGAGCAATGCCTATTGACTACCCTAGCCCTTGTCAACATTTCATTATCATGTGCAATCTACCCATACAGTGATATAGACGTTTCTGTCAAATCAGTCCGAACCTCCTCTACAAGGTTGATCCACTCTTGTTATGTTTTATGTCACATACCAGGGGATCCACACTGTGCAGCAGACACCCTTTGCATGTGATTAAAAAAAAAAACTTCTCACAACCAAACATCCGCATCCTTGATGGGCATAGACAACATTTTGCATTTATATAAGAATTGCTTGACTTTATTCATTATTTCAGAAAGAAGCATTATGTTTGACCTCCTACCAGATACATCAGTGTATGTAAAAGAATGTCCAGTTCCTTTTCAGCCATTGTGAGGTATTTAAACCCACTTGATGTCTGTTTTTAGGGCAACTGTATCCTTAACAAGTCATGCATGGGCACACTTCATGTTGCATCTCAAAACACAATAATATCAGGATTCAAAAGCAAATTATCTAAGTGCTCACTTGTAAAACAAATTCCCATTCCAATTATAAGATGTATACCTTCACTGATCCCAAAGGATCTGATCAGGATCCCTTGGAAGGCCTAGTGGGAAGTCTTGAAGTCATCTGTCTGTGGGCAGACCTCATAAAACCCTGGCATCAGAACCCATGAAGTGACTCCCATTTCTACAATCAATCCTCACAGTGAGAATTTGCAAGGACGGCACACAAGGTTAGTTTCAAATCAAATTTTATAATAAGAGGCAATGTTTATGTGTTAAAAAGGGTTTAGTGGAAATAGAAATTGCCTTATGTTGCACAAATGTACCCCTTCATGGACAATACAGACGGGCAGATTTCTGAAAGGTTTGCACTGGTCAAAGCAATGAAAATTGATGCAAAGCCTTGAAAGGGTATCTACAGTCCAGCACAAAAGGTGTTTGGCAGAGGAAATGTCCTTTTTTCCTCAGGGCAAAATCCCTTTTACACTACTCTAGATCAATTTGTGTCAAGTGGGCATTACTAGGGCATCACTGGGGCAGCTGAGTGCAAATATGGAAAGGTCTAGAGATATAGACCAATCTACTAAAAAAACAGATTTATCTTTGGTTAAAAAACCAACACCTCCTTGAAATAATTGTTAACACAGGAAAATATGGTTATTTCACAAAAAACTAGCATTTCATATGTCGTGTACTGGGCAGCAGACATGGAATGCAAGGGGGACCTTCTGAATTTGATTAGACATGGGACTTTGTACTGGAATGATATGCTAGACAGCACACACACACACTCAGTTTGCACCTCAGCAGCCTTGCTAGAGCACCAGCACAGGGAATGACACGACCAGCACACAGAAGCCTTGGAAATAACAACTTGCCACTGTGTTTCCCACTTGTGCAATCCAGTGCAGGTAATGCGGTTGCTGTGCAGTGATGCATGATAATTTAGTGAATCTGACACAGGGTTTGGCAGAGAAAACAAGATTATCACATAAAAGAAAGTTACACCTACTGTTGGAGTTGCTAACCTTTCTTGGCCGTTGGACATTAGAGGCAAATTACCTCAGCCCCCATCGTTGTTCCTACTAGCCCATACTTACCCCATGGCCCCAAGAACTGACATCTATGCTAACAACAATATTCACATCTTGGTAGTCACAGCAGCAACAACAGGCATATTTAAACAGGGTATGGACAAGGGGGATATAATTAAGGTTCACTGTATCCAAGTTTAAGAAATGTAATCTGTAAATAAACAATGGTAGTGTCAATAGGGACAGGAAATCCAGGGGTCTGGAGAGTAGAATTACTTTAAGTGTGAGGGGAAATCAAATTGTGATACTCCTTGACTTCGGTAAGGGACCTGGAACTTGGTTAAGAGGTTAGGGAAAAGGTTGGCAAATAAAGTAAAATGTTTGATGAAGGAAATGGAATGGGTATTTCAAATTAAACTACAAACCAAATCCAAAAGTCTACAAAACTCCAACAGACAAAATTAAATGTCAAAATTAAATCCTACATTTCAAAGTAAAAGTTCAACATCAATCCAAAGTAATCTAACTGGAAACAAAAGTCAGTCCCCAGGCCCAGACATTGTGCCATCTTTGATCTCCTGAGTTGCATAGAAGGCATCCTGGCCATTTTGCTGATTGTTTACAGCACGGTGACCTGCACCACATCTTCTTGAATGGGTATTTCTGCAACTGTGATCGGATCTGACATCACCTCAGGAGAACAGTTGGGACCATTTGACAGAGCAGGTTGCAAGGAAATGAGTGGCTTGGGCAGAACATTGTTTCAGTACAAGAGGGAAGCATGCAAGTTATTTCCCAGTGATGGGCATCCTGCAGGTCTTCGAACACCTGCTCAAGTATGGCAGACCGTACTGCAGAATGCAGATCTCATAATTCATCAACCAGTTCATCCACTTCTGAAATGGCTTAAATGTAACTCAGGATTAGGAAGGTGGGCAGTGACAAGAGGGGCCTCAGTTGGGTCCGGAGTGAGGAGGAGGTATGGTATTGAGAAGGTTTGGCACCCTGGTGTCTGTGGACACAATTATATCCCCTTGGCTGGGTAGCCACCCTCTTTGTGTCCATATCATACCTGTGGCTCCTCTTTGGCCTTCACCCAGACACATTTAGAGATGGATTGTGACTGGTACAATGAGGTACAGCTTGATTCCCATAGCACAATGAGCATGAGCACATGACCACGCCTGAAAATACCTGTAACACTTAGGATGTTGTACTGAGGAACACAAAAAAAGTGGAGAGTGTGAAAA
Source organism: Pleurodeles waltl (assembly GCF_031143425.1). Lineage (NCBI taxonomy): Eukaryota > Metazoa > Chordata > Amphibia > Caudata > Salamandridae > Pleurodeles > Pleurodeles waltl. The sequence goes on along the minus strand of NC_090451.1, from coordinate 712,313,017 downwards.
GCTCAACTTAATCTCACCAACTGATAATTACTTTTGGCCCCAATCTATTCCATAACTACGATTTTGTAAGCCAGGGTTGGTCCTGCTCCAACAGTAACAGACCAGTCCAAACTGCCAAGCCAAGTCCTGTTTCAACAGGAAACACAACAGAAAATCAGTTTGGCCTATGGGGTATAATCAGTGAAGTGTGGCTTGATCCTATGCAGCAGGGAGCCCGAGAAGTAAATCAGGGCATACTTGTTGCACTAGAGTAGTGCAGCGATGAAACAAAAAGGTGCAACGTAGAGCTATTGAATTATTTTGCAATCCTTAGTAATGACTCTGGACTGTACTCCACTGTGCTCCACTCCAGCCTCCAGTGTTTATTTTCTCACTGTGTCATTCCAGGTAAGAATCAGCTTTGTGAAACCAGCCTTGTTGCTGCTGAGATAGGAACAGTAAAGCCCACACTGCCATGCAAGGCCCACACTGAATAGCAAACAAGAAGCCCTAGATGGGATTCCGCCTATTGGGCCTTGTCAGTAGGGTGCAGCTTGAGTCCTGTGGCACAATGAGTACTGGACCCTTGCCTGGGTGTACCCATCACACTTAGGGGTTTTCACTGAGGAAAACAAAATCTTATGAGCGGAATGCTTAACTTAATTAAGAGCAACAAAATGTCAGCTATGCCTGTGTAATCTTGTGTAATTTCTGGCATAATGTGTTACGATTAGGTCATCACACCACAACCCATAATTGAGATTTTTCTGCGGTACCTTCTGTCTCATGATGGAATGGCAATCTACATTAGGACAAGTCCAATCATTTTCTGTGCTTCCTGCTATATCAGATGTGGACGGTGATAGGATGCACCTTTAATCATTGACTCAAGACTGTTCTTCCACTGTGTTGCAGCATCCAAAAGAGCATCCCTAGAGGAGGCACTTGGCTACAAGAGAGCCACCTATATTCAGACCTTTATCTGGGGGCACCCCAATATAATCAAACCATCTGAGGTGTGAGAATGCCAAAGGTACGCTCTGTAATGCCTTTGGGGGGAGTCTGTGTCCTGTTGTTAGTTTGTTGAGAGTGAGATTTCAGAGGTAGTGTAATGATTATGGTCTTAGAATGTTAAGAACTTCTAATATAATATTTTTTTATCAACAAGGCATACCATTTTCTTACGTTCCCTTGCCATGCCTTTAATAGGAGGCACAGACCTCTTCCAGTCACCAGTAAGCTTCAGTGCTTAATTTGTAAATAAAAACGTGCCGGTGCCCAAAGCCCTCCTTTGAAACACGCTTCTGCTGCAATTAAATGTGGGGACAGGGAATTCTGAGGCGGCTAATCCTGAAGCCATCTGGGGCCTCGTCAATCCATTTAAAGCCACTTCCTGTACCTTCAGCTCACTCCTGCAGCTTTCTGTTTTCGCCCTTTGTGACGGTTTTTCCTTTTTCCATTCCTCCGTCTTTCCCATATGTGTCTTTTACTTGCAGCAAATGCTTGAGGCAGAAGAATAAGCGCCGGCCCTCAAAAATAAGTGCCAGTGCTCAGCACCAGAAACAACAAGCACAAATTAAGCACTGCTAAGCATTTCTTTTACCCGGATGCAGTAACAATCCAATAACCATCAGACCTTCCTGCCTCTCATTGAGTGGATGCTTGCCTTTGACAATGTACATCATCCTCTGGATCACAGTCTGCTCCCACTGAAGCTGCCACCTTGATTTGCAAATCTGTCACCATCCCAATCTGGAAGCCATTAGCTCATCATTTGTTTTCACCTTAATTATAGCTGCAAACCATTGATAGATTAGCTATTCAATCACAATATGCAAGTAATGCCTCTAATGCGTGACTGTGATTTGGTAATGATTATTAAATAAAACTTTTGACTTGAAAATGGGGTTAGTATGTATTAAATGGGGCTTTGGTGGGTTTGTGACCACAAACAAACATGTGTAGGGGGGTTGGGTGCACCGGCTGAACATGGAGAGAATTATTTTTATGTGGAAATGGCAAACAACTGCTCTAACAATTACACCAGAACATGTCAATTAATTTTTTCATAATTGTTTTGTTGCTATCCACATAGCTCGTCTACTATGAATAAATGGAACATAACAATCATACCGACATCACAGAGTTCATCCTGCTGGGGTTCTCCAAGCTTCTCCAGCTCCAGACGTTTCTCTTCACTCTCTTCTTATTCACCTACTCTATGACATTGACTGGAAACATTGGCATCATCCTTGTTACCCTGATGGACCCTCACCTTCACAAGCCCATGTATTTCTTCCTCTGTAATCTGTCCTTCCTGGACATCTGCTACACCTCAACCACAGTTCCGAAGATGCTTGACTTGCTCTTGTCACAAAGAAAGAGCATATTGTATTTTGGCTGTGTGATTCAGTTGTATTTCTTCTTCTCCTTTGTTGGCTCAGAGTGTGTCCTGTTGGCAGCCATGTCATATGATCGGTATGTGGCAATCTGTATGCCTCTCCGCTACCCCACCCTCATGAACCAGAGGGTGTGCCTGCAACTGGCTGCAGTGTCTTGGGGCAGTGGACTGCTGAATTCCATCATACACACATTTTTGGTCTTCCAGTTGCCCTTTTGTGGGTTTAATGAAATTGATTACTTTTTCTGCGACATCCCGCCCTTGATGTCTCTAGCATGTGGGGACACCACAGTGAACGTGGTGATGCTACTGGTCATTGGTGTCTTCATAGCATGGACGCCCTTCATGTGTATCCTTGTGTCCTACACATATATTATCTCTTCCATACTGAAAATAAGTTCAACCAATGGGCGATCGAAGGCCTTCTCCACTTGTGCCTCCCACATCATTGTGGTCATCCTGTACTACGGCAGCGCCATCTTCACCTACACACTGCCCTTGTCCAGCTACTCAATGGACAAAAATCACTTGGTTTCTGTCTGTTATAGTATCATCACCCCCATGCTTAACCCCCTCATTTACACATTAAAAAACCAAGAAGTGAAGACAGCAGCGAAAAAGGTGTTTTTCCCAAGATGGGCTTCCTCACCCTAAGAAATAAAAAACAAATATGGACAACAAATTCCCATTAAGACTATTACATAATCACTTTGTAGACAACAAACTTTATCGACAGAGTATGCTCCGCAGTTATTTAAATAAAGTATACATAATCTCAGAACATAGCATGTTCATATTCTTTCCATCAAGAAAACTGATTTTACTCATGAAGGGGCCACTGCTGGGCTATCTCAGATCACTCGATGAAACAAGGGTTGGGTGTTTGCAGTAAAGTAATCATAATGTTTAGCAAACTGTGGCCTCAGTGGTCCATCATATAAGGTAATTGATTCAAGGAGCCCTATGTCAATGTTTTTGTTGAATCATTTTCTCACAGAGGTCTGGGCAAATGTGTGGCATATTGTACTCAACTATGCTTTAGGGTTTTCCATAAAGTGATCCTTAAGGTCGGTTAGCCACTATTGACGTCAGGATTCTGCCCTCCTCTTCTGCACTTTTTCCTACTACATTATTAGTCAATAATAAGATATCGCTTACCAGTTGTATAATAAAAAATGCTGATTCTCCTTTTGAGGCAGAGGGGTGAAGCAATCTAAGGCAGTGACATATATCTGATGGATGGCTGATTCGCTTGTAGATTCCTGCACAAGTCATTGGACAGACTACCCTGGGGTGGTGAAGTCATAGCTCTAGCCTCTGAGTTCTGCCACATCTCAGGGTATCCACATTTGTGACACTCTGCAGCGTCACTGGTAAAGGTAGCCCTGGCACAACGAGCTTCAGCTCTGTAGTGTGGTGCCCAGGGTTGCATGTTAATCTGCCTGTCTCCTCACTCTCTTCCATCTTGTCAAAGGCGAGGTCAGTTAGGATCACTAACACCCATCCTGTGACAAGTTCAGAGACTGTAGGCAAAATAGGCAAGAGGCTGCAGTACAGCGAGCAGAAAGTGGAGCTTGTGTGGATGCATCAACATGGTGTGTGTACTGTGCAAGCTCCGGCTTTCAGTTTCGTGCTTCAGTGCTTGTGGTGAGAGGGAGCTGAGTGTCTCACCCGAGGGTCCCAAAACACTGGGAGATGAGGACCTGGAGGAGACCCATACAGGCACTTGTAAGAAAGTTAAAAAATGGTATCAAATGGTACGAACATAATTGCAGGTGCGTGTGTATGCGTGTGTGTGCACGCACATGGGATTATACATGTGTTTGAGTCAAAGTGAGCTATAGTGAGTCTCGGTGGGAGTGAATGACCATACAAGAAATTGAGAAACAACAATTGTATCTGTGAATGGAAATGAGTGACTCTGAGCGAGGGAGAGTAAGACGAAGGAGCGTGAGACAATGTATGAGAGGAAGAGTGAATGTAGGAGTGAGTATAAGTGAATGTGAGAGGCGGTAAGAGTGGGTAAGGGACAATGAATGAGTGATAACGAGTGTGAAGAGGTGTGAAAAAGCATAGCAGAATGAGAGTGAGGAGGCGTGCATGAGAATCAGTGTGAGTGAGAAAGAGTATGAGTAAGTGTCAGTGTGGGTAGGCTAGCCAGAAAAAGCTCCATGGTTCCCTAGTTTTGTGTCAACAAAAACTTTTGGCAAAAATTGGAAAAAAGAATTTAGAAAAATTGCAAAAAGTCAATAATTGAAATTAATCCAAATTAAAAATTAAAAACTATTTTTGCACTAGGACAATTTAAAGGATTTTTAATTTGTTTTACTTAAAACTGCAATGTGATACTAAACACAAGTACAGGATCCCACCACTGTGCACCAAAAATTTTGGAAAATGGGTTATTGGTAAGGGCAGGTAGGTACATACACTTAGCAATAGGCCACTAACCTCCACTTAGGTCCAGTTAGTTCTCAGTAAATTAAACCCAGCTCAACCCTTGGTAGCTTGGCAACGAGCGACAAGGCTTAACTTAGGAGACAGAGTGTAAAGCATTCAAATATCACAAAACAGTAATTAAATAAAACACAGGAGACAGTTTAAAAATCCAAAACCAATTCATAAAAATAGATTATATTTTTATCTTTAAAATGACACCAAAACGAATAGAATCGGATAAGGGGAACAAGAGATATGAATTTTTAAAGAATTATTGTTTTCTAGCGCCTAGAAACAAAAAGCGCCAAATCTGGTCATCTGGTCACATCTCGACCGGGACAAAGTCAAAGTTTAAAGCCGACCGCGATGGAGCCTGGCTCGGCTACAGCCCGCGGGAGGCCTCCGTCAAAAGTTTATCTTCGCACTTAGTCGTTTTTCTGAAGATTTTCTTCAGCGGGACGAACCTGCCAGTCCAATCCGACCTCCTGGAACTCTTCTCCAGATATGCGTCGTGGGAGCCCTCGGTGGAGATTTTTACCTTCGGACGTAGTCATTTGTTCAAGGAGAAAATCCTTCGACCGGGGTAAACCTGGATCTTGATCCGACGTCCTTCGAGCCCTCCTCGGATACGCTTGGCTGGGAGGTCCCGGTCAATTTTCTACGTTCGGACTTAGGGCCAGATGTATGAAGCCTTTTTGCATTCGCAAACGGTGCGAGTGCCCGTTTGCGAATGCAAAAATGCCTTTCAGTATTTATGAAAGTCATTCGCAACGCAAATTTAAGGAATTGCTAAAATAGCGATTCCTTAAATTTGCAAGCCTGCTTAGAGAATCGCAAATTGCGATTCTCTAAATAAGAAATCGCAAATAAGGACTCCTTATTTGCGATTTCTTAGCACATGTATGAAGCCATTCCTAAATGCGATTGGGGCATTTAGGATTCGCTATTTACCACCAGGTTGAACCTGGTGGTAACCATGTGCAAAATTTAAAAATGCATTTAATATACATTTTTAAAATGTACATGTAAAGCACACATGCCCTTTTGGCATGTGTGCACCTTACATGTCCCCCAAATTTTTTTTGGGGTGCAGCAGAGGGGGCCTTAGGCTCCCAGCACCCCGGGGTTTTGCATTTCCAAAAGTGCGATTTCTGGTTAAGAAATCGCAATTTTGGAAATGCAAAAAATTCGTAGATATGGACCAACAGGCCTATAGGTGCGAATGGGGACAGATTCTCTATTTGCGATTCGGTAATAGCATTTGCGATTTTTAAGAAATCACAATTACCGCATTGCAAAAATCATACATACCTTTTTGCATTTCTGAAATAGCGATTTCTTAAAAATCGCTATTTGAGAATCGCAAATCGGTTGTATGATACATCTGGCCCTTAGTCTCTTTTTTGGAGATTTTCTTCACCGGGACGAACCTGCAAATCAGGCCGGGTCACGGTTGAGGCAAGCCAGCTAGAGTTGCCACGGCGGGTCGGTCCCGCTATGGAGCTTTTTTTCAAAAGTTCTCCAAACTTCTGGATCTTCTTCCAGATGTTCCTTTAAGGTTCTTTTGGGGTCCACAGCTCACCCCAAGATTACAGAAGCTCTGAGATGATCCTTGGGGGTGTGGACTACAACTCCCAGAATGCATCTGGCGCAAACTCCTTTTTGGCCACTGGACAGTGGTCAGCTGGCTGATTTCTTCAGGACTTGGTGCAGGGGACTCTGTTTAGCAATTTTTCACCTGTAGCAAACAGAGAGTCCCTCCTTGAACCAGTTGAAGCCAGGCAAAGTCCTTTTTGTGGTGAAGTCCAAGTGTGCAGCTGGTGCAGTCCTTCAGAGTGCAGGGTCCAGGTGCAGGCCAGGGGTCCAGCAGGGCAGTCCTTCTTCTTCTGTGGTTCTTCCTTGTTGGAATCTGATGGGGATCTGAGGTGTGGGTGCAGGTCTGCCAGTGTTATCCTTGCTCCTGGGTGAAAAACAGGGGGCTCCTGGTTCTCCAATCAGGGACAGGGTCCTTCCCCCTGTGATGACCACTTCCTGGGAAGTGTGGCAAAAATCAATCCCAGGAGGCAACATTCCTCAAACGTCCATCATGGCTGAAAGTGATTTTTGGAGGTTACATCTGGCTGAGCCCACCCACTGGTGTGGCTAAAAATCATAAACACACCCCTCTCCTGCCCTCCCCTAATCTAATCAAGGGGTCACCTAGTTGTCTGGGGTGGCAGGATGTGGGGGTGTTGCTGGGTTGCTCCAAATGTCCTTCTCTGCCTTTGAAGACCAGTTTGGCAGCCCTCCCCCTTCGTGCCTCACCATCTGCCGAGGGGAGATCCCCTCCCACAGGCACATCTCTTTGTGTGAAGCCAGGCCACTTCACACCTCATCAAGGCAGCCTGGCCAGGCTGCCAGAGGCTGGCCAATCAAAGCACAGCAGCAAAAACAATGCATGGCTGAAGTTGGCAACGTTTCAGGTAAAGTTTAAAACTCTTTACCTGAACAAGTTATATTAAATCCAACAACTGGAAGTTGTGGGATTTATTATAACAATTAATCTGAGACCAAACTCTTTGTATCTGTCACTTAAGGGGACTTTTAAAATTAAAATAAAGTCTACCCATTCTAGCCTATGGAGGCCATTCACTACAATGAGGGAAAAATGATTTTGGCTGTTTTACCTCACCAGGGCTTATAAAACTAGTTTTATAAGGTCTCTGCTTATAGTTACATGGCACCCAGCCCTAGGGGCACATAGGGCACACCTTAGGGGTGACTTATATATAAAGATAAGGTAGTTTAAGACTTTGTTCTACTTTTAATTCCAAACTCGAATTTGCATATAACTTTAATTTAAAAGCAGCCAGCCAGGCAGGCCTGCCTTTAAAATGACACTGTGCACCTCAGCAGTGCACCTATGGGTGCACTACCTATGCTGGGGTCCCTAAACCTAAATGCCCTACCATATACTAGGGACTTGGAGGTAGGTTGACTTAGCCAATTATAATTAGCCTAATTTGCATGCTGATGTAACACAGAGCACAAGCCTTGGGACTGGTTAGCAGTACCCAGGGCACCACCAGAGTCGAAAAACACCAGCAAAAAGTGGAAAATGGGGGCAAAAAGTTAGGGGGCCTCTGCATTCAGCCCTGTTTTCTCACACAAAGGCTCTGGGAGGCTAACCCTCCCATGTCTGTAACACCTATTTCCAATGGGAGAGGGTGCAACACCCCTCTCCCAAAGGAAATGCTTTGTTCTGTCTTCCTGGGCTCGAGCTGCTTGAGCAACTGGAGGGCAGACACCTGTCAGTGAGGTGGCAGCAGCTGGGCCTGCCTGGAAAACCTCAGAAGGCTGGTATGGCAGTACTGGAGGGTCCACTGAGGAGCCCTGTAGGAGGCTGGCCTGGTTTGTATTGGGTACCTAAGGTGCTTACACCTTATACCAGGTCCAGTTATCCCTTATTAGTGAAATGTAGTCAGTGTCTAGAAGCCAGGCTGTCTAGATGTAGCTGTAGGCAGAGCAGCCAAGGCTGAACTAGGAGACATGCAAATCTCTTGCAATATCACTATAGTCACACAGTACTTATACACAATAAAAGACAATACTCAGTGTTACCAAAAATAAAGGTATCTTATTTTAGTTACACATGGCCAAAAATATATTAGAGGCTATACTCCCTAAGTAGGTAAGTATTATACATAAAATATACACTAACCAAAATCAGGTAAGTAAACAGTTTCACTATTTTATGACTGTTTACTTACCTGATTTTGGTTACTGGTGTATATTATATGTATAATACTTACCTCCTAAGGGAGTATAGTCTCTAAAACATGTTTGGCCGTGTGTCATTAAAATAAAGTACCTTTATTTTTGGTAACACTGAGTATTGTCTTTCTTGTGTGTAAGTACCGTGTGAGTACAGTGGTATTGCAAGAGCTTTCTATGGTGGTCATTCTGACCCTGGCGGTCTTTGACCGCCAGGGCGGAGGACCGCGGGAGCACCGCCGACAGGCCGGCGGTGCTCCAATGGGGATTCCGACCGCGGCGGTAAAGCCGCGGTCGGACCGGCACCACTGGCGGGGTCCCGCCAGTGTACAGCGGCCCCATTGAATCCTCCGCGGCGGCGCAGCTTGCTGCACCGCCGCGGGGATTCCGACCCCCCCTACCGCCATCCAGATCCCGGCGGTCGGACCGCCGAGATCCGGATGGCGGTAGGGGGGGTCGCGGGGCCCCTGGGGGCCCCTGCAGTGCCCATGCCACTGGCATGGGCATTGCAGGGGCCCCCGTAAGAGGGCCCCTACATGTATTTCACTGTCTGCTGCGCAGACAGTGAAATACGCGACGGGTGCAACTGCACCCGTCGCACAGCTTCCACTCCGCCGGCTCGATTCCGAGCCGGCCTCATCGTGGAAGCCTCTTTCCCGCTGGGCTGGCTGGCGGTCTGAAGGCGACCGCCCGCCAGCCCAGCGGGAAAGTCAGAATTACCGCCGCGGTCTTTCGACCGCGGAACGGTAACCTGACGGCGGGACTTTGGCGGGCGGCCTCCGCCGCCCGCCAAGGTCAGAATGAGGGCCTATGTCTCCTAATTCAGCCTTGGCTCCTCTGCCTACAGCTACCTCTAGACAGCCTGGCTTCTAGACACTGACTACATTTCACTAATAAGGGATAACTGGACCTGGTATAAGGTGTACCCACTACAAACCAGGTCAGCCTCCTACACTTTTTCAAAGTGACAATTTAAAAAACAACTTTACCAAAAGATGTATTTTCAAACTTACTTCAGAGGCACCAAACGCCTCCTTTCTATCTGCTCCCAAAGGGAAACTGACCTTAAAAAATATTTGAAGGCAGCCCCCATGTTAACCTATGAGAGAGAAAGGCCTTGTAACAATGAGAAACAAATTTGGCAATATTTCACTGTTAGGACATGAAACACATCAGTACATGTCCCACCTTTAACATACACTGCACCCTGCCCATGGGGCTACCTAGGGCCTACCTTAGGGGTGCTTTACATTTGCTCTTTCCATATAGAATGCAGCACTCATAGAAAGAGCAAAAAATTAGGAGAAATAAAAGCATTTCTCCTCATTGTGCCCTGCTAACACTACCCCTGGGGTGGCGTTAGATTTTTACGAAAACTGTAACTCTGAGGCAATGTCAAAATGCAATGGGTGTTGCTATGGCACACCCACAGTGTAGGAAAGTCCTCCTTTTTTGCCTGATCACCCCCACACTTTTTGGATAGGTACTGGTGGATTACTGACTCTTGGCTGTGCCCTGGGTACTGCTTACCAGTCCCAGGGCCAGTGCTCTGTGTAAAATGGATATGCAAATTAGGCTAATTATAATTGGCTAAGTTAACCTACCTATAAGTCCCTAGTATATGGTAGAGCATGTAGGTTAAGGGACCACAGCATAGGTGGTGCACACCTAGGTGCACTGCTGAAGTGCCCAGTGTCATTTTAAAAGCAAGCCTGCCTTGCTGGCTGCTTTTAAATTAAAGTTATATGCAAATTCGACTTTGGAATTAAAAGTACTTCCAAAGTCTTAAACTACCTTATTTTTACATATAAGTCACCCCTAAGGTGTGCCCTATGTGCCCCTAGGGCTGGGTGCCATGTAACTATAAGCAGGGACTTTATAAAAATAGATTTATAAGCCCTGGTGAGGTAAAAACAGCCAAATTCGTTTTTCCCTCATTGAAGTAAATGGCCTTCATAGGCTAGAATGGGGAGACTTTATTTTAAATTTTAAAGTCTCCTTAAATGTTGCATACCAAGAATTTGGTATCAAATTAATTGTTGTAATAAATCCCACAACTTCCAGTTGTTGGATTTAATATAACTTGTTCAGGTAAAAAGTTTAGACTTTACCTAAAAAGTTGCCAATTTCAGCTCTGCATTGTTTTTGCTGCTGTGCTCTGATTGGCCAGCCTGCAGAAGCTTTTGCCAAGCTGCCTTGATGAGGTGTGAAGTGGCCTGGCTTCACACAAAGAAATGTGCTTGGGGGAGAGAATATCCCCTCAGCAGATGGTGAGGCAGGAAGGGGGAGGGCTGCCAAACTGGTCTTCAAAGGCAGAGAAGGACATCTGGAGCACCCAGCAACACCCCCACATCCTGCAACCCCAGACAACTAGGTGCCCCCTTGATTAGATTAGGAGAGGGCAGGAGAGGGGTGTGTTTATGATTTTTAGCCACACCAGTGGGTGGGCTTAGCCAGATGTAACCTCCAAAAATCAGATTCAGCCATGTTGGATTTTTAGAGACTGTTGCCTTTTGGGATGGATTTTTGCCACACTTCCCAGGAAGTGGTCATCACAGGGGGACGACCCTGTACCTGATTGGAGGACCAGGACCCCCCTGCTTTTCACCCAGGAGCAAGGATAAAACTGGCAGACCTGCCCCCACACCTCAGATCCCCGCCAGATTTCAAGAAGAAAAGAACTAAAGGAGAAGAAGGACTGCCCTGCTGGACCCCTGGCCTGCACCTGGAACCTGCACTCAGAAGGACTGCACCAGCTGCACACTTGGGCTTCACCACAAGAAGGACTTTGCCTGGCTTCAACTGGTTCAAGGAGGGACTCCCTGTTTGCTACAGGTGAAAAATTGCTATCCAGAGTCCCCCTGCACCAACTCCTGAAAAGTGACCAGCTGACCACTGTCCAGTGGCCAAAAAGGAGTTTGCGCCAGATGCATTCTGGGAGTTGAAGTCCGCACCCCCCAAGGACCATCACAGAACTTCTGGACCCTTGGGGTGAGCTGTGGACCCCAAAAGAACCTTAAAAGAACATCTGGGTGAAGCCCCAGAAGTTTGGAAAAGATTTGAGAATTTTTGAAAAAAAGCTCCAGAGAGGGACCGACCCGCCGCGGAAATTCTAGCCGGCTTGCCTCAACCGCGACCCGGCCTGACTTGGTGGTTCGTCCCGGTAAAGAAAAACCTCCGAAAAAGAGACTAAGGCCCTCATTTTGACCCTGGCGGTGTTGCACCGCCAGGGCCAACGGGGGCAGGAGCACCGCCGACAGGCCGGCGGTGCTCCCTTGGGCATTCCGACCGCGGCGGTAACACCGTGGTCGGACCGGGAAAACTGGCGGTCTCCCGCCAGTTTCCCGCTGCCCAAACGAATCCTCCAAGGCGGCGCAGCATGCTGCGCCGCCTTGGGGATTCTGACACCCCCTACCGCCATCCTGTTCCTGGCGGTTCGCCCGCCAGGAACAGGATGGCGGTAGGGGGTGTCGTGGGGCCCCTGGGGGCCCCTGCAGTGCCCACGCCAATGGCATGGGCACTGCAGGGGCCCCCGTAAGAGGGCCCCAAATAGTATTTCACTGTCTGCTTAGCAGACAGTGAAATACGCGACGGGCGCAACTGCACCCGTCGTACCTTCCCACTCCGCCGGCTCGATTCCGAGCCGGCGTCATCGTGGGAAGGGATTTTTCCCCTGGGCCTTTTGGCGGCCGCCCGCCAGCCCAGGGGAAAAGTCAAAATACCCGCTGCGGTCTTGCGACCGCAGTACGGTATTTTGACGGCGGGACTTTGGCGGGCGGCCTCCGCCGCCCGCCAAGGTCCGAATGAGGTCCAAAGTCCGAAGGTAAAAAGTTGACCGGGACCTCCCAGCCATCGTATCCGAGAAGGGCTCCACGGACGTCGGATCAAGATCCAGGTTTACCCCGGCCGAAGGATTTTCATCTCGAAAAAACGACTAAGTCCGAAGGTAAAAATCTCCACCGAGGAAACCCACATCGCGTATCCGGACAAGGGCTCCAGGAGGTCGGATTCAACTGGCAGGTTCGTCCCGGTGAAGAAAACCTTCAAAATAAAGACTAAGTCAGAAGGTAACTTTTTGACCGAGGCCTCCCGCGACCTGTAGCCGAGCAGGGCTCCATCGCGGTCGGCCTGAAAGTTTGACTTTGTCCCGGTCCTGGTGCAACCAGATGACCCGATTGGCGCTTTTTGTTTCTAATGCTAGAAAAGTAATAATTCTTTAAAAATTCATATCTCCAGTTCCCTTTATCCGATTTTATTCGTTTTTGTGTCATTTTAAAGATAAAAATATAAACTATGTTTATAAATTGGTTTTGGATTTTTAAACTGTTTCCTGTGTTTTATTTAATTACTGTTTTGTGATATTTGAATGCTTTACACACTGTCTCCTAAGTTAAGCCTTGACGCTCGTTGCCAAGCTACCAAGGGTTGAGCTGGGATTAATTTACTGAGACCTAACTGTACCTAGGTGGAGGTTAGTGGCTTGTTGCTAGGTGTAGGTACCTACCTGCCCTTACCAATAACCCATTTTCCAACACACAGCAACACCCACTGCACGCCCCTTCCACACAAAGTGCTGCGTGTGAAGCGGCCGTATTTAAAAGGTGGCGTTAACCCACAAAAAGTGGCTTAACACCACCTTGTAAATACGGTGCAGGGCAAAGTGCCACCGGAGCATTACGAAAAGTGACACTCTGGTGGCGCCAGGGGCTCTTAAATATGCCTCTCAGTCTATCTAAACAATCTACTATGCGCTTCTGTCATACTGTGAAGAAGTGTCATTGGAGAGGTCACTTTCTCTCCACACCCTACTAATGGGGCCTATAAGGCATAAGTACTGTAATGAAGAACAGTGTATATTCCTTCCCAAAAAATGTTATGATCTCACAGGACTCTTGAGAGCTGGAGTATGTACGGTTCAAGCATACAGGTGGTCCCACTCTTGCAAGATTCTCGAAAGAGTTTGCAAGAAGGACAAAAATGGGAACAGTACAAACAACATAGTCCATGACACCATAAGGTAGCTCTGAAAAGAGGTGTTTTTACGTTTTCAACAAATATAAAATGGTTTTGTGTATTTAAACAATTTCGATGTTTTTGGTATTTTTTCGTTTTTTTTTAAAGGGTAGAACAAAAACATTCCTTGGGTGACTGCGATGGCTGAGCTGGTGCAGAGCCCCCTAGCTGTTCATCTTTTTCTGATGAAGACATCTTTCTCCTGAAAGTGAAACCAGATAGGAGAGCAAGATAAATATGTCTCCTCTCACCAAAGTGCAATCGTGAAATAAAGCAAAGAGAATGAAATCTTCTTCTTCTAGATAAAGACATCCTTATGAAAAACATTTCCCTTATATCTTGTATAAAACAAAACAGATTTCATTCTACCTTAAAGAACATGTCTAATGCTCTATTTTGTTCAAAAGTACAGTAAAACACTGTAATTAACTTAATTCTAAATGTACAATCTCACAAGTGCTTCGCCAGAGCTGAAAAAGAAGTAAACCCACCTCGGAGTCTATGCAGGGGATTGTGCATTCGGCTCCCGAGAGCCATCACTTTAAAAATAAAATAAAAAATCTAACCATCTTTTTTTCACTAATAGTTCATAGATTAGCGTTAAATAATAACTGAAACCATGACAAAGAACCATATACAATAGATCACAATGAAATTTAGAACTTCACGATTTTGCAAGTGTTTCGCGAAGCTCTTGTGAGAATGATGACACCTCAAAAAAAGATTGCTAGTGACATGTCTCGACATCAGAGTTTCAATAACTGAGAAAATGAACAATTTATATTGAAATATTGAAGATTTATCTGTTTAATACTCACACACATTTTAGAAAGATTTTGCAGACTGTGAACCATATCCTTTTATGTTGCAATAAAGAGAAAAAAATACTTTTTGCCAAATAATGGTGCAAAAAAGATTGTTTTTGTGTAGGAAGGTGTCCCTTCCTGCACAAAAACAATCTCCCCCTCAACACAGCCATCCTTATGCCATGGAACAAGGGTAGCTGCGTTGGTGCTCGGCTGCACATTTAGCACCCATGCAGGGGACAACACAGGGGTGCGCAGTACTCAATTAAATACGGCATATTCCTGCGTTGTGAAAATGACGGAGCGTGGCGCTGCCAATTTTGGCGCAGGGTCGCACTCTGTCATTTTCTGTTAAATATGGGCCGGAGTTCTTTGCTAACACCTCTATCTAGTGCTAGAAGTGTGTATAGTAGGATGTGGGGAAACAAAGTCACTCCAGTAACACCCTGCATCAAGATTTTCAGTACTCCACTACTTTTTTTACAACTCCGAGAGAGTCTCACAAGATCGTAAACTTTTATAAAACAAAGAGTTTGCACCTTCCTTTATTACAGTACCAATGCCTTAAAGTCCCCATCAGTAGACTATCGTATGAGAGCTTTTCACAGTATAAGAGTGCACAGTAGGGTGTAAGAAGACACTGAGGTATCACTGACACCTCTTCACAACCTAACAACTGTGTACAGTAGACTACGGGGAGAAACTGGTCTTTCCCATGAGACCTTGCATGAGGGTGACCAGTGTGTAGAGCATGGTGTAAAAAGACACTTTTTCCCCACTTGCACATTTTCCCAGGCTCAGAAGTATGCATAGTAGGTTGGGGAACATACTCACATCACATGTCAGACCATACTATTCCACTGTAAGTATAACAAGTACTAGACTGTCCACTGAGATCGGAATGGATTTCACTGTCCAATCACAGCTCTCCCCAGGATGACATATGAAATGACATATACAGTTGTATGTAGGGAAACATCCTCCCCTCCTGTACTGTCTCAGAACCTCCAACAAGAGGTGCCGCTGAGCTCACCGAGCGTTCTAGCAGAGTGCGTGGATACAAAAAGTAATGCGGACATGTCCTGGGCCTAGCATATTTTGTGACATTGCATTGATACTATGACGTTAATAGTATGACACTGACATTGAATACACATTGTGCTTTTAGACTACCTATGTCCCATGCCCACATAATTGACCTGAAGTTAAGGCAATAAGGGCCTCATTACAACCCTGGCGGTCAAAGACCGTCAGGGCTGTTTTGGCGATTGTACCACCAACAGGCTGGCGGTACAATCTTGCCTATTATGACCGCGGCGGAAGCCATGGTTGTCCCAGTGGTTTACCGCCATGGTTGTCCCGGCGGTTTTAATCCTCCAGGGCAGCGCTGCTTGCAGCGCTGTCTGGGGATTACCTCCCCTTCCCGCCAGCCTGTCCATGGCGGTAGAGACCGCCATGGAAAGGCTGGCAGGAAGGGGAGTCGGGGGCTCTGCACTGCCCATGCACTTGGCATGGGCAGTGCAGGGGCCCCCAAGCAGAGCCCCGCACTGCACAGCAGAGAGTGAAAAGCGCGATGGGTGCAGCTGCACCCGTCGCACGGCCGCAACACCGCCAGCTCCATTAGGAGCCGGCTCCCATGTTGCGGCCGACATCTCCGCTGGGCCGGCGGGAGGACAACTCTGTTTCCGCCCGCCGGCCCAGTGGGGATGTCAAAATGGGGCTGGCGGGAGTGTGGCCCCATAGGCGGCCGCTCGGCGGTACAACCTTGGCGTGCAGCCTCCGCCACCCGCCAAGGTTGTAATGAGGGCCTAAATGTGATACCTGTTACAAAAAATAAACAAGACGTATTGTTGTCATTACTTGCGCGTAATCTCAGCATGTCTTTGCCTGATACTGTACCTGTGTGTTCAAGTGGCAGACCTCTTGTCGTAGCGATGTTATGCAACCTACCCATGAGGCCACAATCTTACAGGAGGTTTACGGACTATATTGTAGTGCGCCCCCCCCCCTTTTATGCAGGCACTGGAAGGCTACTCTTCAACAGGCCAAAGGTCCTCTCAATCACACTTCGCGTTCTTCTATGTGCCGCATTGTATCGCCGTTCCCTTGGTGTGGCTGGATTGAGGTACGGTAATGAGTTATTGTTATCTGTGACCCCACTTGTATAATATGCTGCATTGTTCTCTGTTACATTATCAAACAGGTATCCTTCTCCAAACTCCTCAGCAAGAAGTCTTGTGTACATTTCACTGTGCCTACAGATGTAGGAATCAGGTGTGCTATCAGGGAATCTGGCCACTAAATCGGTAATGATGTGTGAGGCATTGCAGATAACCTGTATGTTAATGGAATGGCAATTTTTTCTATGCCTATATATGTACTCCATTTCAGATGGCGAACAGATTGCCACATGTGTCCCATCAATGCAACCAATGACGTGAGAATTTGGCTACCAGGTAGAAATTTAATTTTGTTAGCTGCAAGACCTGTGGGGTGTTTGGGAATTTGATGTGTAGATTAGTTTTTGATAACATTGCAACGAGGAATGCATTGAAGAAGCATGAGAGACCACTTTGAGACACACCTCCAGCTGCTGCTATAACCCCCTGATAGCTTCCTGAGGCTAAGAGGTGCAGGGAACATAATACCTGCACATGAGTGGGTATGGTATTGGGTCTGTGTGTGTGTGACAGCCGTGGTGGTTGTAAATCTGCTATTAGGTATAGTATCATGGCAGAGTCAACCTATACTTATCAAATGTTTCCTCCTCTGCTTCGTCAAAGAGAGTAATGCGCACCCTAAAAATGCGCTACTCCCTCTCCTCATACCTGCCAGGATCCTCATACTCCTCGCCATGAAGTAGAGTGCA
The DNA here is from genome assembly GCF_031143425.1 of Pleurodeles waltl. Lineage (NCBI taxonomy): Eukaryota > Metazoa > Chordata > Amphibia > Caudata > Salamandridae > Pleurodeles > Pleurodeles waltl. The sequence continues at coordinate 712,295,757 of NC_090451.1, read as the reverse complement.
GCCATTGTTGAAAAGGGCTGATGCACTCTGGGCCTGGTAGTGAAAATGTGTTTTCCACTACTGTGAGGCATGCTCCTTTCATAGGCTAGCATTAGGGCCACTCTCATATACTATTTGAGTGGTAGATTCTGATCAGAAAGGGGTCACCAGGTCATATTTAGTATGGCCAGAATGGTAACAGAAAATCCTGCTTATTGGTGAGGTTGGATTTTAAATTACTATTTTAGAAATGTCACTTTTAGAAAGTGAGCATTTATCTGCACTTAAATTCCATCTGTGCCTTACAGCCTGTTTCCAATCAACGTCTAGGCTGCATTTCACCCACACAACCACAAACACAGGATACTCAGTCATACCTGCACTCATCTGCATACTGAATGGGTCTTCCTGGGCTGGATGGATGGAGGGCCTGACACTTACACTTGATAGGCTAATGGCCTACCCCCACACAATGGACTGCCAAACCCCCTACTGGGACCCTGGCAGACAGACCTGTACTGAAAGGGGAACTTGTGCACTTCAAAATCACTCTTTGAAGTCTCCCCCCACTTCAAAGGCATTTGTGGGTATAGAAACTGGGTCTCTGACCCCACCAAATCAGACACTTCTGGACCTTTACCTGCAATCTGTCAAGAGGAACTGCCTGGCTGCCCAAAGGACTCATCTGGACTGCTTTGCTGAGAGGGACTGCTGCCCTGCTGGCCTCTGACTTTGCTGAGAAGTGCTCTCCAAGGGCTTGGATAGAGCTTACCTCCTGTTGTCTGAAGTATCAGGGAAAAAAAACTTAGGGGGTCATTCCGACCCTGGCGGTCAGTGTTAAAGCGGCGGCCAACCCGCCAACAGGCTGGCGGTCCAAAAAATGGAATTCTGACCCTGGCGGGAACCGCCAAAACAGGCCGCCGCTTTAACACTCAGACCGCCACGGCGGCACAAACAAACAGTGCGGCGGTCACCGCCAACAGCCAGGCGGCAGACAATGTACCGCCCACCCTATCACGACTCACCAATCCGCCACCTTTTCCGGGGCAGGAGCCCCGCCGATAAAAACACGGCGGAAACAGACATTTCCAATGGAAAACGCTCACCTCGACACACCCCACGTGGAATCGGGACAGCATGGAACCGGAACTCCACATCCTCCCAGCCATTGCCTTCCTGCTCTTCTTCCAGGATCACGAACGTCGCCGCAGACGACAACGGTGAGTACTGCACCTACGACACAGGGGAGGGGGGAGGAGGAAAGGTTACGGGCACACACATACGCCACACACCCACCCCCACCCTCACCCCCACCGAAATACCTACACACCAATGCAGATTAAAAAGTCAGAGTGACACCCCCAAACCCCCAAAACAAAAATGCAAAGACAAAAGGCAATGATTGTAAAAATAGAACTATATTATAGCAATAATTAAGTATAGCGAACTTAGCAATATATAAAGAATTATTACACATCTAGAACTATATATATACAAGTAGCAAAAGTCCGGCACAGTTTTGCAAAGTTCAAATGTCCGTGGGCCAATGTGCAGCAACACATGGGCAAAGCCCACACACGAGATCGAGTCCATTGGAGAGAACACTGCTGGGGCATCACAAAAATAAAATACTGGCACCTCAGGGGGAAGGGAAGGGGGGGCACCTCAGCCACATGAGTCCACGACGCCAGATCCACGAAGGGCCTCCATGCCCACTGTGCCATCCTGGGGAGTGCAAAGCCACAGTCTCTCAAGTCTCTACAGTGGGTGGATTGCCCACTGTGCCATCCTGGGGAGTGCAAAGTCACAGTCTCTCAAGTCTCTACAGTGGGTGGATTGCCCACTGTGCCATCCTGGGGAGTGCAAAGCCACAGTCTCTCAAGTCTCTACAGTGGGTGGATTGCCCACTGTGCCATCCTGGGGGGTGCAAAGCCACAGTCCATCAGGTGGATTACAGAGTCCACTGGTCATGGAGGAGGCATGGTGGGCAGAGTGCCTCGTGAAGCCCTGCCCGACACAGAACCGGGCCTGCCAATGGGCCAGCGGTGCTTGACAGGAGGGCCCAGCGGAGCGGTGCTTGACAGGAGGGCCCAGCGGAGCGGTGCTTGAGATGAGGGCCCAGCAGAGCGGTGCTTGAGATGAGGGCCCAGCGGAGCGGTGCTTGACAGGAGGGCCCAGCGGAGCGGTGCTTGAGATGAGGGCCCAGCGGAGCGGTGCTTGACAGGAGGGCCCAGCGGAGCGGTGCTTGAGATGAGGGCCCAGCGGAGCGGTGCTTGACAGGAGGGCCCAGCGGAGCGGTGCCTGTCTTGGCGGGGCCCTGTTCAGCGATGCTTCTCACGGCGGGGCCCTGTTCAGCGGTGCTTCTCACGGCGGGCCCTGTTCAGCGGTGCTCCTCACGGCGGGGCCCTGTTCAGCGGTGCTTCTCACGGCGGGGCCCTGTTCAGCGGTGCTTCTCACGGCGGGCCCCTGTTCAGCAGTGCTTCTCACGGCGGGCCCTGTTCAGCGGTGCTCCTCACGGCGGGCCCTGTTCAGCGGTGCTTCTCACGGCGGGGCCCTGTTCAGCGGTGCCTGTCTTGGCGGGGCCCTGTTCAGCGGTGCTTCTCACGGCGGGCCCTGTTCAGCGGTGCTCCTCACGGCGGGGCCCTGTTCAGCAGTGCCTGTCTTGTGTTTCGAGTGAACCACACCTGGCCAATACTTCCCGCTCAGTCAGCATCGGACCTTTCCGTTGCGGGGCCCTCCTGTGATGGAGCCCTGGGTCTCCTCCGATACCCCCGGAATGGGGCTGGTGGGGCCCTCATGGCCAGGTCAGCTGCTCCCTGCCTTTTGCGCTTTGCTGCCCTCGCCCTCCTTGGCAGACTCTCCGTGGCCCTTGGCTCCCTTACCCGATGTGGCAGGTGACAGTGCAAGGCTACCCACCTTGGGGGCAGGCGTATCAGGCCTGTCGCGCCTGCCCTTCAGTTTTTTGCTCCTCTTCCCAGGGGGGGGGGCTGGCTGTGCCTTTGCTGCTGGCCGATGTCCCTGCCCAAGGAAAGGGCGGACTCCAAAAACCAGGCACGACGTTCTTGGGAGTTGCTGGGCTGGTGGTGGCTGAGGTGTTTTTGGAACTCTTACGAGATGGAGGGGGTGGGTCAGGTGAGGAAAAGAGGTCCAGTTTAGAGAGGAATAGTTTTTTAGGAGCAATGGGAAGGGTAGCTGGAGTGGGTATGGGAGTGGAGGAAGAGGATGTGGTTGTAGGAGAGTCAAGTCTGGTGTCCTTGGGTGCAGGTGCTTGGGCTGGAGGCTGACGTGAGGTGGATGGCTGTTGGTTGGGTGCCTGCCTGCGTTTGTGTGGTTTGGAAGCGGGGGTGACAGACACACTGGGAGAGGACACAGGGGACGTGTACATGGCAGTGGGGGTGGTGACTGCACGTGTGCGGACTGGGCTGGAGGGTGTGCTGGTGATGGGTGTACTGGCTGATGGTGGTGTGCATGCAGGTGTGAGTGTAGACGTCACAGGGAGGGAGGAGGGAGACGAGGAGGTGGGGGACACAGAGGAGGTAGTGGCTGTTGGCATGTCTGCATCTGTATGTTGCTTGTGTGAATGCTTGTGTGTTCTGTGGTGCTTATTTCTGGATGAGCTTCCCTTGGGTGTTGAGGTGTGTGCAGGCTGGTCTGTAGGTGTGGATGGGATAGGCAGAGCAACAGGGGAGTGGGACTGGGTGGAGGGAGTTAGAAGAGGGAGGCTGGAGACAGGGACAATCGCTGCCGTCAGTGCTGAGGCCAGAGCGTTGAACGATCGCTGATGGGCAGCCTGACCCGAATGAAGGCCCTCCAGGTATGCATTGCTTTGATGCACCTCCCTCTCCACACCCTGGATGGCATTCAAAAGGGTAGACTGCCCAACAATGATGGTCCGCAGGAGGTCAATGACCTCCTCACTGAGGGCAGCAGGGGTGACTGGGGCAGGGCCTGAGGTGCCTGGGGCGAAGGAGATGGCCGCCTTCCTGGCCTTGCGGGCACGGGCCGAAGGCAGAGGGGCTGCTGGGAGGGCGGGGCTGGTGCGCTGGGTGGCGGCTGTACCTGTAGTATCGGTGGGCACGGATGTTGCCGCCACCGCAAGGGAGCTCCCATCCGAGGATGAGTCGGTGTCACTGACGTCTGCACGGGTCCCCGTGGTGGAGCCCCCCTCGCCCTCCGTCTCACTGGTCATGTCGGAGTCCGTTGCATGGCCCTCCGGGGCCATGTGAGATGCAGCTCCCTCTTGGGCCGATGCCACTTCTCCTCCGCCTGATGATGCTAATGCACACATTCACAGAAAAACAAAGAAAATGGGGGGGGGGGTGGAGAAATAAAGACAAGTTGAGTGCATGCATTGGGGACACCGTTGGCAGAGAGGACAGACACAGAAGCCCCCTGCACTACGCTGCGCACTTGGGGTACACTACTCATTCACTGGGACATGCCCTACAAGCCTATGGGCGACAACTGCCCACACAGAATACACAGGTCCATGAATAGCGTTACTAGGCACCCTACAGAGGTGGGGGGTGGGGGCACAGGACCATACCTCACGGAGGGGCCTAGCCTACAGAAATCGCCCTGGCCTAGGGATACCCACAGCCCTCCTCCCCCACCCAGGCACCTCCACTGCGCGCAATATAGCTGAATGTGCTGGTACTCACCCCCTTGTGTCTGCTGTGATGTCCTCAAGCGCCCATCTAAATCGGGGTAGGCCACCGCCAGGATATGGGACCCCTCCTAGGTTGGGAGGCCATCCCCAGCAGAGCCTCGGCGGTCTTTCTGCTCCCGCGGCGGAGGTCCTCCCACCTCTTGCGGCAGTGGGTGCCCCGTCTGTTGTGGACCCCCAGGGCCCGGACGTCCTTGGCGATGGCACGCCAAATATCGATCTTCTGATGGGCGCTGACCTATGTGACATGTACAGGGGGGGAAAAGAAACATCATCACTTTTCTGGATGCTCGATGTGAGTGGCCCCCCCTCCCCAAACTTGCCATGTGGCACATGCTCTCATCTGTCGTGCCATGCATTCGTAATTCGCTCCCCTCCCCTCCATCGTACATCCACCCCACTCATCACAAGCATTGCCCACTATGCATTGGCCCCCGTGTACTCACCTGTTGGTCTGGAGGACCGTAGAGTAGCGCATACTGGGGGAGGACCCCGTCCACGAGGTTCTCCAACTCTTCAGAACTGAAGGCGGGGGCCCTTTCCCCAGTCGCAGCAGCCATTGTCACTTCCAGACCGAGGTCACAGCAGCACTTGCAGTATAGGTCCTCTCCTGTGGATGCTCAGGTCTCGTGTGATTAAGCAGAGAGAAAATGGCGGTCACGCCCGCGGCGGTGCGTACCGCGGCGGTGCGTACCGCGCCCCCGGCGCACATCGTCATTGGCTCCTGAAACCCATAGGGTTCAATGTTAACCAATGCTGCTTTGCGCCGCGGTCTTTGACAGCCTACCGCCACGGCGTGCCACGCCAGCGCAATGACCTCACTTCACATTGTCACACTTCACAGGTCAGGCAGCCGCCATTTCAAGGGCCCACATGGCTTAATTCCTACTGCGTCACACATGGCTAGGCCTTGCATCGACACTCATACAAGCCATTCAATCCAGAGAGATTCGTGTACTGTGCAGGCTGTGGGAACTTACCTGTGGGTTGATTGACTCTGTGCTCCATGCTGTCCTTCCTAGGCACCGTCCGCTGGGACTTGCGAGGAGACGGAGGAATGTTCCCGTGTACAGACCGCTGGTGGACCTGTCGACTATGGAAGAACGACATGTCATACTCACCTACAGACTCAACAGTGCCACTATACAGGAACTGTGTGCCCAGCTGGAGCCAGACCTGATGTCACCCATCCGCCAACCCACAGGGATTCCGCCTCTAGTGCAGGTGCTGTCAGTACTCCATTTTTTGGCTAGTGGATCATTTCAAACTACAGTGGCCATTTCATCTGGGATGTCTCAGCCTATGTTTTCAAGGGTATTGTCCAGAGTATTGTCTGCCCTGATGAAATACATGCAGAGCTACATCATTTTCCCTGAGGTGGGTGACTTGCCTACAGTGAAGGGTGATTTCTATGCCCTTGGACACATTCCCAATATCATTGGTGCCATTGATGGTACCCATGTGGCTGTGGCTTTGGTCCCCCCAAAAGACAATGAACAGGTGTACAGGAACCAAAAAAGTTATCATTCGATGAATGTCCAGGTGGTCTGTTTGGCTGACCAGTACATCTCCCATTTAAATGCCAAGTTCCCAGGGTCAGTGCATGACGCGTACGTCATGCGAAATAGCAGCATCCCTTATGTGATGGAACAGCTACAGAGACAGCGTGTGTGGCTAATTGGTGACTCTGGTTACCCCAACCTGCCTTGGCTATTGACCCCCGTGAGGAATCCCAGGACAAGGGCAGAGGAACGGTACAATGAGGCCCATGGGCGTACTAGGAGGGTGATCGAGCGGACCTTCGGCCTCCTGAAGGCCAGGTTTAGGTGCCTGCATATGACAGGTGGATCCCTAATGTACTCACCAAAGAAGGTGTGTCATATCATCGTGGCCTGCTGCATGCTTCACAACCTGGCTTTGCGACACCAAGTGCCTTTCCTGCAGGAGGATGGTCCAGATGGTGGTGTTGTGGCCGCTGTGGAGCCTGCGGAGAGTGAAGAGGAGGAAGACGAAGAGGACGACACAGACAACAGGGACAGAGTGATACTGCAGTATTTCCAGTAACACACAGGTAAGAATCTACTCCTGCATTTTATTATATCTGTAACAGTACTGGCTCTCTACTGTCTGACCTTTCACCCCAATGTATGGTAACTTAGTTGTGAATTTGCCTTCCTATTTCAGTGATCTGGTCCCCACGGAGTGCCCTCTGGTTTATTTCCCCATGGACTACCGCTGTGTGACACTGGTATGTTGTCATCACAATGTAATTGGAAATTTTTGGTTGGTTATATCGAATACATTTGGTTTAAAAAAATAAATAGCAGACTCCAGATGGTTTTTGTGCAATAATTGTGTTTATTGAAGTGCAAAAATTGGTGTATAGTTCAAAAAGGGTGATGGGCGATGGTGGAGGCATGTCCATGGCAGAGTCCAGACTCTCGTTCGCACAGGTGCATTGTCCATATGCCTGTGGAAGGTGGAGCAGGGGCAGTTCAAGGTTGGACAGGGTGAACAAGTGGGACAGTGGGATGACATCCGGGGGGATCCGTGCATGGCGGGGGTCTTGACATCCTACTCTGTCTTCTTCCTAGATCTCAGGCCTTTCTTGCGGGGTGGTTCATGTTCTGCAGGGGGTGGGGTCCGGGTGGCCTGTTGCTGTTGTGTCGGGCCTCCTGACCACTAGCGCCGGCGGAGGTGGTGGGCTGTTCTTCCTCCATGCTAGTGGCAGGGGCCCTTTGGGGGGCCACATGGTCCCGCAATGTGGTGACAATCTGGTTGAGTGCCACCACGATTGTACCCATTGCGGAACTGATGCTGCGCAGTTCTTCCCGGAAACCCCATGTACTGGCCCTCCTGCATGGCCTGGATCTCCTGGAACCTGGCCAGGACCGTCGCCATCGTCTCTTGGGAGTGGTGGTACGCTCCCATGATGGTGGTGAGGGCCTCTTGGACAGTGGGTTCCCTAGGCCTGTCCTCCCTCTGTCGCACAGCAGCCCTCCCAGTTCCCCTTTGTTCCTGGGCCTCTGTCCCCTGGACGGTGTGCCCACTACCACTACCCCCAGGTCCCTGTTGTTGTTGGGGTGCTGGGTTGCCCTGGGTGCCCTGTAGTGGTAGACACACCGCTGCTTGACCTGTCCTGGAGACAGAGGCATGGGCCCGCTGGGTGGGTGCTGTGATGGGGTTTCCAAGGGGGGTAGGTCTGCTGTGGCCTGTGGCTGCCTGAGGGGAACCGACTGTCTAGAGGTCCCCGATGGTCCGGGCTGGTCATCAGGTTCTAGGTCGACAGAGCTGCTGTCATCACTGGGGGCCTGTTCTGGGGGTGGGATGGACATTTCTGGACCCTCCGGGCCGGTGTGTTGGCGTTCGGGCCCTGCAGGGGTAAAAGAGTATGGTTATTGCTTCTGTGTGTGCCATGGCGTGCGATTTGTGGGTTCCCTTGTCCCCCAGTGCTGGCATTCCCTTGTGGGAGGAATTGTGAGGGTGGTTTGGGGGGGGATGGGTATGTGCAGTGGTCATGCTTAGGTGATGGGTGTCCATGGTTTGTGTTGGCATTCAGGGGTTGGTGTTGGTTTGGGTGGGTTGTGCTGGTGAGACATTAGCAGGGAGGATATGTGCTGGGGGGTTGGGGGTGAGGGTGGGGGTGTGGGTTGGCATGCTGGTGGTTGGGGGGGTGAAGTAGTTGAGATTAGACTTATCAGAGTCCATTCCTCCGCCTACTCCAGCGAGGCCCTCAGGATGCAGGATGTTCAAGACCTCTTGCTCCCATGCTGTGAATTCGGGTGGAGTGGGTGGGGGTCCGCCGCCAGTCTTCTGCACAGCGATGTTGTGTCTTGACACCATCTGTTACGACTCGGTCGTCCCATTTCCAGGGGGCGCTGTAAGGGGACTGTCAGAAGCCTGGGAATCACCTTGAACACCTATCTAGAGTCCCTTGCTGACTCCTGTTTGTTTCTCTTTTCTCCATGGTACACTTGTGTAGGACTACATTTGCTTCTTGGGACTGCAAATCCCATAATGCACAGCTTGGTAGTCAGGAAAACCCGGATTCTGTTTCCCATTGTTTTCAATGGGAGAAATCCAGTTGCTCCTTTTCACTGGATCCTCTCCTCCAGGACTTGCAAGTGTCCGAAACCACACACACCTGAAACCTCTCCTGTGCAGCCCAGTTTGGAACTGCTTATAAGCAGCCATTTCCTCAAGCTCCCCGTCGTGCATCGGACTTCAATTCCTTTGTGTTACAGACCCCTTGTCGGATGGTGTTCCAGTTTTGTTCCTGTTCTGTTCCAGCCTGATCCTTTTTCCTGTTTCTCTGCCCTGCTCCTGATTTTTCCAGCCAGAGTCTGCTCCCTATTTCTTAGCCTTGTACCTGTTTGTTTCTTCCAAAGCCTGCTCCCTGTTTCTCTGCCCTGCTCCTGCCTTGTTTCAGCCTGAACCTTCTCTCTGTTTCCCAGTCCTGTTTACTGCTCATTTCCTACTCCCTGTATTCCAGTCCTGTCCTTGCCTGTTCCAGCCAGAGCCTGTTCTCAGTTTCCCAGTCCTGTCTCTGTCTGTCCCAGACAGAAGTTTGCGCCCTGTTTTCAAGTCCTAGTCCCGCCTTTGCTTCAGCCTGAGCCTGTTCCTAGTTCTTGCCTCTGCCTCTTTGTTTGTTCCCTTCTGTTTCTGTTTCTTCTTGGTTCTTTGTGTCTGGTAAGTGTTCTATCAGTCTTCACCAGTGTATACGTGTCCTCCTGTGTACTGGGGTTGGCTCCTGGTTTCCAGGAGGCAATTCCAGCCCCCATCCTTGTCCAGTGTTATACGTTGTATATCGTGCCTAACAGTGACAGTGTGCTATTGCTGTTTTCTCAGGAATCGCCACTGTGTTTCCAGCTGGACCCACAAGAGCGTGTCCTGTGTATGTAAGTACTATCCTTGTTTGTGCTCTAGGGTCCAGAGACAGAATCACTTCTGCCGCCTCCTTTCTATGGGGCTGGCAGGGTGACTATCTGTAAGAGCAAACTGCACAGAGGCATTGAGATTCCCTGTCACTGTGGGAGGTTCTGCGCCTTACTCTGTGTACAACCCCAGCGTGTTTGTCCACTGGTAATCTGTTTCCTGTTTGTTCGCACAAGGGTTGCTCTGCTTTTACTTTCCTGTTTCCTGTGCCTATCCATAGCTGTCCTTTCCGTGTATGCCTTTAGCTGCTCCTCTGCCCCAGTGTACTACCTCTTTAGGATATTCGGTGACCTCAAGGGGTGTCCCAACCAAAGTCCTGATCAGACCCGCCCGAAACCGTGACACCATCGTCCGCACCTTCCCCCGTAGGTCGTTCCAGCACTTTCGGATGTCTTCCCGATTTCTGGGATGCTGTCCCACAGCGTTGACCCTGTCGACGATCCTTTGCCATAGCTCCGCCTTCCTGGCTATTGTGGTGTGCTGTACCTGTGTGCCGAAGAGCTTGGGCTCTACCCTAATTATTTCCTCCACCATGACCCTGAGTTCTTGGTCCGAGAACCTGGGGTGTCTTTGGGGTGCCATGGGGTGGTGTGCATGAGGTGTGGGGTGGTGTTTGTGGTGATGAGTGTGGTGATGTGTGGTGTTTTGTGCGTAGATGTAGTGTGGGGGATGATGTTGGGTTCCTGTGTGTGTTGTGGTTTGCGTTCCCTGTGCTCTCTCTCTGTGTATTGCGCCTTGTCTCTGAATTTCGATTTGTGGGGGTTTGTGGGTGATGTGGGTGTGTGTTTTATATCGTATTGATTGTGTGGGAGTGGTGTTTGTATGTGTATCAGGTGTGTGTATTTGTAATTGTCCAATGTGGCAGTGTTTTGTAGATGTGTGTGTATTTTGAGTGCAGCGGTGTGTACCGCCAATGGGATACCGCGGTTGAAAGACCGCCGCGTGGATTCGTGGGTCGTAGTGGCATGGGCGTATTTCTGTTGGCGTGACGGTGGAGGTTTGGTCATCTCCAGTTTATCACTGACCGCTGATGTGGCGGCCTTCAGTGGAGGTCGGGTTTTTGGCGGTTTGGCAGTTGTGGGTCAGAATGACCCTGGCGGGTTACCGCGGCCGCGGCGGTGTTATGGCGGTCTTCTGACCGGCGGTAACTGCCTTTTACCGCCAGGGTCAGTATGACCCCCTTAATCTCTTCAGGAAACTCCTTGTGCGCTGAAAATCGATGTACAGCGTGCTGGAAACGATGCACAGCTGTTTTGAGACTGAGAAATCACAGCACAGTCGAGCCAGAACGAAGCACCCCGACTTCCCGAGTGAAGACTCAATGCAGCGCCTGCCTTGCAACAGGAAATTAGACACACAGCCCTACCGGATTGACGGACAGATGAACCGGAACGACGCAGCCAATTCCCCGAATGGAAAATTTACACAGTGTCTGATGTACGACAGAAAATTTGACGCGACGCCACATTGGTTCGACACAATGCCTGTGACTTCTTCCCAAACGCCCAGGATTTCCCCGCATCGTCCCTGGGCATCAAACAAATCCCTGCATCGCAGGGAGGAACCAAGACTGTACGTGAAAAACGACGCAAAGCCCCTTGCAGTGTGTAAAGAAACGATGCCTCATCTGTGCTGCTCTGGAAAATCCGATGCACACCCTATTTCTCCACGCATCACCTCCTCTGAGGTCTCCGTGCATGTTATTTTTGAAGCAAGCCAGGTACTTTGTGTAAACAAAAGACATCTGTTGATTTCTAGAATTTAAGACTCTTTTTCAGCCTGCAAAAGTGATAGTTCAACTTGTGCTTATTAAATCTTTATCGTTTTGACCTTAATTTAACCAGATTAATATCCTATATTTTTCTAAACGTGTGTGGTGTATTATTGTGGTGTTTTCACTGTGTTACTGTGTGATTTATTGCACAAATACTTTACACATTGCCTTCTGAGTTAAGCCTGACTGCTCAATGCCAAGCTACTAGAGGGTGGGCACAGGATAGATTTGATTGTATATAACTTACCCTGACTAGGATTTTGGTCCCTACTTGGACATGGGTGTATACGTCTGCCAACTAGAGATCCCCTTTCTAACTGCAAGTATATACAGTTGAAACATTTCATTTTTTAACACATTCTGCAAAACCTGCTCACTTTGCTCTATATTATAAAGTGAACTTCTCAAAAACTATATTAAAAGATCTACACCTCCACAAACAGGTTGTCCCTCAGTAAATGTGGTGTAGAATAAGTTTTCCAACAAGAGTACAGTTACTGACACTTCACAACAAAGTTTATAAAATATATTATTCAAAAAATGAACTGTTCTTTCTTAAGTGCAGACAAAGATACCAGCCTATTTCAACTCCACATAAATTAGCTTCTGCTGAGCACAGCTCAGACTTCCTTCTCCTCCAAAACACCAAGGGTAAACCTATCTAACTCTGGTTCTGCAGCCAATGACATCACAGCATTTCTTCAACCATGAAATCAGATCAGTAACTACTGGTTGAGCGGGGACCTTTTTTTTTTTTTTGCTTTTACCCATACGATTGCATGAGGCTTTTGTGGGATCGTAAAACACCTTGTGGCAAGCCCAGTAATTTTCCATGCGGGTCTCTTGCGCCTCTAGTGGGACTCACAACAATTGTAGAGAAAAATTAATATATGGGTGGGGCTAGGCTCGCCACTAAAACACTCTCTTGGATACTGGGGACCTCATTTACAAGAGGGCTGGGCTGCCGGAACGTCACTTTTTATGACGCTCCAGTGACGCAGGCCTCTCAATCATATCTAACAGGTCACGCAAAGCCACCCTTGCTCTACATCTGAGAGGCATTCCACAGGCACTGTGGTGAGTTTTCTCATGCAACACCCATGGGTTTTGAGACACTCCCAGATTTAAAAGAATCTGTAAACCTGGGAACACATGAAAACTGTGCCCGTCCCCAGGGAAGGTCTAACAAGAAGAAATAACCATTTGTCCTTTTTTTTCCTCTTTCTATGTGTGCTGCATTCTGTAGCACACATAGAAAGAGGAAAACACGTTCATTGTTTTTTTTTTGTGCAGGCAGGTGTCCCTATCAGAAGATTGGTGTGCATAGTAGGGTTTATGCATGGACTGGCCTCTCTTTTTAGACCTCTCTCTCAGATGACGAGCGTGCATAGTAAAGTGTATAAATGGACTAGCCTCTCCTTGAAGACTTCTCTCTTAGATGACAGGTGGTGTTGAAGGGTGTGTGCATCAAATGGCCTTTCCTTTCAGGCCTCTCTCTCTCAGATGATGGGTATGCGTAGTGGGGTGTGTGCATCGACTTGTCTCTCCTTTCAGACCTCTGTCAGATGACAAATGTGTCTATTAGGGTGTGTGGGTCAAATGGCCTCTCATTTAAGACCTATCTCTCTGATGACGGGTCTGGGTAGTACGGTGTGTGGATGGACTGGCCTCTCCACTAAGACTTCTTGTTGAGATGATGAGCATGTTTAGTAGTGACAGGAGAGGGACTGCCCTTTCCTCTCAGACCTCTCTGACATGACGGGTGTGTGTATTACTTTGTGTGGAGAGAGACTGGTGTTTCCATTGACATCTCTCTCTTGGATGACAGGTGTACATAGTATGATCTATCCAGGGGCTTTCCTCCTTGCTAACACCCCTCACCAAAAATGGGTGTGCATAGTAGGTTGTGGGAAGAGGTTGTGCTCTACTCAAAACTCTTACGAAGCTGTTGGGCATAAATAGTAGACTCCTATATAAACTATCTCCAGTAAGACTACTTCCAATAGTAGCAAGGATGCACACTACAGTATATTCAAACATCACCTACTCCTTTCTACTTTTCACAATCCCACAAGAGTCTTGCAAGATCGTAACATTTTTCTAGAATAAAAATTTACCATCTACTTAACACACTACTTATCTCTTGCACATTTCCTCTCAAAAACAAGGACCACAATATGCATGCCTACAAAGATGTATTGCTCTCAGTTAAACTAAGAGGACACAATGCCAAAAGAATACTGCACTCTTTGTCTAAATAACAAATTTATTATGGCACTTCCCAAATATCAAATAAAAGTCATACAAATATATGAGAATAAGCAAATAACTCAAATGCAGCAGAACGTGTGTATATACAAAGATAAATGCATATATCAAGTGGTCAAGACTGAAAAAGAAACATGCAATGTGTTAACAGAGCATGTATACATTATCTAAAAAATACAATTTTGAAATATATCACCAATTGGGTTGTTGACATCATCTTCGCCAGCGCAACTGGGGATTCCTTGATCAGCCAAGGCAGGTGACCACAGTTTGGGATCACAAATCAGATCCTGAACAGCGCGTTCGCTCCACAGGCAAGCTTCTGTCTTAGTGCCATGTATCCCTGTCCTTTATACCTTAAACAACCTCAAGAAGACGGTTCCAGGAACCCCCTTCTCTGTTATGAAATTAAAGCTGGCTGTATTTTGCCTGCGTCAAAGACACCCATAGGATCTGGCCAGGCTCCCAAGGTTTGTTCTGAGAAAGATTTGTACATTCCTCTTATAAAAACTATCTCAGCCTTGTGAACTTGTATCTAATCCGCATCCCACATGATATGTTCCAGCACTGTCCAACTCTTCGCTGCTAAAGAGAAAACAATGCTTTGTAAGGAAAAATACCTGTGCTTCCCTGCAGCAGGGCACAAAATGGAGTTACTTGCACAAAATAAAGTCAATAGTCAAGATGGAATCAGTGGTTAAATCCATATAACATAACTGAATAGAACAAAATGTATAGCAAACTCATCTAGACCTTGTTACTATTCACAATCCTGCAAGAGTCCCACAAGATCAAAAAAATTAGTTTAAAAACAAAAATTCTTATTTTTATATTAGTTATCCCTTAGACACCATCTCTCTAAATTCAGGGGGACAGCATACATTTCTGCTGCCCCCTTATATACCATTTTTACTTCATTTCCACAACACCTCCAATTTTTCACAGTAAGCAATACTGGTGGCCATTTCATATCTAACATTCAAACAGCCAGGCAATCAGAGCTCTGGCAGAAGCCTTCATGCTTCCACAAGAGGTTGAAGGCTCACTGGAAAAACTGGCCTCTTAGCCTATCACAGGGCTCCATTTTTTATTTTGAACTCTTCCAGGAGGCCTGTGAGACTCTCACAAGCTCAACTGTCAAGATATACAAATATTTTTTAAACCTTAATTTCTCAAAATCAACCCTACTGAATGGATTTACACCAATTAACAAAAGGTACAATCTGCAGGCCAAGACCTATCTTCCTGCCAAATTTGGTGAAATTCCATTCAGCAGTTTTTGCTGTAGCCCTGCTTAAAGAGGTCTATGGAAAATGCATGAGGATTTTGTGTTTTGAGACCCCCCTTTTTTCTCAGCCCCCACTTGAAGGATCACCTCAAAGCTTTCCAGGAATGAACTGATATGGATGAACCTTTTTTTGGGAACATTTCGTGAAGGTTCATCAAATGGGGTCAAAGTTATTAGAACACCTAAAAAGGCTTGTTCACAATCACAAATCATAATATGGTGCAGCTCACTTCTTGGCTCTGGGATCCGTGGGTTCTTGGAGAACCTACAAACCTATATAATCCCACAACCAGAAGGGTTGAGTAATCGTATATTGCTTTTGTGCATAGGCCATCATGACAAAAAGTTACAGAAGAAAACGATGTCACAAATGCCCATTTTTTTGCTCATTTTCAATATTACTTGATTTCATCAGTTAGTTTCCTAGGGAAAACCTTGAGGGATTTATACATATGACCTCTTTCTAAATTTGAAATTTTGTCTATTCTCCCCACAATGAAAGACCATTGTACAGTGCAGCTCAGTTTTTGGCTCTAGTTACCGTGGGTTCTTGGAGAACCTACAATCCCTATATAACCTTATATAACCTCACAACCAGAAGGGTCTAGCAGACGTAATGGTACATTGCTTTTGTACACAGGCCATCATGCCAAAAATTTACAGAAGAAAACTTTGTCACAAATGCCCATTTTTTCCTACTCATTTTCAAATTTTCTTTTCACTTAGTTTCCTAGGGAAAACCTTGAGGGATTTATACATTTGACATCTTTCTGAATGTGAAATCTACAGCTTTCCTGGATCACCGATGGCTTTTACACTGGTTTCCACCACACACTAGAAGCAGGTTGAGAGCACAAAAAATATGAAAATGGAAAATATCCAAATTGTGGTAATTCTTTTTTTAAATTCAGCCCTGCGTGTTCCTGAAAGCAGGGACGATGCTGACTTTTTCACAGCAAACTCTTTGTTAATGCCATATTTAGGATAATAAACATACACTTTTATCTGGAACAGTTCTGTTATTATTTTTCCCAAAAAAATCAAAATGAATCTGTAATTTGCCTATTTTATCGGTCCCCTCCAGGGAAAAACACAAACCATGGGTGCCTTTAAAATTCCCAGGATGTTGGAAGAGAAGGATGCAATCTTGGCATTTATACCTTAGGTGGAAAACAATTATGGACCCCTAAGTGCAAACTGCTCTACATAGTCAAGAAAAGAGCTCTGCCTCTAGGGTGGCTGGGTGGGGGATGAAGGCTCAGCAGTTACATGGCTAATTACTATTGATGTATTTCTGAAAACTGCCACACCTCATCTCAAAGATCACAACCTCTTCTTTGAATATCTACTACCTGCAAACAAACAATACCAATACATCCTAGAGTGAAATACAGTAGATTGACTTACATAAAGGTGTCATACCTGGGAGAAATCTTAACAAATAGCTACTTGGAGTCCAGAAATGAGAATGCCATACAAAATACATGCAAAGCATGTGAGCAAGCTATCAGCAAGAAGGGATATTTGACTTCTGAAGGAAAAAAATTAACAATAAATGAATGCATCACATGCAGCACAGATCATGTTGATTATGTCCTGGAGCGCCCAAGTTGTAAAAATATGTTGACAGTCTTGCAAAAACCTATGAACAATCAGGAACAAGTATGGCCACTACCCTGTGACGAGGCATGTCTTGAAACATCATGGGAAAAGCAGTAAAGGTGAGTGTCTTGCTCATTGTGTTCTTCTGGAGATGAAGGAAACCATCCATTTAGTGCTGGTCCTTGTACTCACAATGAGTGTGTGGAGGTCGATGGTTCTGGAAGTAGTGGCGAGGTCGAGAAGGATGAGATGGGTTCTGTCCACAGTAGATGGACATTTGGTACAAGATCTGGTAAACCTTTCAGATGGATTGAAACAAACTGATTCATGAGTACAATAAATGTGAATGAATTGAAGTCCTCATTAGACAAGAGAGTTAAGTGTGAGACATGGAAACCATCATGGGTTATTTTGTCAATATTCTAAATAGACGTCTTTGCCGCATTTTTCTGTGCTCAGACTGGTCTCTACCTACAATTGACCACAGAGCTAATTTTCTCAGGCATCCACTTTTGAGAAGCCTTCCTAAGTGCAATGGTAAGTGTCACGATCTACCCTTTGCTTTCGTCCTTTGTCAGCTGGAACTGGAGGGCGACCTCAATTCTTGCAGGTCCTGCTCTGGCCAAGGTAAGGGAGGCCCTTTCCGGTAGCCACGGTCCTGCGGACAATGATACATCAAAGGCAGTCTGTGCCCTCCAGAAGGAGTCCCAGAGGAAACAAAAACCCAAAAAGGGGAAAAAAACTCTATGTTAACTGGAAGAATGCTGGAACAAACAGGAATAACGACTGGAATCAGAAGAAAACAACCGGAGTGTGATCACCACCAAAGGAAGTGTTGCAGCGCAAGGAGAACAAGAATCCAACTCCTTAAATACTCCTGAACACGAAGTGAAATGCAGGAAAAAGCAACCATGCCATGTTAGATTGGGAAAAGACTATAGAATCAGATTGATGACGACTCCATATTAGAAAGGGAACCAGATGCATGCAGGGAAGAAGACAAGAAGAAAGGCATGCTGGGATAAAGAGAATAGAAAAGGAAGAAGAAAGAAAAAGGAAGAAGAAAGAAGAAGAAAATAGCCCAAACAAGGCAAGACACCAGGTAAGTGAGGGGTGGGGAGGGCACATACTCCTAATGCGAGGCCGCGCCCCGATCATGGCAAGGTCTGACACCCAATCTTGGGCCTCGGACAATTCGCGGATGGAAAATGGGCTGCGGCGAGTACTGCAGCTGGGAAAATGGACCGCGTCTCCAACCGCTGCCCGAACCGGTTGCCCGGGTCGTGGAAGCCCACGGCACAACAGTAGGTCCCCCCCCGGAGTCCTGGGTTTGTCTGGATAAAGATGGATAAAACGACGGAATAGAAGAGGAGCGTGAACAGAAGGCATCTTACCAAGAAAATTCACTAAGAGGATAACACTTCCAGTGAATGAAAAATTGGAGACTGTTTCAGAATATGCGAGAATCACATATTTCCTGAACCTAACACTCGGGTACATCATCCACCAACAGAGGAGGGGGACAGGTTAATTTTCTATGAAAAGGATCAGGCATATAGGGTTTCAGCTGAGACAGCGAAACAAAGGAAGTATTTTCCAAGTTCGAGGTAGACGAAGACAAAATGATACTGGATTGATTTTTGATAGAATCAGGAAGGGTCCGTAATAACGGGGTTTGAACTTGTTTTGTGACAGACGAAAGGGCAGAAATTTGGAAGAAAGCCAGACCTTGTCTCTGACTTGATTAGATGGGGCATCACATAGTTTCTTATCAGCCATCTTTTTCATTTGTTGTTTGGTAGATAGAAGATTGGAATGTATAATGCATTGGATATTACCTAGTCGTCGAGTACATGAGGTGATTGCAGGAGGTGTAGAGGATTCTTTTATGAAGCAGGAAAGGATTTGGGATAAAAGCCATAAGAGCAAAAAAAGGAGTGACTTTTGAGGCACTATGTACTGTGTTGTTATATGAGAACTCAGCAATTGGTAAGAACATAGACCAGTTACGTTGAGTAGCATTGCAAAAACAGCGTAAAATAGTGTTCAAGTCCTTGGTTCCGGCGTTCCGTTTGTCCATTTGTTTGTGGATGATAACCAGATGATAAGGCAACATCGATGTGAAGGATTTTGCAAAAATATTTCCAAAAGCGTGAAATATATTGGAGGCCACAGTCTGAAAAAATGACTTCAGGCAGACCATCAAGACGAAAGATCTCCTATATAAAGATTTGACTCAATTCTTTTGCCGTGGGTAGTTTCTTTAATGCATTAAAATTAGCCATCTTAGTAAATGAATCAACGGTCACCATTATAACTCGATTTCCTGCTGATGGGGGTAAGGAACACATGAAATCGGTTTATACTGTATGCCAAGGGGCTGGTGGAACGGGTAAAGGTTGAAGCAGTCCAGCTGGTTTGGTATGGGGTATTTTAGTTTGAGCACATATGGGACAAGAAGCCACATAACTCTTGGTGTTTTTCTTTAGTGTAGGCCCCCAAAAGGAGCAAAGGAATAGTTCTTGTGTGGCTTTGATAGCACAATGACCTGCAACAGGGGAATCGTGACACATTTGTAGTGCTTTCATTTGGACTGTTTTTGAACAGAGGAAAAATGCATCTTTATGATAGGCACATCCCATAACCTTGTACTTTATCAAGAAAGGACTGTACTAGTCCAATAATTCTATCTGGTTCAATGAGGTTTTAGTGTAGGAGGATCGATACTTTCAGGATACCGTCTGGACAAGGCATCAGGCAAAATATTTTGAGAACCCGGTATATAGGTTATATAGAAGTTAAATAGATTAAGGAAGAAAGCCCACCGGGTCTGGCGACTGTTCCAACATTAGAAGTTTCATAGACACTGTAAATTTTGATGGTCTGTTTTTACTTCAAATGTTTCCCTTGAACCCATAAGGAGTTTTCTCCACTCATTACAAGCTGTCTTTAAAGCAAGAAGTTCTCATTCCAAAACTGAGTAATTACGCTCTGAATCAGATAGTGCATGAGACAGATAAAAAAATTGGTTGTTCTAATCCATCATCACTTTGCCTTTGTAGTAATGTGGCCCCTATTGCTCTCTCTATAAATTGCTTGGTGGTATCAGGATGCCGCAATATAGGAGCTTGTGTGGAGGCACGTTTTAAGTTTTGAAATGCGGTTTCAGCCACTTCTGTCCAAACAAAGCTGTTCCGTAAATTCTCTTTTTGAAGAGTTTGTGTGATTTGGCTGGTTTGCTGGGCGAAATCTGTGATGAATTGATGATATAAATTGGCCAATCCTAAAAAACACTGAGTGTGTCTGATAGAAGAGGGGGATGACCAGTCTAGGATGACTTGAACCTTGTATGGGTCCAGAGAAATACAACTGGACTGATATGATACCCTAAATATTTTACCTCAGTCTTGTCAAATTCACATTTTTCAGGTTTACAAAATAGTTGGTTTTGCCGGAGTCTTTCTAGAACTTGAAGTACATGCATGATATGATGTTCCGGATGACTGGAATATACTAGGATATCATCTAGGTATATAACTACTGGTTAATTTAAAAGGTTCGAAAACACTGAATCCACAGACCTTTGGAAAACAGAGGGAGCGTTGGTTAGACCAAAGGGCATTACACAATATTTATAATGACCACAAGGTGTGCAAAATGCGGTTTTCCGTTCATCACCTTCCTTTATATTCGTAGAAGATGGTAGGCTCTCCTAAGATCTAACTTAGTAAATTTCTTTGCTCCTCGTACTGCTTCCAGAATAGCTTTTATAAGGGGCAGAGGATACAGGTCCTTTATGGTGATCTTATTAAGTCCACGAAAGTCTATACAGGGGCGTAGAAAAATACTCTTCTTCGGAACGAAAAAGAGGGGAGCCCCAACGGGTGAAGAAGAGGGTACAATCAGGCCACTCTGTAAATGTTCTTGTAGGTATTCTTTAAGTATCTTCTCCCCAGGTTCAGTAAGTGAGTACATTCTCCCAAAGGGTACAACAGCATCCGATTCCAAGGGAATGGCAGAGTCATTTTCTCTATGTGGAGGTACCACTCTTTTTTTGGGTTTCTGAAACACGTCTGCATATTCCAGATAATGACTGGGTACTCCTTGGATAGAGTTTATGGAACAACCTACTTCTTGTGGTGTTAATAGCATTCTCTTTGGTGACCAGTGCGTTCCTGATGAAAAGAAGTGGTGTTGACAAAATTGGGAAGAGAGTGAAATAGTTCTGGTTTCCCAATTGATATAAGGATTATGCTGTGTGAACCAGGGTATTCCTAGAACGATTTTATGATTAGGTGAGGAGATCAGATCAAAGGAAACATATTCCTGATGTTTTCCAAAATGTAAACATAAGGTGGGAGTAGTGTTGATGACAGGACCAGAAGCTAAAAGGGATCCATCAACTGTATTAAACCTGTTCTGGAATGTTCTTAGGTACTCGAATAATTTTTTGTTCTATAGCCCATGTCTCATCAAGATATATTCCACTGGCTCAACAGTCTTATAAGGCCAACGCCCTCTCTTCCCGACCGTCAGGTAACTGCAATGTAATAGGTAACAGAAAGAGGGACATTGTTTCTTCTTTGGAAGAACAAATAGAAGGTCTCTCAGCGTATCCCGTCCCCTCCCTTCTCACAGAGGACGGGAGTTGGCGGTTCCCGAAGACTTCGCAGGACAAACTGGGCATGTACAAATCAAATGACCAGAAGCACCACAATAAAGCCATAGTCCTTTTTTGTTGTCTAGTTTCACGCTCACTAGCAGTTAAGGGACCATGAGCTGTGTCTATTTGCATAGATTTCTCCTCGGTAGTTCCTCTAAACTCAGGTCAGGTCTCTTCGGACCGGTGAATGATGGTGCGTGAGGTCTCTGAATGAGGTGGTCCATGATTCTTTCTCTTCTCCAGCCTACGTTCATTAAGACGATATTCTATGGAGAGTGCTAAATCCATTAAACCCTTTAAATCTTCCACCCTAGCGGAATGTACTAGTTCGTCCTTTATTCCATCCCTAAGACCTCTACGAAAAAAGGGTAACAAGAGTATGTTCTACCCAAGTAGTTTCTGCTTCCAGTTGTCTGAAGCGTGTGATATATTGTAAGATGTCCTGGTTACCCTGCTGGATGTCACAAAAGGATTCCTCAGTGGAGGACTCAAGTCCAGGAAGTTCAAACATTTGCTTAAAGGCTGTAACAAAGGCTGAATAATAAGATAATCTAGAATCATTTATAGCTACCAAAGGAGATGCCCAAGCTAAGGCCGGACCGCACAGGGCACTGATTAAATATTCTACTAGAGTCTTATCTTGCACAAACTGTTAAGATCGAAAAGTAAAATAGACTGTCAAGGCATCAAGGAATTCATGTAATTTGTTGTGATCCCCTGAAAAGCATGGTGTGGTAGCAGAAACGGTGGGAACGACTTTTGTTCGGGAGACCAAGGCTCGTCGTAAAGCTGCATTTTCAGTTTGTAACAGTTGCAGTTCCTGAGCTTGTTGTTGGATGGTCAGGAGTAACGTTTGGCTTGTTTCAGCAACAGCTGTCAGAGTGTCCTCCATAATGCTTGACAAAAACAGGGTTTTAGGGTGCTGCAATCTGTCACGATCTACCCTTTGCTTACAGCCTTTGTCAGCTGGACCAGGAGGGCGACCTCAATTCTTACAGGTCCTGCTCTGGCCAAGGGAAGGGCGGCCCTTTCCGGTAGCCACGGTGTTGCTGACAATGGTACATCAAAGGCAGTCTGTGCCCTTCAGAAGGAGTCCCAGAGGGAAAAAAAACCAAAATGGAAAAAAAACTCTATGACAGGAACTCCCTGGAACAGAAGAAAAAGAAGCGTAAAAAATATCAGACTTCCAGGTCAAGAAAAATAGCTGGAAGACAGCTGGAACAAACAGGAATAACGACTGGAATCAGAAGAAAACAACCGGAGCGTGATTACCACCAAAGGAAGTGTTGCAGCGCAAGGATAACAAGAATCCAACTCCTTAAATACCCCTGAGCAGGAAGTGACATGCAGGAAAAAGCAAAAACGCCATGTTAGATTGGGAGAAGACTATAGAATGAGCTAGATGAGGATGCCATATTAGAAAGGGAATCAGGTGCATGCAGGGAAGAAGTCAATAAGAAAGGCATGCTGGGAGAAAGAGAATATGGTCCCACCAGAGAAAAGAAAAGGAAAAAGAAAGAAAAAGGAAAAAGAAAGAAGAAGAAAATAGACCAAAAAAAGCAAGACACCAGGTAAGTGAGGGGAGGAGGGGTGCATATGCCTAATGCCAAAGCCGCGCTGTGCCGCGCACATGGTGAGGTCGGACGCCCAATAATGGGCCCCAGACGATTCATGCCCAGAAAAAAGGGCTGCGGCAAGCCCCACGGATGGGAAAACGAACCGCGGCTCCAACTGCGGCCCTAACCAGTTCCCCTGCCATAGACGCAGAGGCCCGGGGCACAACAGTAAGTCAACTACTTCCAATCATTGTTGCTCCCTTGGATTAATGTTTGTATGAATCTTACCATCCTAGCTTCATCCACATTCTCCTCAGAATCAGGTCAGGCTCCCGGGGCCATCCCCAATTAAATCAACTGAGATTAACTATCCATGCCATGGGGCAGCTGACCAACCACAGGACAGAGTCATGCAAACTGAGACAAAGTATCCTCATCAGTGTCTTAGAGCCTCTTCCCTGCCCATTGACTACACTAGCCCTTGTCCACATTTAAAAACCAGGTCCAATCTACCCACAAGGTGATATGGAAGTGTCTGTCAAACAAATCCGGACCTCCTCCACAAGGCTGATCAAGCAGCATGTCACATGCCAGGGAATCCCCACTGTGCAGCAGACACCCATTCCCTGTGAAAACAAACATACATACCCAAACTTCATGGCTGAGCAATACATTTATCATTCTATATATAAGAATTGCTCTAATTGTCTTTATTCACTACTTCAAAAAGAAGCCTTATGCTTGATCTGCTACTGTTTACTTCAGTGTATGTAAACAATTTCCACTTCCTGTTCAGCCATTGTGGGGGATTTAAACTCACTTGATGTCTGTTTTTAGAGCAACTTAATCCTGAACAAGTCATGCATGGCCAGAGTTCATTTTACATCTCAAAACATATTAATATCAGAATTCAAAAGCAAATGATCCAAGTGCTCCTATGCAAAACAAATTCCCATCCCAATTATAGGATGTACACCTTCATTGTTCCCAAAGGGTCTGATTATGATCCCTTGGAAGCCTAGGGGGACGTCTTAAAGTCATCTGTCTGTGGGCAGACCTCATAAAACCCTGGCATCAGAACACATGAAGTGATTCCTCTTTCTACAATCAATCCTCACAGTGAGAATCTGCAAGGAGAGCACACAAGGTGGGTTTCAAATCAAACTTTATATTAAGAGCTAATGTTTCTGTTTTAAAAAAGGGTTGAGTGGTGTCTTATCCAGGTGACTGGTTGACACCTGTTAGGTATAAGTCAATAAGGACGCTCAATGAAGGACCACACGCCAATTATGAATACAATTGAGCTTTACTAGAATTTCAGGTAAATGTAGGCATTTAGCACATTAACAATAGTGGAATAAGAATAGCAATGAAAAGCATCTATTTATACATATGTACACTACAAAGAGCATCTATGCATATATATAAGCAAAGAGTTCATTGACAGATATAAGTTTTGATTAATTGTATACCAAAATGCATCACACTACGATGTTCAGGAAGCAAAATATAAATGAGTTGAATACTTCAGATAAGCTTTGATTTACTGCACACCAAAATGCATGTTTCAGTTACTGCAGCAGGCTCACACTACGATGTTCAGGAAGCAAAATATAAACAAGCTGCATACCTCAGGTTATAAACACAGTGCAAGCATAAATAATCAATCATAATAATAGAGCAGAGAAACAAATGCCTTTCATCCCTGTGTGGAACTTAACTTAGTCCACGAAATGCTGGGAAGCCCTCTCCCGCCTGCTTGGACCTCTCTCTCCCTCAAGCATCACGGTCAGCAAAACAGGGAGGCAGCGCTGGGCCATGGCAGCTTTCACAACTCCATCTGCGAGCTTTAAGTCCCTCACCCACACTTCAGTGCTTAAACAACTCAACGCTTGGATTCTATCTCTTTCTGGCATTTTCTAGCTATGTTATCAGCACTTTGCTGCTCTGCCTTTCCCCAGCCTTTGTTTTCATTCCATCTTCTCCCTGTACTCTTGTTCTCAAGGTTGAGACGGAGTCTTCTACACAAACAAGCTTGAAAATAATATCATGAACTTTTCCCCGTTGTTCGGAGGTTTTCAGCAGGCATCACGCTCATCTACACTGCTCAAGCTAATTAACCCTTTGCGTCACAATGTCTTCCGCACCTTTCCCTATACTGATCACTCCACCCCTTAGATGAGCGTGATGCATGCGAAATGGATATCATTTACTTTGACATTCTGCTAGCTAGGTTGCTACTAATACTGGTCAGCATTATTCTAAGTGCCTGCATCTTAGTATAAAGCTGTTTTGTGCATACATATAGTCTACATAGTATAGTCATTAGCGTAACACAAACAATCAATAACCAAATTAGCTGTTCGTAACACTATATTTAGCGTCTTCATAGCTCCTAGTGCCCAGCCTAAGAAGATGTCATACTAATGATGCTCAGTTATTTGCTGGATGCATGAAGCAGTGTGTATAAGCTGTTTAGCGTTTATGGTCATTAGTATGGCTGTATCCTTGGTGTATTTAGCTGCCATATCAAATTTAGCAAAGGTAACTTGTGCGTAGTGCCTGATTGCCTCTAATCTGGGTAGCTTAACAACAAGCGAGATGTTCCACTCTAACTGCGCACGCATTTGCGTCTGTAATTTGGTTTTGTGAACTTAGTCGGTCGGTACAAGATGTGAGTGCTTATGTCATTAATGCTGGTAATATTGCGCAAACACATTACTTGCTCTCCGGTGGTTTGTATAAATCCGTTAATAAGTAAGGGATGATTAATGACATAACATATGCTCTCTGTCCCTATCTGATATAAGTCTGTGCCATTCAATAGGATAAGGTAACCATTCACATTCTACCGGTATTGTGTGAAGACATGGATCTAGCACCCGTCCAGTGTGGGTACATACCCACCCCTTAGACCAATCTGCACATCTAGTGGGATCTACATTGTGATTTGTTTAATCAATCCACTTTTTGTCAGTGTGAGGTATCCACCATTCTTTTACTTATCACTACGGGGAGCAATATAAAGGGGCACCATATGTAAGGAGGAAGATCACTTCTTGCTATATCAAAAAGAGCATAACACATTTCTTCCTCACAGTGAAACATGTATGGGCTTTACCCATATTTCTTCAGGCAAATGCAATTGTTGTCTCCAATATTCCCCCTGAAGCTGTCCCCATCCTGCTTTCAAGTCTGCATACTGTTGATTGACAATGCTTTGCCATAGTATGCACTGGATGCCCTTGGACACTGCTTGTGTGTTTTAAAAGCTTTTTTTTCTTTTTTTCGAATTGTTCATAAGTGAAATTATGCCATTGCCAATTGCGATACAACCCACGCAGGACTTTCCATACTTCTTGTGAGTGTGTGGGCCCCCATTGAGAAATTACTTTTATGGCCTCTCCTGTACTATAACCTGTAGAAGACAGCTTATTCCTAATGGCTTCAACATCAAAAGAATTCAGGGCCCCTACCCCAATTCCGGTGGCCCCAGCTATCAAGGATCCTAGATCTCTTCTAATGCGTAACTTTGGCAAGGGCCATAACTGAGGTGTCCATGGTGCACATAATGGATCATACTTTGAGACATTCCCCTTGGCAATATTTATCTGTAACACAATACGATTAATTATGCTTGCATGCAGAGCTTGCTTACATCCTATTCTATATTGAACGATAGAAACGTTGCTTAAGTTGCTAACCATGCGTCTTTCGGTTACATAAAACATGAAGGCTGGTGGTTTGGAGTATCGAAATCCTTTGGTTTCATTGTTCATTGTAACGACCACCATGTGTCCTGGTATCACAATATTTACATATCATGTTTAGCATGTAACTCAAAGCCTGTACTGTTGCTGGCGTCCCCTGCACCTTGTTCAGTCCGTTGGCATGTCGGATTTGCTGTTCAGTTACCTTCCAGGTCACAGCTTTGGCAGCCATCCACTTGCCTCCAGGTACCTCCACGTTTCAAAGTGAAACATTTCCCTGGTCATCAGTTACGTTAGTGGCTTGAGGTGCACAAGTGACATGAAGGTCCGTAACGACATTCTCTGCTATATTCGGTCGGACCCATACACTTTTTCCGGTTATAATCATGAACCACGTCATCGATGCAGATGTCATCATTTACGACCGTGGGGTAAGTCTCACTGCAGGTACAAATACAGGTACATTAGAGTTCTTTAAAAGTACAATATACGTACTCCCCACCCCTTGACTCAATATCTCTCCTGCCTCTGGATTTTTCCCTGGATAGTTCACCCATACTTTTCTTCCTGTGCTTCCAAATCCTCCCTCACCTCTCTGGGTATTATCGGGGGCAGATCTTTCTTCAATGTGTGGGATGTATGCTTGTTCACAAATCAATTGTGCAAGTCTGTCATGTGCGGATAACTTTTTTAGCTGTTCTTTCAACAATCCGTTATATCTATCAATCATGCCTACAGCTTGTGGATAATAATAAGGTGCAAAATCCACCAAATTCCCTGTTCCTGCGCCCAGCCCGGCACTGTTTTCCCTGAAAAGTGTGTGCCCCTATCTGTTTGGATCTCAACAGGTGCCCCATAATGTTTTATCAGGTAGTTTAGCCCTCGCATAGTGGACTTTTGGTCTGCAGACTTACAGGGCATACCCAACATAAGGCCAGAGTAGGTATCCACCATGGTCAATACGTAGCTTTTTCCTCCTTCTTTTGGTAGCGGCCCGATATAGTCCAATTGCCACACCGTAGTAGCTCCAGTTCCTCTTCTGATATGGCCGCTAGGCTTCTTTTGCAAGGGCATTTGTCTAATCTGGTTGCATGTGGGGTACTCCTGTACTGCTTTTTGCACTTGTTCTTTAGTGACTGGAATTTGTCATTGCTGTGCCCATGCATAAGTGCCATTCTCTCCTAGATGTCCGGATGTTGCATGGGCCCTGTTTGCTAAAGCAGCTTCAGCTTCCTCCTTGATGACCAGTGTTCGCGTTTTGGCCATTTGATCTGCGGTGTTGTTGAATAGAGATGCAAGTGAGGTATCCGATGGGCAATGGGCATCCACATGTCCCACATAGATTTTAAATTTTTGCCCTTTCTCCCACATCTCTTCCCATAGCTGCTCGCCTCCCGAAATGGCGGTGCCTTTAATTTTCCATCCATCTTTGCGCCAAGTCGGGGCCCAGCTTACTAGTCCTTGGTAAGTGGCCCGACTGTCAGTGTACACAAATGTTTTGTCTCCGATGGGGGCTTGTTTGATCACTGCTGCTACCCCCTGCAGTTCTGCAAGCTGGCTTGATTCATTATCCCCTCCTTGCAGCAACATCGTTTCTGTAGCAGGCTGGAATGCGACTGTTTGCCATTGTCTTTTTCCTTGATAGTACAGGGCGGTACCATCTATGAACCATGCATTTTGCTGTTCTTCTTCGGTGAGTTGTTCAAAAGGCGGGGCTGTCTTAAATGGTGAGGATTCCATTTCAGAGGGCTCTGGTGCAGGGGCCATTGCCTGCAAGTCCACTGCCCCTAGCTTATCTTCTTGTAACTTCAACACTCCTGCTGCAGATACCATTTCCACTTCACGATGGCAAACTCCTGAGCTCTGCCTACTTTATTGCCAACCCCTCCTTCTCTTGCCCAACCTAGTAAGGGGACCCATGTTTTTAAGGTGACCGGCCGATCATCAGTTATGCGTTCTATTTCCACTAAGGCCCAATCTTGTGGCACCCTCTTTTTTCCCTACCTCTGCCATAGGCTCCACATGACTACATCATCAACATCATCCTGTACTATCATTTCCAGCTCAAACGGGTCTCCTTCTGTGATGGGACCTAACGTAAAAGGATTCTGTGATGCATCTTTTGCTCCAGTGTCCCACGATCTCACCAATCATTTAAACAAAGGCTCTGCAGGCATCTGCCTAAACATACGGGTTCTCTCCAACAACTCACTCTGCGTATAATCTCTTACCAAACGAGAATTCTGTATTTGCCCACCATTCACTCCCTTTTCACCTTCAATTTCACCTACACGTCCTTCTCCACTTTCAACTCCACCTAGTTCTGTTACACGTACTTCCACCTCATCCTCCCAAGTATGTGGATCCCAATTTTCTTTGCGTACCAATGCCCTCACTTGCACAGTTGAGGGTATTTTAGGCTTCTGCCTACTCTTCTGTTTGCGTACCAGTGCCCTCACTTGCACAGTTGAGGGCACTTTAGGCTTCTGCCTACTCTTCTGTTTGCGTACCAGTGCCCTCACTTGCACAGTTGAGGGCATTTTAGGCTTCTGCCTACTCTTCTGTTTTGCTACTCGTACTGCTAATGCAGTGCACCTTGCCTCCATTTGATCACCCGAGTCACTGCACTTTCTATGGTCTCTTTCATAAGTAACTGCCTTTCCTGCAAGGCTGCAACCTCATCCCGCAGTTTTATTATCTCTGCATCTTGTGTTAATGTTTTCCTGTATACCGTACGGAGCGCAGACAGGAAAAGCCATCCCACTTGCCCTGCTGCTTTCAGCTCCAGCTTCGCCCCTCTTAGCTTCACGCTCTCAACTGCATCTTCTACTAAGAGAGGAGTCACTTTCTCATCTAATGCCTCCCATAACACCGGTGCTCCCCACCGGTTCAGGAGTCCTGCCACACCAGAGAACGGGTCAGTTGCTAACCACCCGGGAATGGATCTGGCTTCTGCCCCATGCTGCCTTCTGCTCTCTGCCTCACTTTTCTTACGTCCCCAAAGAGGCATTATTGACTTATACCCAACTTCTGGTACCAAAATGCCTTATCCAGGTGACTGGTTGACACCTGTTCGGTATAAGTCAATAAGGACTGTCAATGAAGGACCACACGCCAATTATAAATACAATTTAGCTTTACTAGAATTTCAGGTAAATGTAGGCATTTAGCACATTAACAATAGTGGAATAAGAATAGCAATAAAAAGCATCTATTTATTTATATATAAGTACACTACAAAGAGCATCTATGGATATATATAAGCAAGGAGTTCATTGACAGATATAAGTTTTGATTAACTGTATACCAAAATGCATCACACTACGATGTTCAGGAAGCAAAATATAAATGAGTTGAATACTTCAGATAAGCTTTGATTTACTGCACACCAAAATGCATGTTTCAGTTACTGCAGCAGGCTCACACTACGATGTTCAGGAAGCAAAATATAAACAAGCTGAATACTTCAGGTTATAAACACAGTGCAAGCATAAATAATCAATCATAATAATAGAGCAGAGAAACAAAGGCCTTTCATCCCTGTGTGGAACTTAACTTAGTCCACGAAATGCCGGGAAGCCCTCTACCGCCTGCTTGGACCTCTCTCTCCCTCAAGCATCACGGTCAGCAAAACAGGGAGGCAGCGCTGGGCCATGGCAGCTTTCACAACCGTATCTGCGAGCTTCAAGTCCCTCACCCACACTTCAGTGCTTAAATAACTCGAAGCCTGGATTCTATCTCTTTCTGGCATTTTCTAGCTATGTTATCAGCACTTGGCTGCTGGCCCTTCCCCAGACTTTGTTTTCATTCCATCTTCTCCCTGTACTCTGGTTCTCAAGGTTGAGACGGAGTCTTCTACACAAACAAGCTTGAAAATAATATCATGAACTTTTCCATGTTGTTCGGAGGTTTTCAGCAGGCATCACGCTCATCTACACTGCTCAAGCTAATGAACCCTTCGCGTCACAATGTCTTCCGCACCTTGCCTAGGTACATACATGTGTCCTACCTTTGCATTATGTTGCACAAACGTACCACCTGATGGGCAATACAGACACAGATTTACTAAAGATTTGCACTGGCGTAAAGTAATGAAAATTGATGCAAAGCCTTGCATGGGTATCTACAAACCAGCACAAAAGGTGTTTGGCAGAGGAAAGGTGCCTATTCCCTCAAGGCAAAAAACCTTTTATACTACTCTGGATCAATCTGTGTCAAGTGGGCATTACTAGGGCAGACGAGTGCCAATACCCAAAGGTCCAGACATACAGACCAAACTGCTAAAACAAC
Organism: Pleurodeles waltl; assembly: GCF_031143425.1. Lineage (NCBI taxonomy): Eukaryota > Metazoa > Chordata > Amphibia > Caudata > Salamandridae > Pleurodeles > Pleurodeles waltl. The sequence goes on along the minus strand of NC_090451.1, from coordinate 712,265,026 downwards.
CAGACCAGCCTTTGGTTAAAAAAACTAACACATCTTTGAAATCATTGTTAACACATCTAAATGTTTTTATTTCACAAAAAACTAGCAATGCAATGGTTCTGTAGTGCGCAGCACACATGCAATTCAATTCAATTCAATTTTATTTAATTTATGATTTGGAACTCAACTGAGGTCCACATAAAAAAGAAAAAAAAAGAAAAGAGAACAACAAAAAAAAAAGTTAATATTACAACCAAACAAAAAATAAAATTTACCATTTACATCTAGCTAAAAACCATATAAAAGTTTATAGTATAGATAAACAGAAAGTCAGAATTACTATTTATACTTTACATCCAATCGAGTACAAAGAATTAAAATTAAATGATAAATACAATAAAATATTACATCAAAATCCTATGGCATGGGTACCTGGTTTGTATAGACACATTCAATGAAGCACCAATTCGAAAGAGGTAGGAATACCGGACTGTCGGAAGCCAGAACTGCGTTAACCATAATGTTGGTGGTATGAGCCTGTGCAAAAACAGCATTTTCACGATCCAATCTCGCGCTCTATCAAAGGGGCCTGCTATCTTCAGTCTCACATGTTAGATCATAGTAATATTAATATTAATATTATTGTGGACAAGTTAAAAACAATGATCCTATTATTTAACCAAGCCACCTGACGTGCTATGCGTCAAGAATTTCTTAAAATAAGTTTAAAATACATTTGAAAAAAATGTAATATTTTAAAATAGAATCTTTCATTCAGAGGATCATACAAGGCTTGGAGAAACTCAGGCACTGACAGCAAAGAGAGCTGAAGACAGATTGGTTTTAACCTTTTATGCCGAAATGGGACAAGAGAAGGGCAGACAAATAATACGTGACGTAAGTCTTGAGATTCTGCCGGACAAAAGGAGCACTCCTTTGTGCTACCATACCATTTTGCTAATAGTGTGTTCAAAGGGAGCAATCCCTGTCAAAGCAGCGTCCAAAAGCGCCTAACGCTATGAGGGATGTTCCAAATGAGGTACGGTTGTGGTTTTTTTATTACTAGAGTGTTAACTATATCCGCAAAGGAGCTTCTTTTTTTACAGCTCTCCAAGTCTTGGCGGAAGCACAAGGTCCACGTTGCGTTCTTCAAAATCGCCCTCAAATGCAATGGTGAAAGTTCTAAAACTTGGCTACAATCCAGCTCCAACCTTTCCAGAGCAATGGAAAAATTCTTACAAAAGACGAATTTGGCCTTGCTGTTATCTAAAAAGAGCTCTTTCTTTAATAGTGATCTTATGGTGTTTTCTTCACTCTTTAAAATTGAGGAGGCCAATCGTATAAGCCCCGCTAATCCTTGAGCATCCGCGCTTCTAAGCCCCATTTCCAGCCTCAGAGCCGCCACTGAGGCTGCCGTGTTAACAGATAATAATTTTCTGAGAATTTTACCCACTACTTGATTTAGGAACCCCCATTTGGAGATGTCTATGAGTTCCACCCCATATAACAGGGACGCAGGAATTTTAACTCGATAAGCTGATAAAAGTTAAGGGAAGTGCCTTCTCCCTGTGGCTGTATATAGCGCCCCCAGACCTCTTGCCTGGCCTTCGGCCTTTGCTTTATTAGAGGCGATGTGGGCAACATCGCTAAGGTTCCCGCTCACGATTTTCCCTAAAAAGGGATAAGATTTTACGATTTTAAGATTTTGGTTGCCCAATATCCAACGATAATTGGGGAAAGTCGTCTTTTTTTCCCCAAGAGACAGAGAACCTTGCTTTTGGATACATTGATCTTCAGATAATGTGAGTCAGAATATTTTGACAAACGCTGCAAACGATTCTGAAGGCCTTTAGGGGTTAAATCAAAAATGAAGATGTCATCAGTGTATAACAGGCAGCAAATTGGGCGCCTACCCAATAGCGGGGGAAAACCATTGCCCTTAGACAAAAAGGAGGGGAGATCTGAGATATAGAGGGAAAAGAGAAGGGGAGCCAGTAGACAGCCCTGTTTTAACCCGTTAGATGTAAAAATCTTATGGGATAGACCTCTATCACCCCCCAGGAGGATTCTACACCAGGTATTGGAGTGGAAAGCTATTATTAACTCCAGGAGGGGTAAAGGTATCCCCGGGCTGCATAGCTTAGCCCATGGAAGATGTCTATCTACGTTATCGAAGGCCGTGGAGAAGTCTATGAAGGCAGCATAGACAACCCCACCTCTCAGTTTTACATATTTTTCCGTAATAGTTTGAAGCACCGTGATGTTATCTAGGGTACTATGATTGCGCCTGAATCCAGATTGCTCCAAGGGGATGATGTTATTCTCCTCTGCCCAGGACATTAATCTAGAAAGCAGACATTTCGTAAAAACAATTCCCACCGCATCAAGGAGGGCAATCTGACGATAATTACCAGGACAGGATCAGTCGCCCTTTTTGTATAAGGGTACAATTATGCTACCAACCCACGAGGGAGGAATACATCTAGAGAGGAAACATCTTCTAAAGACCACATATAAGATCTTGAACCAAGAACTCCTGTCCTGTTTTATAACTGATAAAGGAAGTTCGTCTGGCCCCACTGCAGCGGAAGAGCACATCTCACCAATAGCACAGTCAATCTCTTTTATTGACGGGGGAAGGAGACTGAAAATTCCTGGAATTTCTGGGAGCCGAAAGGGTGCAACCCCATTAGAGGCATACAGGGAGGAGATGGATTCTGACCAGCGGGCTTCGGTGATTGCAGTGGGGGGGGGGGGGGGCGGGTGGCGGATTCTTGACCCACAACCTTTACCCACTAATGTCAAAAAACTCCTTGCCTGGTCCTTTACTGCGGCTTCCCGGAGCTGGATCCAGAGCCTGCCCCCCGCTTCTTTTGCAAGGCGAGTCTTCAGCCACTTCTTTCTCCCTTTTAATATAACAACCCAGATTTTCCTTTCCTCTGAGAAAACTAGATACTGGGCCCTAACCAAGTTATTTATTTCTCTAGTTAAGTCAAGCAATACGCGGGGATATTTGTCAGGGCTACTTTATGCCCCCCAGACAAGTTGTTAGTCACCAATTGCTTAAGGAGATCAGAAAAGGTTTGCAACTACCTACCCTCCCAACTAATAAGATTAGCAACCACTGGTGCTAAAATGGCAGAAACACCAGCAATCCTCTTAAAATTCCACTGGGTCCTCCCAGTCTTATTTGAAAAACTCTGGGTAAACCCACCGGATTTCCAAGAGTCTAGCGACAATATGGAGGTTTCTAAGGTGATAAAAAGCAAGTTATGGTCGCTATAGGGGGTATTTATTATCCTAAGATCTTCCAATAGACCGAATGAGGAGTAACCAAGTACTAAATAATCTAAAATGGTTATTCCCCCCGGAGAAATATGCGTAAAAGAGGCGGGGGAATCCGAAGTGGACCTGCCATTGGCAATAATACAGTAATTTTTTTAAGAAGACTAAGGAGAAGTTTACCCCTTTTATTTGTTTTAATTTGAGGGGGAAAAACACTTTCTGGGATACTCAGCGCTGTTTCTCTCTCTACATTGCGCATTTGACTTAGGGCAAAGTTGGAAATTTTGCAATTTAGATCTCCCATTAGTGCTATCAGTGGAGGGAACTCGGTATCTAAGGCGTCCTTTATAAAGGCAAAGACCCTTTCTAGCAGAGAATCATACACGGCCTCTGCGGACACATACGCATTAATTAATAGCAGAGAAGTAGAACCTCGCGAGATATTATGCAATTGAATCGTAAGAGCCAAGAAGAGGTTGCTGGGGTCTTTATAGCAGGAATAATCCCATTTGAGAGTGTTGGAAAATAAACAAGCTACCACCCCTTTACCATGTCCCCTTCGAGACGAAGAGGCCTTACAGTCAACTACAAAGTAATTATTCCACAATAAGTCTGTGTCTACCCAAGTATCCTGAAGACAAATTAAACCTGGTTTGAGTGTGCTGAGGTAAGATAGCTTTTTCCTGCTAAATTGACCCCGGCTACATTCCAGGAAAATATTTGTAAACCACTATTAGGAAGAAGGCTGGAGTGGGTCCCTGGGTCCCCGTTCATGCACCAGGGCTCCCGGGAGCTAACCCCAATCTTCCAGGGCAGAGGTGGCTAGAAGATTCGGAGCGTGTTGTGTCTCCTGCAGTAACACCTGCCTATCCTTCCATATTAGGGACACTTTGAGAGCCTGTAGATCTACTCTAGATCTATGTATGGTAGAATCAGTGTCTTTAAAGTGGACCGGGGGAAGGGGCCTCTCGGAGCTCTTAGTCACAAACCTTTCCCCTTAGGGAGAAGTGTGGGACGAGAATGGAAATACATCAATCCCCCGACACTGAAGGAGGTCAGCGTGAAAGAGGACCAGGTTCGCGGAGCGCAAAGAGCAGAAGGCGACCCTAGCCCTGAAACCACCGCCGACCATCCGTAGGGAGACAAGATCACTATCATTGCTGGAGATGTAATTAAAAAAACTAGATTCAGAAAAGCATCTTAACAAGGTAGACCTATTTAAAATTAAATCAGGATCAAAAATGGGGAAAAAATCTATAATCTGAGAATCCGTATTATAGCCTGTTGAAGGAGCTCATTCTCTGGGCAAAAAAATTGAGGATTCAGTAGAAATGGTCTCCCGTCTGGGGGGCTGAAATGGAGAGGCGGTTGGATTCAAGGCTGAAATGGTAGAGAGATCAGTTAAATGCATGCTTACAGGTCCCCTTTTAGTAAAATTGGACCTACACAGAGAGGGCATACTAGTCTGCTTCGCGTGTGGCTCTATATGAGTTTGAGAAGAGATTGTCCCATCAGTTATTGCTTCGGTGAACAGTACTTTCCTTCTTTTTTTCCTGCTGATTCGTCGATTTGGTTTCTTCAATCTCTTAGATTTTTTCCCACCTTTGGCGATAGTTCCCCTCTTAAGGTCTTCTACCGGGGGTAACAGCGGAGGGGAATTGTGGGCCCATTTGTTTGGTTGACTGCTCTTTCAAAGATGGGGAACACCTTTGTAGAGGGTGTAGGAGGCTGGCCTGGCTTGTAGTGGGTACCAGAGGTACTTACACCTTGTGCCAGGTCCAGTTATCCCTTATTAGTGTAGAAGAGGTGTTTCTAGCAGCTTAGGCTGATAGAAGGTAGCTATGGCAAAGCAGCTTAGGCTGAACTAGGAGACATGTAAAGCTCCTACTATACCACTAGTGTCACATACACAAAATCATAAGAAAACACAATACACATATATACTAAAAATAAAGGTACTTTATTTTTATGACAATATGCCAAAAGTATCTCAGTGAGTACCCTCAGTATGAGGATGCCAAATATACACAAGATGTATGTACACAATACCAAAATTATGCAGTAATAGCAAAAGGAAGTAAGGCAAGCAGTGTAAAGTTACAATAGATTGCAATAGGAGCACATAGGTATAGGGGCAACACAAACCATATACTCCAAAAGTGGAATGCAAACCACGAATGGACCCCAAACCTATGTGAGCTTGTAGAGGGTCGCTGGGACTGTAAGAAAACAGTGAGGGTTAGAAAAATAGCCCACCCTGTAAGGTAGGTGTAAAGTGCACCTACAACCCCCAGAGAGCACAGAAGTCGTGATAGGGGGATTCTGCAAGGAAAACCAACACCAGCAATGCAACAACAGCGGATTTCTGGACATGAGTACCTGTAAGACAAGGGGACCAAGTCCAAGAGTCGCGACAGTGTCGAGAGTGGGCAGGAGCCCAGGAAATGCCAGCTGAGTGTGCAAGGAAGCTGCCACCGGATGGAAGAAGCTTGGTGTTTTGCAGGAACAAAGAGGACTAGGAACTTCCCCTTTGGAGGATGGATGTCCCACGTCGTGGAGAAGCTTGCAGAGGTGTTCCCACGCAGAAAGACCGCAAACAAGCCTTGCTAGCTGCAAGGGTCGCGGTTAGGGTTTTTGGATGCTGCTGGGGCCCAGGAGGGACCAGGATGTCGCCACTTGGATGAGGAGACAGAGGGGGCGCCCAGCAAGTCAGGGAGCCCTCACAGAAGCAGGCAGCACCCGCAGAAGTACCGGAACAGGCACTTAGAAGAGGAGTGAACCAGAGTCCTCGCGAAGTCACAAAAGGGAGTCCCACGACGCCGGAGGACAACTCAGAAGGTTGTGCACTGCAGGTTAGAGTGTCGGGGACCCAGGCTTGGCTGTGCATGAAGGAAATCCTCGAAGAGTGCACAGGAGTCGGAGCAGCTGCAAATCATGCGGTACCCAGCAATGCAGTCTGGGGGAGGTAAGGACATACCTCCACCAAACTTGGACTGAAGAGTCACTGGACTGTGGGAGTCACTTGGACAGAGTTGCTGAGTTCCAGGGACCACGCTCGTCGTGCTGAGAGGAGACCCAGAGGACCGGTGATGCAGTCTTTTGTTGCCTGCGGTTGCAGGGGGAAGATTCCGCCGACCCACAGGAGATTTCTTCAGAGCTCCTGGTGCAGAAAGGAGGCAGGCTACCCCCAGAGCATGCACCACCACGAAACAGTTGAGAAGCCGGCAGGATGAGCGATACAATGTTGCTAGTAGTCGTCTTTGCTACTTTGTTGCGGTTTTGCAGGCGTCCTGAGCAGTGAGCGGTCGATGCTTTGGCAGAAGGTGAAGAGGGAGATGCAGAGGAACTCTGGTGAGCTCTTGCATTCGGTATCTGAAGAATTCCCCAAAGCAGAGACCCTAAATAGCCAGAAAAGGAGGTTTGGCTACCTAGGAAGGAGGACTGGCTACTAAGAGAGGTAAGAGCCTACCAGAAGGAGTCTCTGACGTCACCTGCTGGCACTGGCCACTCAGAGCAGTCCAGTGTGCCAGCAACACCTCTGTTTCCAAGATGGCAGAGGTCTGGGGCACACTGGAGGAGCTCTGGGCACCTCCCCTGGGAGGTGCAGGTCAGGAGAGTGGTTACTCCCCTTTCCTTTGTCCAGTTTCGCGCCAGAGCAGGGCTGGGGGATCCCTGAACCGGTGTAGACTGGCTTATGCAGAGATGGGCACCATCTGTGCCCATCAAAGCATTTCCAGAGGCTGGGGGAGGCTACTCCTCCCCAGCCTTCACACCTATTTCCAAAGGGAGAGGGTGTTACACCCTCTCTTGGAGGAAATCGTTTGTTCTGCCTTCCTGGGCCAGGGCTGCCTGAAACCCAGGAGGGCAGAAACCTGTCTGAGGGGTTGGCAGCAGCTGCAGTGAAGACCCCGGAAAGGCAGTTTGGCAGTACCCGGGTTCTGTGCTAGAGACTCGGGGATCATGGAATTGTCTCCCCAATGCCAGAATGGCATTGGGGTGACAATTCCATGATCTTAAACATGTTACATGGCCATGTTCGGAGTTACCATTGTGACACTATACATAGGTAGTGACCTATGTATAGTGCACGCGTGTAATGGTGTCCCCGCACTCACAAAGTACGGGGAATTTGCCCTGAACGATGAGGGGGCACCTTGGCTAGTGCCAGGGTGCCCACACACTAAGTAACTTTGCACCTAACCTTCACCAGGTGAAGGTTAGACATATAGGTGACTTATAAGTTGCTTAAGTGCAGTGGTAAATGGCTGTGAAATAACGTGGATGTTATTTCACTCAGGCTGCACTGGCAGGCCTGTGTAAGAATTGTCAGATCTCCCTATGGGTGGCAAAAGAAATGTTGCAGCCCATAGGGATCTCCTGGAACCCCAATACCCTGGGTACCTCAGTAAAATATATTAGGGAATTATATGGATGTACCAGTATGCCAATGTGAATTGGTCACTAGCCTGTTAGTGACAATTTGGAAAGCAGAGAGAGCATAACCACTGAGGTTCTGGTTAGCAGAGCCTCAGTGAGACAGTTAGGCACCACACAGGGAACACATACATATAGGCCACAAACCTATGAGCATTGGGGTCCTGGCTAGCAGGGTCCCAGTGACACATAACAAACATACTTACAACATAGGGTTTTCACTATGAGCACAGGGCCCTGGCTAGCAGGATCCCAGTGAGACAGTGAAAACACCCTGACATATACTCACAAACAGGCCAAAAGTGGGGGTAACAAGGCTAGAAAGAGGCTACTTTCTCACAGGGGGCTGAGGCATTGTACCAGGGGATTGCCCTTCAGAGTGGGAGAATCAAAAATAAATCGAATGAAGTCCACAGGACTAACCAGTGGTGACTTTACATCACTAGGACGGAAGCCTTGGGAACTTCCCGCTTGAGTACCCGCGTCCTTGCACAAGTGCACATTTTAGGGTGCCCTGAGGGAAGTCCGGAAGCCCTCTGGGCAACAAAAGATTGTAAAGGGACAACGTTAGTCTGAATAAGGTCAGGAGATATAGCCTCCTTTTTATCTTTAGTCATCTCTGCTAAAATTGCAGTTACGGAGTCGAGGATACAATCTGAGCCCCCTACGAGTTTCTCCAAAAGCTTTAAGATAGAAGAAAGGAGGTTTTCTAAATTGAACAAAGAACCTGAGAGCCTGACCTCAGATTCCAAAGGTGGGATGGGCTGAATTCCACTGACATCTAAGGCCAGCGACACAGACAAATGAGATGTATAATGAGTCTTTTAACAACAGAGTACTATTAAACAGCTCCAGGCCCGTCGGAGTCGGATGGACCATGGGCGTAGGGATCACAGACGGAGGGGAAGGGTCTTTTGCCTGGGGGCTGTATCTCTGGAATAAAACTGGGTCCAGGTCTGGCAGTGTAAAGTCACAGGGTCCGATAGCAGTAGACGCTGCAGAGAAAATAGCAGCACTTTCCAGAGAGTTTTTCAGATCCAGGTCAGCTTGAAAAAGAGAGCTGACTGGCCAGGTAGGTGAAGAGGAGGAACAATGCAGTGGCCCTGGCTGGCTCCAAACGGGCCAAACAGACACAACAGACTCAACAAGGGGGGCAATAGGGCCCCCTTCCAAGACCCTGGTTCCTTTTTCCTGACTTGCTTCTGCCTGGAATGACTCACTTAAGAGCTCCCCAGAGGGCTCCCTAGGAGGGCCTCCAGGTGGTTCTGAATCCGTAGGTGCAATAGAGATGACTTCGCCTTTTGATTCCTGTAGTGAGGAACTCTCTTTACCCTAAAAGGAGAAAAGATGCTTCTGCGATTGTCCCTTCAGCAAGAGTGCCGAGTTTGCCGAGAAGGAGACGACCTGAGCGGAGCTTCTTCATGGTCATAATTGAGGGTACCCACGCTAGGGGCACCAGGAGGCTAATACAGATGACTGGTGATTTGGGGCACGAAAGGACAAACTCACTCTTTACAACTTTCAACCACTTTTTCTCCAGCAGACTCAAAACAAGGCAGGCTTAATGGGCTTAATGGACATCCAGCGCCAACCAACTGCCCGTTGTTCCTTGGTGCACTATGTACCTCAGCTCATCACTGTGTTGGCCACGTCCGCGAAGAGGAATGCCTGCTAGGCTCCGGCCCAACCCACCACGCGGTATCGTTGGCAAGAGCGGGAGCGTCAGGAAGAGAGTCTATGGGGGTCATTCCGACCCTGGCGGTCAAAGACCGCCAGGGCCGCGAATGGAGGAAGCACCGCCAACAGGCTGGCGGTGCTTCCCTGCCCATTCTGACAGAAAACCGGGTCCGGCGGTTTCCCGCCGGATTTCCCCCGGCTGGGCAAATCCGCCAGGGCTGCCCAGGGGATTCTGACCCCCTTCCCGCCAGCCTGTTTCTGGCGGTTTACACTGCCAGGAGGAGGCTGGCAGGAACGGGTGTCCTGGGACCCCTGGGGGCCCCTGCACTGGCATGGCAGTGCAGAGGGCCCCAGCCTGCTTTTCACTGTCTGTCTAGCAGACAGTGAAAAGCGCGACGGGTGCAACTGCACCCGTCGCACACCTGCAACACCGCCGGCTCCATTCGGAGCCGGCTTCAGTGTTGCAGGCCCCCTTCCCGCTGGGCCGGCGGGCGCTAACATTGTTAGCGCCCGCCGGCCCAGCGGGAAGGTCGGAATGGCAATAGTGGTCTTTTGACCGCGGTGCGGCCAAATGGCGGTTCCCGCCAGGCGGCCGGCAACCGCCGCCCGCCGGGGTCAGAATGACCCCCTATGTCTTGAAAGCAAGGGCTACTTATGCGAAAGCAGACTGAATTCTCCCTCGCCCCCCCTTCAAGCCGCACCTGGGTGGGCCGCTTCGGCGATGGACCGCGGGAGAGGCCGCGGGGAAGGTATCTCCTCAAGAAGGCGCAAGCGGGGAGGGTGCGCAACTAGCTCCCACAACAGAAAGGCTCCAGGTCCCCAGGCCCACACAATGCAGACCCGGAGTGCTGTCCCAGCAGAGTCCCAGTCCGCCTCCCAATAATGCGGGCGTGAACCGACGTGCCGCTGTGGGAGTCCGAGGCCCAAGGGAATAAGTCCTGCTTCTGGAAATACAGGGGTGCAGGGCTCGCCGCCCCGCAAGCCGCACCCAATCAGGCCTCTTCAGTGGCAGACAAACTGACAAACAAACGAACAAAACCGTGGGGAGAGCCGCTCACCTGGGCTGGCAGGCAAGCGAGAAGGCAGGCACTTACAGTGACTGGAAAACAGATGAACGATGTGCCAGACGAAGCACTTGTGCTCCTCTCCTTTCTGACCGTGCCCTGCTCAGCTGCGAGCCACCCGGTACTCTGACATCCGTCTTCCGAATTCTGACATTCCAGCAGTGCTTCCGCTCTCTGCTCCGTAACTCCAAGCTGCTGAAGATACAGGCCTGGCGCTCTCCCTTGACAAACACAGTCCCCTCTCTCAGCAAGCAGACGCGTACTGTGGAGAAGGTGAAAATGACATCAAGATAATGTCACTTAGTTGTCCGAGACAGACTTGAAATCCTGGCGGTATAATCACTCCTCCTTAGCGCCTAGAACTGCGTCTGACATCTGTACTTTCTCTTTGGAAATACCGCACACTGGTAAATGAAACTAATTGAAAGGGCCAGCACACCCGGGCCCCATCACAGCCAGCGAGCGCCGTCCATCTGGGTCACTGGGGGGCTCGAGGACAGCTCGTGCTCCCTGCGCATGGTGCTCCGGCAGCTCACGCATACTGTACGTCAGGGCAGCAGAGGCTCGCGCTCACTACGTCAGGGTCCGGGCAGGGTCCGGGCAGCAGCTCACGCTGACTGTACGTCCGAGTAGGCAGCGGCTCGCTCTCACAGTACATTGACGGCTCTCACTTAATTGCTGTTAGAGTCCTTACTGTGATATTGTGTGCCCTCCCGCAAGCCGCACCTGCAATCAGGCCGCTTCCGCAGGGGGTCCTTAGGAGGTCCACCGCGGGGGTCGCTGCCGCATCTACTGCATCAACTAGGGCTCTGGCGGCAGACGGGAAGAATCGGCAGAACCGTGCTCTGCGGCTCTCCGACATGGATAGGGGTGTTCAGGGAGCTCAGGTGCCGCTGCCCAGAGGACACTCCACTAAGGGAAGACGAACATCTGCAGCCCTGCAGTGTTTCAAATCTCCGATACTCCGGCATAGCGTAGTGCGGTTCGGCTCTCCAACTCTCTGACACGCTTCTCTGTGCTGAACCCGGAACCGGAAGTGCCCTGCACACATGCAATGCATGGGAAACTTCTGAATTTGATAAGACATAGGAATTTGTATGGGAAGGGTATGCTAGACAGCACACACACTCAGTTTTGCACCATGCTGCAAGGCTTGCTTCATGCTCAGCAGTCTTGATAGAGCACCCGCACATGGGATGACACAGCCAGCACACCAACCTTGAAAATAATGGCTCTCTACTGTGTTTCCCCCTTGTGCAATGCACTGTAGGAGATGCGGTTGCTGTGCTGTATTGCATCATCATTTAGCAAATCTGACACAGGATTTGGCCCAAGAAAGGAGATCCTATGTAAAAGAAAGTTACACCAAGTGTTGGGGTTGCTATCATATCTTGGGCTCGGACATTAGAGGCAAATGACCTCAGCCGCCATGGTTGTTCCTACTAGCCCATGCGTACCCCATGGCTCCAAGAACTTACAACTATGCTTATAACAGTATTCACATTTTGGTAGTCACATCAGCAACAACAGGCATATTTAAACAGGATATGAACAAGACATAATTAAGGTTCATTGTTTCCAAGCTAAAGAAATGTAATCTGTAAATAAACAATGGTAGTGTGAATAGGGACAGGAAATCCAGGGAAACTGGAGAGTAGAAGGACTTTAAATATGAGGGGAAACAAATTGTGATCCTGCCTGAGTTTGGGGAGGAAGATGGAACTTGGATAAGAGATTAGTGAAGAGGTTGGCAAAAAAGTAAAATGTTTAAAGAAGGAAATGGAATGGGTATTTCAAAATAAAACTACAAACCAAATCCAAAAGTCTAAAAACTCCAACAGACCAAATTAAATTTCAATCCTAATATTCAAGGTAAAAATCAAATATAAATTCAAAGTAATCTAACTGGAAATAAAGGTCAGTACCAAGGCCCTTGCATGGTGCCATCTTTGCTCTCCTGAGTTGCAGAGAAGTCATCCTGGCCATTTTGCTTATTGTCTTAGAGCACGGTAGCCTGAACCACATCTTCTTGAATGGGTAGTTCTCCAACTGCGGTTGGATATGACATCTCCTGAGGGGAACAGGTTGGACCATTTGACAGAGCAGATGGCAAGGAATAGAGTGGCTTGGGGAGAACTTTGTTTCAGTACAAGAGGGGAGCATGCAAGTTATCTCCCAATGATGGGCATCCTGCATGTCCTTGAACACTTGCTTAAGTATGGCAGACTGTGCTCAGGGACCTGCAGGATGCCAGTCTCACATTTCATGAACCAGTTCATCTCCCTCTCAAATGGGTTAAATGAAACCTAGGAGCAGTGACAAGAGGGACCTCAGTTGGGTCACGGGTGAGGAGGAAGCATGGTATTGAGAAGGTTTCACTCCCTGGTGTCCGTGGACACCACTATAACCCCTTGGCTGGGTAGACCCCCTCCTTGTTTTACCTTTGACAGTCCGTGGTGTCCATATGTGTGTAGCTCCTCTTGGGCCTCCACCTAGACACATTTAGAGATGGATTGTGACTGGTACAATGACGGACAGCTTGATTCCCATGGCCCAAGGAGCACAGGGCCACACCTGGAAATACCTGTAACACTTAGGATGTTGTACTGAGGAACACAGAAAACGTGGAGAGTGAGAAAAGCTTGACTTAATCTCACCAACTGATAATTACTTTTGGCCCCAATCTATTCTTTAACTGACATTTTGTAAACCTGAGTTGGTTCTACTCCAACTGTAACAAACCAGTCCAAACTGACAGACCAGTTTGGCCTACGGGATCTCATCAGTGAAGTGTTGCTTGAATCCTATGAGGCACGGAGACCAAGACCCAAATCCGGGCATACTTGTTGCACTAGAGTAGTGCAGCGGTGAAACAAAAAGGTGCAACGTAGAGCTATTGAATTATTTTGCAATCCTTAGTAATGACTCTGGACTGTACTCCACTGTACTCCACTCCAGCCTCCAGTGTTTATTTTCTCACTGTGTCATTCCAGGTAAGAATCAGCTTTGTGAAACCAGCCTTGTTGCTGCTGAGATAGGAACAGTAAGGCCCACACTGCCACTCATGGTCCACACTGAACAGCAAACAAGAAGCCCTAGATGGGATTCCGCCTATTGGGCCTTGTCAGTAGGGTGCAGCTTGAGTCCTGTGGCACAATGAGTACTGGACCCTTGCCTGGGTGTACCCATCACACTTAGGAAAAAATGCTATGAGTAGAATGCTTAACTTAATTAACAGCAGCAAAATTTCATTTATGCCTGTGTAATCTTGTGTAATTTCTGGCATAATGTGTTACGATTATTAGGCCATCACACCACAACCCATAATTGAGATTTTTCTGCGGTACCTTCTGTCTCAGACAACGGAATGGCAATCTATATTAGGACAAGTCCAATCATTTTCTGTGGCTCCTGCTATATCAGATGTGGATGGTGATAGGATGCACCTTTAATCATTGACTCAAGACTGTTCTTCCGCTGTGTTGCAGCATCCACAAGTGCATGAGGCACTTGGCTACAAGAGGGCCATCTAAATTTAAACCTTTATCTCTGGGCACCCCAATACAATCAAACCATCAAACCATCTGAGGTGTGAGAGTGCCAAAAATAAGCTCTGCAGTGCCTTGTGGTGTGCCGGTGTCCTGTTGTTTCTTTGTTGAGACTGAGTTTTCAGAGGTAGTTAAGTGATTATAATGTTAAAATGTTAAGAATTTCTTATATAATATTTTTTTTAATCAACAATGAATACCATTCTCTTACATTCCCGTGCTATGCCTTTAATAGCAGGTATAGACCTCTTCCTGTCACTAGTGTGTTTGTTTTTACCCAGATGCAGTAAGAATCCAATAATCATCTGATCTTTCTGTCATTTGCTGACTGTATGCTTGCCTGTGACTATGTACATCAGTCCACTGGACCACTCTCTACTCCCACGGAAGCAGCCACCCTGATTTGCAAATCTGTTACCATCTCAGTAGCCCATCAGTGGTTTCCATCTGAGCTATAGCTGTAAATCATTGTTATATTAGGTAGTGAATAACAGTATGAAAGTAATGCTCCAAATCGTGACTGCGATTCTCTAATGATTTCTAAATCAAACATCTGACTTTCAAAATGGGGTTAGGACATATGAAATAGGGCACTTCTGGTCACAAACTCAGTATTCTCCCGGGTTGGAGGGTTCGTGACCACGAAAACCATGTGTACACCTGGGTGCGGGGATGAAATCCAAAGAGGCTTGTGGAATTGGGTGCACAGGCTGAACACGGAGATAGTTTATTTATGGGAATGGCAAACAACTGTTCTAAAAATTACACAACAACATGTTAATCTTTTTTTGTTGCTATCCATCTAGCTCATCTACTATGAATAAATGGAACATAACAATACAGAGATCACAGAGTTCATCCTGCTGGGGTTCTCCAAGCTTCTCCGGTTTCAGACGTTCCTCTTCGCTCTCTTCTTACTCACCTACTGTATGACATTGACAGGAAACAGTAGCATCATCCTTGTTACCCTTATGGAGCCTCACCTTCACAAGCCCATGTATTTCTTCCTCTGTAATCTGTCCTTCTTGGACATCTTCTACACCTCATCCACAGTGCCGAAGATGCTTGACTTGCTCTTGTCACAAAGAAAGAGCATATCTTATGCTGGCTGCGTGATTCAGTTGTATTTCTTCTTCTCCTTTCTTGGTTCAGAGTGTGTCCTGTTGACAGCCATGTCATATGATCGGTATGTGGCAATCTGTATGCCTCTCCGCTACCCCACCCTCATGAACCAGAGGGTATGCCTGCAACTGGCTGCAGTGTCTTGGGGCATTGGACTACTGAATTCCATCATACACACATTTTTGGTCTTCCAGTTGCCCTTTTGTAGGTTTAATGAAATTGATTACTTTTTCTGCGACATCCCACCCTTGCTGTCTCTAACATGTGGGGACACCACAGTGAACGTGGTGGTGCTACTGGTCATTGGTGTCTTCATAGCATGGGCACCCTTCATGTGTATCATTGTGTCCTACATGTATATCCTCTCTTCCATACTGAAACTACGTTCCATCAATGGGCGGTCAAAGGCATTCTCCACTTGTGCCTCCCACATCATTGTGGTCATCCTGTTCTATGGCAGCTCCATCTTCACCTACACACTGCCCTTGTCCAGCCACTCAATGGACAAAAATCACTTGGTTTCTGTCTGTTATACTATCATCACCCCCATGCTTAACCCCCTCATTTACACATTAAAAAACCAAGAAGTAAAGACAGCAGCGAAGAAGGTGTTTTTCCCAAGATGGGCTTCCTCACCCTAAGAAATAAAAAACAAATATGGACAACAAAATCCAATTAAGACTATTACATAATCACTTTGTGGACAACAAACTTTATCGACAGAGTATGCTCCGCAGTTATTTAACTAAAGTATACATAATCTCAGAACATACCATGTTCATATTCTTTCCATCAAGAAAACTGATTTTACTCATGAAGGGGCCACTGCTGGGCTATCTCAGATCACTCGATTAAACAAGGGTTGGGTGTTTGCAGTAAAGTAATCATAGGGGGTGAGTACAACATTGGTGGGCGGCAACCGCCGCCCACCAAGTTGTAACCGCCGTGTGGCCGCCAATGCAGCCACACTCCCGGAGTGCCCATTCTGATATCCCCGCTGGGCCGGCGGGCGGAAACACTGTTTCCGCCCGCCGGCCCAGTGGGGATGTGGGCCGCAACATGGGAGCCGGCTCCAAATGGAGCCGGCGGTGTTGCGGCCGTGCGACGGGAGCAGTTGCACCTGTCGCGCTTTTCACTGTCTGCAGAGCTGACAGTGAAAAGACGCATGGGGCCCTGTCAGGGGGCCCCTGCACTGCCCATGCCAGTGGCATGGGCAGTGCAGGGGCCACCAGGGGCCCTGTGACGCCCGTACCGCCAGCCTTTTCCTGGCGGTTCAAACCGCCAGGAAAAGGCTGGCGGTAGGGGGGGGCTCGTAATCCCCTGGGCAGCGCTGCTAGCAGTGCTGCCCTGGCGGATTACTACCGCTGGGGCCATTGTGGCGGGAAACCGCCGGCCCCGGCGGTGCGACCACAGCACTTCCACCGCGGTCGTAATGACCAGGGGAGCACCGCCAGCCTGTTGGCGGTGCTTCCGTCATTTCAGCCCTGGCGGTCCTGTACCGCCAGGGTTGTAATGACCCCATAATGTTTAGCAAACTGTGGCCTCAGTGGTCCATCATATAAAGTAATTGATTTAAGGAGCCCTATGTCAATGTTTTTGTTGAATCATTTTCCCACAGAGGTCTGGGCAAATGTGTGGCATATTGTACTCAACTATGCTTTAGAGTTTTCCATAAAGTGATCCTTAAGGTCGGTTAGCCCCTATTGACTTCAGGATTCTGCCCTCCTCTTCTGCACTTTTTCCTACTACATTATTAGTCAATAATAAGATATCGCTTACTAGTTGTATAATAAAAAATGCTGATTCTCCTTTTGAGGCGGAGGGGTGAAGCAATCTAAGGCAGTGACATATATCTGATGGATGGCTGATTCGCTTGTAGATTCCTGCACAATTCATTGGACAGACTACCCTGGGGTGGTGAAGTCATAACTCTAGCCTCTGAGTTCTGCCACATCTCAGGGTATCCACATTTGTGACACTCTGCAGCGTCACTGGTAAAGGTAGCCCTGGCACAACGAGCTTCAGCTCTGTAGTGTGGTGCCCAGGGTTGCATGTTAATCTGCCTGTCTCCTCACTCTCTTCCATCTTGTCAAAGGCGAGGTCAGTTAGGATCACTAACACCCATCCTGTGACAAGTTCAGAGACTGTAGGCAAAATAGGCAAGAGGCTGCAGGACAGCGAGCAGAAAGTTGAGCTTGTGTGGATGCATCAACATGGTGTGTGTACTGTGCAAGCTCCGGCTTTCAGTTTCGTGCTTCAGTGCTTGTGGTGAGAGGAAGCTGAGTGTCACCCCGAGGGTCCCAAAACACTGGGAGCTGAGGACCTGGAGCAGACCCATACAGGCACTTGCAAGAAAGTTAAAAAATGGTATCAAATGGTACGCACATAATTGCAGGTGCATGTGTATGCGTGTGTGTGCACGCACATGGGATTATACATGTGTTTGAGTCAAAGTGAGCTATAGTGAGTCTCAGTGGGAGTGAATGACCATTCAAGAAATTGAGAAACAACGATTGTATCTGTGAGTGAAAATTAGTGACTCGGAGGGAGGGAGAGTAAGACGAAGGAGTGTGAGACAATGTATGAAACGAACAGTGGATGTAGGAGTGAGTATAAGTGAATGTGAGAGGCGGTAAGAGTGGGTAAGGGACAATGAATGAGTTATAACGAGTGTGAAGAGGTGTGAAAAAGCATAGCAGAATGAAAGCGAGTAGGCGTGCATGAGAATCAGTGTGAGTGAGAAGGAGTATGAGTAAGTGAAAGTAACTGAGCACTAATGAGAGTGTCTATGAGTGTGTAAATGTGTTATGTTTGCAAGTCTGCCACTGGCCCGACATACTGAATATAATTCTTGACTTCTAGTGGCTTCCAAGGCACAATGCTGGCACGACATACTATAGCTAACACCTGGCATAAGGGAGACCCGTGAGATAATGCTGGTATTAACATAATAGGGTAAATATTTGACAGCAGTGCCTGAAGGCAGGCTGTGACTCATGGCACAATGATGACTTTGGCATACTAAAGGTAGTACTTTGTATATGGGGGAACCTGTGGAAAAACCCTTCTAGTGGCAAACAGGAGAAAATCTGTAGCCTCACAGGAATCCATAAGAAAACCCTGGAACTTGCATATTAGAGATAATTATTGCATAGTGGAGGACAACCTTGGCATGCAGAGGGGTGGGCAAAAATGACAAAACACTGGCCCTGGCATACTAGAAGCAATTGTTCCATATGGAACTCCCGTTGAATATGGCCGCCATCAATGCTAGGCACTGCCACTGCCATTTTGCAGGTAATTCTTGACAAATAGGGAAACCAATTAGAAAAATAATTATTTGAACCCCCGTTGTGACCTTTGACACTATCAACCCCAATATTTAGCTGGGCATAGCACAGCTAGACTCTTTAGTCCATGGAAGTAGGACACTAGGTGTGTGACATAGGACACCCACCCTAGTGAATGAGAAAAGGAAACTACCAGGTGCTTCTTGAGAGTGAATATGAAGAAGGTATTCTATATATCTGTCAGGGACTGTAGGTGAAAGCAGCAAGGACACTCAAAATAACTGTGGAAGAAGGTATACTGACAAACAGGAAGTGACATGTAGGAAGAGCTAAGACACCATCTTGGAAGGGAAAAGCCACACGCAGATAAATGGAAAAATAGCTATAATAGAAAAGGTGGTGAGCAATGCATGCAGGGAAGGAAACACAGACTCCTGGGAAGAAGAAGATATGGCCAAGGAAGGAGAAAAATGAAAAAGAAAACGAAAAGAAGAAAAAATAAATCCAAAAAGCAGGTGAGCAAACTATGGGGGTCATAAAAGAGCGCAGCATGGCCCAGAGTCCAAAAAAGGACCTCCAGACCACGCCACTGCCCAAAAAGCAGGTTGTGGCCCAAAAAGCGGCACGTGGCAGAATCGGCCACTCGAGACGTGGACTGCAGATCTGACCGCGGCCTGCGAGGGGGATGCCGCTGGTCTCTGCACACGCAAAGCTCGCGATTAGTGGAAAATGGTGCTGCCCGAAACCAGGAGGGACCTGGTGGTCTCTACCCAGCAGGGGGAGAGAGAGGGGGCTCTCAGCAACTCAGAGAGCCCTTAGAAGACCAGGCAGTTTGCACAGGAATCCCATATCTCGGGGACAAAGAAGGTGCAAATGGAGGCCCATGCAGCACTAAACAAAGGGATCCCACGCCTCTGGAGAACTACTCAGGAAGCTGTGCATCGCAGGAAGGAGTGCAGGGGTCTGGAGCTGTGCACAAAGAACTTCATGGAAGGTCGCACACAAGCCTTCGCAACTGCAAAAAACGCAGAGCATGGGGGTACTGTCTTGCGTGGGGAGGCAAGCTCTTACCTCCACCAAAGTTGGACAGCTGCCCCTTAGGACTATCAGGACCACTTCAGCCCATCCGTGTTGCTGGATGCATGCACTTCTTCAAGAGAGGGGACCCACGCCACAGGTTGTCGCTGCAGAGGGGTGCCTGCTGAAGCAGGGAAGTGACTCCTTCACTTCTAGGGAGATTCCTTCATACCTCTGGTGCAGGCTGAAGACAGGCAGTCCTCGGAGGATGGATGACCTGGAAAAAGTTGCAGTTGCTGGCAGGAGCTGAAGATACAATGTTGCAGAAGTCGTCTTTGCTTCTTTGTTGCAGTTTGAGAGTTCCTGGAGGGTCCAGATGCAGTTTCGTCGGTAGAAGATCAAGTAAAGTAAGAGTGTCCCACCACCTTGGAATTCAAGATGGCAAAACCCAGGAACACTCTGGGGTGGTGATGGACAGGGTAGTGGACACGTCCCTTTCCTTTGTCCAGTTTCATACCAGAGGAGGGACTGGGGGTCCCTGAACCGATGTAGACTGGATTTTTGCAAGGAGGGCAACATCTGGGCCCTTCAAAGCATTTCCAGAGGCTCTGGGAGGCTAACCCTCCCATGTCTGTAACACCTATTTCCAATGGGAGAGGGTGTAACACTCCTCTCCCAAAGGAAATGCTTTGTTCTGTCTTCCTGGGCTCAAGCTGCTTGAGCAACAGGAGGGCAGACACATGTCAGTGAGGTGGCAGCAGCTGGGGCTGCCTGGAAAACCTCAGAAGGCTGGTATGGCAGTACCGGGGGGTCCACTGTGGAGCCCTGTAGGAGGCTGGCCTGGTTTGTACTGGGTACCTAAGGTGCTTACACCTTATACCAGGTCCAGTTATCCCTTATTAGTTAAATGTAAGCAGTGTCTAGAAGCCAGGCTCTCTAGAGGTAGCTGTAGGCAGAGCAGCCAAGGCTGAACTAGGAGACATGCAAAGCTCTAGCAATACCACTGTAGTCACACAGTACTTATACACAATAAAAGACAATACTCAGTGTTACCAAAAATAAAGGTACTTTATTTTAGTTACACAAGGTTTTACTATTTTATTTATGTTTACTTACCTGATTTTGGTTACTAGTGTATATGTTATGTATAATACTTACCTCCTAAGGGAGTATAGTCTCTAAGACATGTTTGGCCTTGTGTCACTAAAATAAAGTACCTTTATTTCTGGTAACACTGAGTATTGTCTTTCTTGTGTGTAAGTACTGTGTGACTACAGTGGTATTTGTAGGAGGCTGGCCTGGCTTATAGTGGGTACCTTGTGGTACTTACACCTTGTGCCAGGTCCAGTTATACCTTATTAGTAGATTAGAGGTGATCTAGCAGCTTAGGCTGATAGAGGTAGCTATAGCAGAGCAGCTTAGGCTGAACTAAGAGATATGCAAAGCTCCTACTATACCACTTATATCACTTAGCACTATATCATAAGAAAACACAATACTCAGAGTTACAAAAAATAAAGGTACTTTATTTTAGTGACAATGTGCCAAAAGTATCTCAGAGGATATACTCCCTTAGGAGGTAAATAATATACACAAAATATACATACACAAACCAAATCAGGTAAGTGAACAGAAAAGTAGTGCAAACACTGTAGAACACAATAGAATGCAATAGGGAAAAATAGGCCTTGGGGCAACCCAAACCATATACTCCAAAAGTGGGATGTGAACCACGAATGGACCCCAGGCCTAGGGTAGTGTGTAGAGGGTCGCTGGGAGGGTAAGAAAACACTAAGGGTGTCCACGATACCACACCCCAAGATCCTGAAAAGTAGGAGTAAAGTTACCATACTACCCCAGAAAGACAGTAAAGTTAAGATAGGGGATTCTGCAAGGATAACAACTGACTGCAAAGCACTGAAGACAGATTCCTGGACCTGAGGACCTGTAAAGGAAGGGGACCAAGTCCAAGAGTAAAGCAAGTGTCCAGGGGGGGCAGGAGCCCACTAAAACCCCAGATGAAGGTGCAAAAGGGCTGCCTCCGGATGGAAGAAGCCGCAAATTCTGCAACAACGGAAGGTGCCAGGAACTTCTCCTTTGGTCAGAAGATGTCCCACGGCGTGCTGGAGGATGCAGAGTTGTTTCCACGCAGACCGCAAACAAGCCTTGCTAGCTGCAAGAGTCTCGGTTGAGGATTTTGGGTGCTCCCAGGGCCCAGGAAGGACCAGGACGTCGCCCCTTGGAGGAGGAGACAGAGGGGGCACTCAGCAACACAGAGAGCCCATGCAGAAGCAGGCAGCACCCGCAGTAGCACCTGAACAGGAGCTCAGAAGATCTGAGGATGGCGGTCGACTCAGCACAACAAAAGGGAGTCCCACAAAGTTGGAGTCCAACTCAGCGAGTTGGGCAATGCAGGACAGAGTGCTGGGGACCTGGGCAGGGCTGTGCATAAAGGAAGTCTTGCAAGAGTGCACAGAAGCCAGAGCAGCTGCAGTTCAAGCAGTACACAGGATTACTGTCTGGTGTGGGGAGGCAAGGACTTACCTCCACCAAAGAAGGGCCACTGGACTGTCAAAGACACTTGGACCCAGCTCCTGTGTTCCAGGGACCACGCTCGTCAGGATGAGAGGGGACCCAGAGGACCGGTGATGCAGAAGTTTGGTGCCTGCGTTGGCAGGGGGAAGATTCCGTCGACCCACTGGAGATTTCTTCTTGGCTTGCAGTGCAGGGTGAAGGCAGACAGCCCTCAGAGCATGCACCACCAGGAAACAGTCGAGAATCCGGCAGGATGAGGTGCTACAATGTTGCTGGTCGTCTTCTTGCTACTTTGTTGCGGTTTTGCAGGCGTCCTGGAGCAGTCAGCGGTCGCTCCTTGGAAGAAGTCAAAGAGAGAAGTGCAAAGGAACTCTGGTGAGCTCTTGCATTCGTTATCTGGTGAGATACCCACAGGAGAGACCCTAAATAGCCCTCAGAGGAGAATTGGCTACAGAGAAAGGTAAGCGCTTATGCAAGGAGAGCACCATCTGTGCCCTTCATAGCACTTCCAGAGGCCAGGAGAGGCTACTCCTCCCAGGCCCTTCACACCTATTTCCAAAGGGAGAGGGTGTAACACCCTCTCTCAGAGGAAATCCTTTGTTCTGCCTTCCTGGAACTGGGCTGCCCAGGCCCCAGGGGGCAGAAACCTGTCTGAGGGTTGGCAGCAGCGGTAGATGCAGAGAAAACCCCGGAAAGTTAGTTTGGCAGTACCTGGGCTCTATGCTGGAGACCCGGGGATGCATGGAATTGTCCACCCAATACCAGAATGGTATTGGGGTGACAATTCCACGATCCTAGACATGTTACATGGCATGTTGGGAGTTACCAAGGTGACGCTACATATAGGTATTGACCTGTATGTAGTGCACATGTGTAATGGTGTCCCCGCACTCACAAAGTACGGGGAAATTGCCCTGAACAATGTGGGGGCACCTTGGCTAGTGTCAGGATGCCCTCACACTAAGAAACTTGGCACCTAACCTTCACTTAGTGAAGGTTAGACATATTGGTGACTTATAAGTTACTTAAGTGCAGTGTAAAATGGCTGTGAAATAACGTGGACGTTATTTCACTCAGGCTGCAGTGGCAGTCCTGTGTAAGAATTGTCTCAGCTCCCTATGGGTGGCAAAAGAAATGCTGCAGCCCATAGGGATCTCCTGGAACCCCAATACCCTGGGTACCTAGGTACCATATACTAGGGAATTATAAGGGTGTTCCAGTGTGCCAATCAGAATTGGTAAAATGAGTCACTAGCCTGCAGTGACAATTTTAAAAGCAGAGAGAGCATAAACACTGAGGTTCTGGTTAGCAGAGCCTCAGTGATACAGTTAGGCACCACACAGGGAACACATACAGGCCACAAACATTTGAGCACTGAGGTCCTGGCTAGCAGGATCCCAGTGACACATGTCAAACATACTGACAACATAGGGTTTTCACTATGAGCACTGGGCCCTGGCTAGCAGGATCCCAGTGGGACAGTAAAAACACCCTGACATTTACTCACAAACAGGCCAAAAGTGGGGGTAGCAAGGCTAGAAAGAGGCTACCTTCCTACAGTATTGCAGGAGCTTTCTATGTCTCCTAATTCAGCCTTGTCTCCTCTGCCTACAGTTACCTCTAGACATCCTGGTTTCTAGACACTGACTACATTTCACTAATAAGGGATAAGTGGACCTGGTATAAGGTGTGCCCACTACAAACCAGGCTAGTCTCCCACACATTTTCAAAGTGACACTTTAAAAACCAACTTTACCAAAAGATGTATTTTTAAATTGAGTTCAGAGACACCAAACTCTAAATTTCTATCTGCTCCCAAAGGAAAACTGACCCTAAAAAAAATTTGAAGGCAGCCCCCATTTTAACCTATGAGAGAGATAGGCCTTGTAACAATGAGAAACAAATTTGGCAATATTTCACTATTAGGACATGTAAAACAAATCAGTACATGTCCCACCTTTAACATACACTGCACCCTGCCCATGGGCTACCTAGGACCTACCTTAGGAATGCTTTACATTTGCTCTTTCCATATAGAATGCATCACTCACAGAAAGAGCAAAAAATTAGGAGAAATAAAAGCATTTCTCCTCATTGTGCCCTGCTAACACTACCCCTGGGGTGGCGTTAGATTTTTACAAAAACTGTAAATCTGAGGCAGGGTCAAAATGCAATGGGTGTTGCTATGGCACGCCCACAGCAACACCCACTGCACGCCCCTTCCACGCAAAGTGCTGCGTGTGAAGCGGCCGTATTTAAAAGGTGGCGTTAACCCACAAAAAGTGGCTTAACACCACCTTGTAAATACGGTGCAGGGCAAAGTGCCACCGGAGCATTACGAAAAGTGACACTCTGGTGGCGCCAGGGGCTCTTAAATATGCCTCTCAGTATATCTAAACAATCTACTATGCGCTTCTGTCATACTGTGAAGAAGTGTCATTGGAGAGGTCACTTTCTCTCCACACCCTACTAATGGGGCCTATAAGGCATAAGTACTGTAATGAAGAACAGTGTATATTCCTTCCCAAAAAATGTTATGATCTCACAGGACTCTTGAGAGCTGGAGTATGTACGGTTCAAGCATACAGGTGGTCCCACTCTTGCAAGATTCTCGAAAGAGTTTGCAAGAAGGAAAAAAAATGGGAACAGTACAAACAACATAGTCCATGACACCATAAGGTAGCTCTGAAAAAAGGTGTTTTTACGTTTTCAACAAATATAAAAAAAATATATATATTTTTAAAGGGTAGAACAAAAACATTCCTTGGTTGACTGCGATGGCTGACCTGGTGCAGAAAACCCTAGCTGTTCATATTAATCTAATGAAGACATCTTTCTCCTGAACTGAAACAAGATAGAAAAGCAAGATAAATATGTCTCCTCTCACCAAAGGGCATCGTGAAATAAAGCAAACAGAATGAAATCTTCTTCTTCTAGATAAAGACATCCTTATGAAAAACACTTCCCTTATATCTTGTATAGAACAAAACAGATTTCATTCTACCTTAAACAACATTTCTAATGTTCTATTTTGTTCAAAAGTACAGTAAAACACTGTAATTAACTTACTTCTAAATGTACAATCTCACAAGTGCTTTGCCAGAGCTGAACAGGAAGTAAACCCCCCTCGGAGTCTATGCAGGGGATTGTGCATTCGGCTCCCATGAGCATCTTGCGAGAGCCATCACTTAAAAAAAAAAAGCAAATCTAACCATCTTTTTCTCACTACTAATTCATAGATTAGCATTAAATAATAACTGAAACCATGACAAAGAACCATATACAATAGATCACAATGAAATTTAGAACTTCACGATTTTGCAAGGGTATCACGAAGCTCTTGTGAGAATGACGACACCTCAAAAAAAGATTGCTGGTGACATGTCTCGACATCAGGGTTACAATAACTGAGAAAATAAACAATTTCTATTGAAATATTGAAGATTTATCTGTTTAATACTCACACACATTTTACAAAGATTTTGCAAACTGTGAACCATAAACTTTTATCTTACAATAAAGAGAAAAAAATACTTTTTGCAAAATAATGGTGCAAAAAAGATTGTTTTTGTGTAGGAAGGTGTCCCTTCCTGCACAAAAACAATCTCCCCCTCAACGCAGCTATCCTTTTGCCATGGAACAAGGGTAGCTGCGTTGGCGCTCGGCTGCATATTTAGCACCCATGCAGGGGACAACACAGGGGTGCGCAGTACTCAATTAAATACGGCGCATCCCTGTGTTGTGAAAATGACGGAGCGCAGCGCTGCCAATTTTGACGCAGCGTCACACTCCGTCATTTTCTGTTAAATATGGGCCTGAGTTCTTTGCTAACACGTCTATCTAGTGCTAGAAGTGTGTATAGTAGGATGTGGGGAAACAAAGTCACTCCAATAACACCCTGCATCAAGATTTTCAGTACTCCACTACTTTCTTTACAACTCCGAGGGAGTCTCACAAGATCGTAAACTTTTATAAAACAAAGAGTTTGCACTTTCCTTTATTACAGTACCAATGCCTTAAAGTCCCTATTAGTAGACTATCATATGAGAGCTTTTCACAGTATAAGAGTGCACAGTAGGGTGTAAGAAGACACTGATGTATCACTGACACCTCTCCACAACCTAACAACTGTGTACAGTAGACTATGGGGAGAAACTGGCCTTTCCCATGAGACCTTGCATGAGGGTGACCAGTGTGTAGTGTATGGTGTAAAAAGACAATTGTTCCCCACTCACACATTTTCTCAGGCTCAGACGTGTGCATAGTAGGTTGGGGAACATAGTCACATCACATGTAAGGAAATACTATTCTACTGTAAGTATAACAAGTACTAACTAGCCTGTCCACTGAGACTGGAATGGATTTCACTGTCCAATCACAGCTCTTTGCAGGATGACATATACAGTTGTATGTAGAGAAACATTCTCCCCGCCTGTACTGTCTCAGAACCTCTAACAAGAGGTGCCGCTGAGCTCACTAAGAGTTCTAGCAGAGTGCGTGGACACAAAAAGTAATGCGGACATGTTCTGGGCCTTGCATATTTTGTGACATTGCATTGATACTATGATGTGAGTACACAGTGTGCTTTTAGACTACCCATGTCCTATGCCCACATAACTGGCCTGAAGTAGGAATCAGATGTAGGAATCAGGTGTGATATCAGGGATTCTGGCCACTAAATCTGTAATGATGTGTGAGGCATTGCAGATGACCTGTATGTTAACGGAATGGCTATCTTTTCTATGCTTATATATGTACTCCATTTCAGATGGTGGACAGATTGTCACATGTGTCCCATCAACACAACCAATGACTTGAGAATTGGGCTAATAGGTAGAAATTTAATTTTATTAGCTGCAAGCCCTGTGGGGTGTTTGGGAACTTGATGTGCAGATTTATTTTTGATAACATTGCATTGAGGAATGTATTGAAGAAGCGTGAGAGACCACTTTGGGACACTCTGCTGCTATAACCCCCTGATAGCTTCCTGAGGATAAGAGGTGCAGGGAACATAATACTTGCACATGAGTGGGTATGGTATTGGTTCTGTGTGTGTGTGGCAGCAGTGGCAATGCAATGCGCACTGTGAAAATGTGCTATTCCCTCTCCTCATACCTGCCAGGATCCTCATCCTCCTCGCCATGACGTAGAGTGCAGCCATTGTTGAAAAGGGCTGATGCACTCTGGTCCTCTTTCTAGGTCAAGAGTTAGGGTTCGGCCTGCTGTATACTAAAGTATACAATAGAGTGAGTTCCAGCGTTTTGATTGGTTAGTTGCAGTGTCCTTCAAAAATCCTTGCTTGCTAGTGGTCAGTTCTGCCTCTTTGTCCTGCCTTTTTTCACTTTGGGAGCAGCACAAAGTACTGTGTAATTACGCTATGTCCTGTTTATCTCTTTTGAAGGGGACTTTTTCTTTCAGTATTGGCCTGTTTGCCTTGCACTGTGGGTGTGTGTTCATCCCTCCTCCCCACCAGCTCCCTCTGTAAACATAAACCAACAGCAGTGGGGGGCTTTTTCAGGGCCAGCTTGCTCTCGCACTCTTCCTCTTCTTATTTTCAGTCTGTGTGGCATTAAAAGTCCAGTCAGTAATTTACAACGCTGTGAGCTCTAACTCGAGCAAACACGAGACTATTGCATTCCAAATGCTTGTTTTAAATGTTGCTCAGCAGTTGAGCTGCTGTGCAATAAGGCTTTAAGTAAAAAGGCTTGAGGTGGGTAAACGGCGGCAATGGAAGAAATCAGTAGAAATTCCAGGGTAATTGGGGTGCTCATTTGAGTGATACAGCTAAGGCTGGGAACGTAGCATTTTATATCAATTTAGAGCAGCAGGGCGAATGTTTCACACATACTTAGGATGCAATCTGCTTGATAGCTTTTGCCAGCCATTTACATACCGGGACACTGACCGATTCTGCTTCCCGCGAGGCACTTCCTTAAAACGTCCAGCACTCAAACAAAAAATCTATTTACATCTTTAAGTAGTGTAAAAAGATGCCCGACAGCACAAAAGCAGCCTGTGTAATGTCACCCCCAATCACAACTTTCGGCACAAAATTTAGAAACGATTTTATAATACTAATTTCAGAAAGAACACCCTCCCCCCCACCAAAAAACTGCAGTTATCAAAACCATGCTCACAACCACCATGTATTTAGCATCTACAAATGTGATTGACGAGTTTCCAACAAAACTATCTGCACAGCAGAATCCTCCACGTACTGTCAACCGCTGCTCTTGTTACCTATAGAAACACAACTGTGCCCAGGCTAAAAGAAAAACGCTCTAAAATATACTGTGAAAAAGCATATATGCTAAACGTACCTGTACAAACAGTAAATACATTTTAAGGTTGAAAGGCATTTCCCGATTTCGCACAGCTGCAGTGAAAGCGTTGCTCTCTGCAGTACACCGTTTCAGTTTCCTGCCAACGTGGACTAACTTTCACACACATAGATGAGGAAACAACTGAAATGGGAGGCGGGTGGGAGGTTAGGAGACAAAGGCGCTCGGGAGGGCAAAACAAGAGTGGGAGGAGGGCGGAGGTGCATACATTGAAGAAGAAAAAGATTTTAACTGCGAGCAAACTTCTTTTCCTTTTGTGTACCTCTTCACGCTGATGCTCATGGCGGCCGTAGCGCTGTTAATCGGCTCCCTTATGTGAAAGTGTTTAACTTTCAATTTATGTGGCAAGAAAAGTCGGGTTAGGAGTTTATAACGCTAATAGCTCTAACTCGAGCAGATGCGAGCCCCATTGCATTGCAAATGCTTGTTATAGGTTGCACCTGATTAGCACCTGATTTCAGTGGGTGATAAATTGCACATGCAAAATCCCCATTTAGCAACCATTCGCAATTTGCGATTGGGTCATACATTTAATTTGCAATTCCTTATTTGCGAATCGCTTTTTTAGCGATTCCTTAAAATTGCACTGTGAATGCCTTTTATATATTGTAAAAGGCTATTTTGCATGCGCAAACAGTGGAATTTTGAGATTCGCACCATTTGCGAATGCAAAATATTTTTATATGTCTGGCCCTATATTGTCTTAAGCTTTACATTTTTCACCTACAATCAAATATTTATATCCAGTACACCAGCAACTTGTTATTACTTTCTCCTGCAAAATACCACACCCTCAACCAGTCTATTTTCATATTTTTCCAATTAAATTATAACATGCCTTGAACTCTGCTTTCATAACAGTTATAAAGTAACTCATTCATCTTGAGACACCCGTGCTAATAGCAATATCATTACTCAAACATCTCATAGGGATGAAATATACACAATGAGGTTCAGAAGAACAGTAAAATATGAATTATTACATTCTTTGTTTTATAATTCAAGAAACAGTACTTCTTTTACTGGCAAGTGGTAGACCTGACAGCCTCAGGGCGATCATCCGCCAACTTTTTACCTGGCTCCCTCCACTTTTCTGACACAGTTTTTGCTGGTTTTAGGACTCTGAGCACTTTCCCACTGCTAACCAGTGCTAAAGTGCATCTGCTCTCTCCCTTCAACATGGTAACATTGGTTTCTTCCCAATCAGCATATTTGATTTACGGGTCCCGAGTAAAGTGCACTACATGCGTCGAGGGGATGTAAATTGAATGTTACTAGTGGGCCTGCAGCACTGATTGTGCCACCCACATACGTATCCCCTTAACCGTGTCTCAGGCCTAACATTGCAAGGCCTTTGTGTGCAGTTTTACTGCAACTTCGACTTGGCAATTTAAAGTACATTCCAAGGCTTAAACTACCCTTTTTCTACATATACGTCACCCATAAGGTAGGCCCTAGGTAACCCACAGGGCAGAGTGCTATGTAAGTAAAAGGCAGGACATGTACATGTGTGTTTTATAAGGCCTGGTAATGAAAATGTGTTTTCCACTACTGTGAGGCATGCTCCTTTCATAGACTAGCATTAGGGCCACTCTCATATACTATTTGAGTGGTAGATTCTGATCAGAAAGGGGTAACCAGGTCACATTTAGTATGGCCAGAATGGTAATAGAAAATCCTGCTTATTGGTGAGGTTGGATTTTATATTACTATTTTAGAAATGCAACTTTTAGAAAGTGAGCATTCTCTGCACTTAAAATACATCTGTGCCTTACAGCCTGTCTCCAATCAACGTCTAGGCTGGGCTGGCTGACAGCTTCCTTGTGCATTTCACCCACACAACCACAAACACAGGATACTCAGTCACACCTGCACTCATCTGCATACTGAATGGGTCTTCCTGGGCTAGACGGATGGAGGGCCTGACATTTACACTTGAAAGGCTAGTGGCCTGCCCTCACACAATGGACTGCCAAACACCCTACTGGGACCCGGGCAGACAGACCTGTACTGAAAGGGGAACTTGTGCACTTCAAAACCACACTTTGAAGTCTCCCCCCACTTCAAAGGCATTTGTGGATATATAAACTGGGTCTCAGACCCCACCAAATCAGACACTTCTGGACCTGAACCTGCAACCTGTCTAGAGGAACTGCCTGGCTGCCCAAAGAAATCATCTGGACTGCTTTGCTGAGAAGGACTGCTGCCCTGCTGCCCTCTGACTTTGCAGAGAAGTGCTCTCCAAGGGCTTGGATTGAGCTTGCCTCTATCAGGGCAAAAAAGAGTCAATCTCTTCAGGAAACTCCTTGTGCGTTGAAAATCGATTTACAGCCTGCTGGAAATGATGCACAGCTGTTTTGCGACTGAGAAATCACCGCACAGCCGAGCCAGAGCGGCACAGCCCGACTTCCAGAGGGAACACTCGATGCAGTGCAGGCCTTGCGACAGAAAATTAGACACACAGCCCTACCTGATTGATGGACAGCTGAACCGTAACGACGCAGCTAATTCCCTGAGTGGAAAATCGACACAGTGCCTGATGAAATACGGAAAATTTGAAGCGTCACCACACCGTTCGACGCATCGCTTGTGACTTCTTCCCACACGCCCAGGTTTTCCCCTCATCGTCCCTTGGTATCAAAAAAATCCCTGCATCGCAGTGAGGAACCAAGACTGCCCATGAAAAACGACGCAAAGCCCCTTACAGTGTGGAAAGAAAAGATGCATCATCTGTGCCGCTCTGGAAAATCTGATGCACACCCTATTTTTCCATGCATCACCTCCTCTGAGGTCTCTGTGCATGTTATTTCTGAAGCAAATCAGGTACCTTGTGTAAACAAAAGACATCTGTTGATTTCTAAGATTTAAGACTCTTTTTCAACCTGCAAAAGTGATAGTTCAACTTGTGCTTATTAAATCTTTATTGTTTTGACCTTAATTTAACCAGATAAATATCCTATATTTTTCTATACCTGTGTGGTGTATTATTGTGGTGTTTTCACTGTGTTGCTGTATGAGTTATTGCACAAATACTTTACACATTGCTTTCTGAGTTAAGCCTGACTGCTCAGTGCCAAGCTACCAGAGGGTGGGTACAGGATACATTTGATTGTGTGTGACTTACCCTGACTAGGATTGTGGTCCCTACTTGGACAAGGGTGTATACCTATGCCAACTAGAGATACCATTTGTAACTGCAAGTATATACAGATGAAACATTTAAGCCCTCATTACGAGCCTGGCGGTCTATGACCGCCAGGCCCGCGGTCGGCGGGCGCTTTGGCCGCGGTCAGAAGAGGGAAACTGGCGGTCTCCCGCCAGTTTCCCGCTGCCCCATTGAATCATCCATTGGGGATTCTGACACCCCCTACCGCCATCCTGTTCCTGGCGGTTCGCCCGCCAGGAACAGGATGGCGGTAGGGGGTGTCGCGGGGCCCCTGGGGGCCCCTGCAGTGCCCATGCCAATGGCATGGGCACTGCAGGGGCCCCCGTAAGAGGGCCCCGCTCAGTATTTCACTGTCTGCATTGCAGACAGTGAAATACGCGACGGGTGCTACTGCACCCGTCGCACCTTCCCACTCCGCCGGCTCGATTACGAGCCGGCTTCATCGTGGGAAGGTCGTTTTCCCCTGGGCTGGCGGGCGGCCTTTTGGCGGCCGCCCGCCAGCCCAGGGGAAAACTCAAAATACCCGCCGCGGTCTTGCGACCGCGGTACGGTATTTTGGCGGCTCCCGCCAGGCGCGCGGTCACCGCGTCCGGCGGGAGTCGTAATGACCCCCTTAATTTTTTAACACATTCTGCAAAACTTCCTCACTTCACTCTATATTATAAAGTGAACTTCTCAAAAGCTATATTAAAAGATCTACACCCCCCCAAACAGGTTTTCCCTCAGTAAATGTGGTGTAGAATACGCTTTCCAACAAGAGCACAGTTACTGACACTTCACAACAAAGTTTATAAAATATATTTTTCAATAACTGAACTGTTCTTTCTTAAATGCAGACAAAGATACCAGCCTATTTCAGCTCCACATAAATTAGATTCTGCGGAGCACAGCTCAGACTTTCTTCACCTCCAAAACACCAAGGGTAAACCTAACGAACTCTGGTTCTGCAGCCAATGACATCACAGCATTTCTTCAACCATGAAATCAGAACAGTAACTACTGGTTTAGCCGTGACCTTTTTTTTTTACCCATACGATTGCATGAGGCTTTTGTGGGATCGTAAAGCACCTTGTGGCAAGCCCAGTAATTTTCCATGCGGGTCTCTCGTGACTCTAGTGGGACTCAAAACAATTGTAGAGAAAAATTAATATATGGGTGGGGCTAGACTCGCCACTAAAACACTCTCTTGGGTACTGGGGCCCTCATTTACAAGAAGGCTGGGCTGCTGGAACTTCACTTTTTATGACGCTCCAGTGACGCAGGCTTCTCAATCATATCTAACAGGCCACGCAAAGCCACCCTTGCTCTACATCTGAGAGGCATTCCACCAGCACTGTGGAGAGTTTTCTCATGCAACACCCATGGGTTTTGAGACACTCCCAGATTTAAAAGAATCTGTAAACCTGGGAACGCATGAAAACTGTGCCCCTCCCCAGGGAAGGTCTAACAAGAAGAAATAACCATTTGTCCTTTTTTTTCCTCTTTCTATGGGTGCTGCATTCTGTAGCACACATAGAAAGAGGAAAACACGTTCAATGTTTTTTTTTGTGCAGGCAGGTGTCCCTATCAGAAGATTGGTGTGCATAGTAGGGTTTATGCGTGGACTGGACTCTCTTTTTAGACCTCTCTCTCAGATGACGAGCGTGCATAGTAAAGTGTATAAATGGACTAGCCTCTCCTTGAAGACTTCTCTCTTAGATGACAGGTGGTGTAGGAGGGTGTGTGCATCAAATGGCCTTTCCTTTTAGACCTCTCTCTCTCAGATGATGGGTATGCGTAGTGGGGTGTGTGCATCAAGTGGTCTCTCCTTTCAGACCTCTGTCAGATGACGAATATGTCTAGTAGGGTGTGTGGGTCAAACGGCCTCTCCTTTAAGACCTCTCTCTCTGATGACGGGTCTGGGTAGTACGGTATGTGGATGGACTGGCCTCTCCACTAAGACTTCTCTTTGAGATGATGGGCATGTTTAGTAGTGACAGGAGAGGGACTGCCCTTTCCTTTCAGACCTCTCTGACATGACGGGTGTGTTTATTACTCTGTGTGGAGAGAGACTGGTGTTTCTGTTGACATCTCTCTCTTGGATGACAGGTGTACATTGTATAATTTGTCCAGGGGCTTTCCTCCTTGCTAACACCCCTCTCTAATAATGGATGTGCATAGTAGGTTGTGGGAAGAGACTGTGCTCTACTCAAAACTCTTACGAAGCTTATGGGCTTAAATAGTGTGGAATCACATTTTACAGTTCTTAGGTATGCTAGGCCTTGTGGCCCCTGTGATACACAATGACAATCTCTGCACAGGCCTATCATTAAGTAAAGAGGCCTACAAATGTAATTCGCTACTGCTAGGAACGCATTATGTTGCAAGGCTTGCTCCCTGAACAGCCACCATGAAATATCATCGTCATTGCATGCTAACTGAAGCAATATCCCTTCTGGAAAGTACCATTCTGAGTACGTGATGACAGCCATAATGGAGAAATAATCATACATCAATCATACGTCAATGTTTGTGGTTTAATACTATAAAAGATCGTGTATTACTTCCTTTAATTAGGCTGTTTGTGTACAACTAGTACTGAGCATCCTCCATGTACATGTCTTTCTATCTCTAATAAATTCTTTATGTTTACCTAGAAGAGCTGGCTAACGGTCGTTTGTATCCTGGATGGGTGCTGAATAATTAGGCTTCTACAATAGTAGACTCCGATATAAACTATCTCCAGTAAGACTACTTCCAACAGTAGCAAGGATGCATACTACAGTATATTCAAACATCACCTATTCCTCTATGCTTTTCACAATCCTACAAGAGTCTTGCAAGATCGTAACATTATTCTAGAATAACAATTTACCATCTACTTAACACACTACTTATCTCTTACACATTTCCTCTAAAAAACAAACACCACAATATGCACGCCTACAAATATGTATTGCTCTCACTTAAACTAAGAGGACACAATGGCAAAATAATACAGCACTCTGTCTAAATAATGAATTTATTAAGGCTCTCCCCACATACGAAATAAACATCATACAAATATATGAGAATAAGCATATAACTCAAATGCAGCAGAACATGTGTCTATACAAAGATAAATGCATATATCAAGTGGTCAAGACTGAAAAATAAACATGCAATGTGTTAACAGAGCATGTATACATTATCTAAAAAATACAATTTTGAAATACATCGCCAATGGGGTTGTTGACATCATCTTCGCCAGCGCAACTGGGATTCCTTGATCAGCCAAGGCAGGTGACCACAGTTTGGAATCACAAATCAGATCCTGAACAGCGCGTCCGCTCCACAGACGAGCTCCTATCTTAGTGCCAAGTTTCCCTGTCTTTTATACCTTAAACCACCTCAAGAAGACGGTTCAAGGAACCCCCTTCCCTGTTATGAAATTAAAGCTGGCTGTACTTTGCCTGCGTCAAAGACACCCATAGGTTCTGGTCAGGCTCCCAATGTTTGTTCTGAGAAACATCCGTACATTCCTCGTATAAAAACAATCTCAGCCTTGTGAACTTGTATCTAATCCGCATACCACATAATATGTTCCAGCACTGTCCGACTCTTCGCTGGCAAAGAGAAAAAAATGCTTTGTAAGGAAAATTACGTGGGCTACCCTGCAGCAGGGCACAAAATGGATTTACTTGCACAAAATGGAGTCAATGGTCAAGATGGAATCAGTGGTTAAATCCATATGGCATAACTGAATAGAACAGAATGTATAGCAAACTCATCTAGACCTTGTCACTATTCACAATCCTGCAAGAGTCCCACTGGATCATAAAAATTCTTATTTTCATGATAGTTATTCCTTAGACACCGTCTCTCTACATTTAGGGGGGCAGCATGCATTTCTGCTGCTCCCTTATATACCATTTTTACTTCATTTAAACAACACCTCCAATTTTTCACAGTAAGCAATACTGGTGGCCATTTCATATCTAACATTCAAACAGCCAGGCAATCAGAGCTCTGGCAGAAGCCTTCATGCTTCCACCAGAGGTTGAAGGCTCACTGGAAAAACTGGCCTTTTGGCCTATCACGGGGCTCCATATTTTATTCCGCACTCTCGAAGGAGGCTCGTGAGACTCTCACAAGCTCAACCGACAAGATATACAAATATTTTTTAAACCTTAATTTCTCAATATCTACACTTCTAAATGGATTTACACCAATTCACAAAAAGTACAATCTGCAGGCCAAGACCTACCTTCCTGCCAAATTTGGTGAAATTCCATTCAGCAGTTTTTGTTGTAGCCCAGCTTAAGGAAGTCTATAGAAAATGCACGGGGATTTTGTGTTTTGGGACCCCCCTTTTTTCTCAGCCCCCTCTTGATCACCTCAAAGCTTTCCAGGAATGAACTGAAGTGGATGAACCTTTTTTTTTTAGAACATTTCGCGAAGGTTCATCAAATGGGGCCAAAGTTATTAGCAAACCTAAAAATGCTTGTTCACAATCAAAAACCATAGTACAGTGCAGCTCAGTTCTTGGCTCTGGGATCCTTGGGTTCTTGGAGAACTTACAAACCTATACAATCCCACAACGAGAAGGGTCTAGTAATCGTATCTTGTATTTGTGCATAGGGCATCATGAAAAAAGTTACAGAAGAAAACAATGTCACAAATGCCCATTTTTTTTTTTTCATTTTCAATATTACTTGATTTCATCAGTTAGTTTCCTAGCGAAAACCTTGAGGGATTTATACATATGACCTCTTTCTAAATTTGAAATTTTGTCTATTCGCAACAAAATGAAAAACCATTGTACAGTGCAGCTCAGTTCTTGGATCTAGTTACCTTGGGTTCTTGGAGAACCTACAAACCCTATATACCCTTATATAACCTCACAACCAGAAGAGTCTAGCAGACGTAATGGTACATTGCTTTTGTACATTGGCCATCGTGACAAAAAGTTACAGAAGAAAACATTGTCACAAATGCCCATTTTTTCCTACTCATTTTCAAATTTTCTTTTCAGTTAGTTTCCTACGGAAAACCTTGAGGGATTCAAAAATTTGACATCTTCTAAATTTGAAATCTACAGCTTTCCTGAATCACAGATGGGTTTTACACTGGCTTCACCACACACAAGGAGCAGGTTGAGAGCACAAAAAATATGAAAAATGGGCTACCAATTGGGAAAATATCAAAATTGTGGTAATTTTTTATTTTTTTATTCAGCCCTGCATGTTACTGAAAGCAATGAAGATGCTGACTTTATCACAGCAAACTCTTTGTTAATGCCATATTGAGGAAAATAAACATACACTTTTATCGTGAACAGTTTTGTTATTATTTTTCCCCCAAAAATAAAAATGTATCTATAATTTGCCTATTTTATCGGTCTCCTCCAGGGAAAAAGACAAACCCTGGGTGCCTTTAGAATTCCCAGGATGTTGGAAGAAAAGGACACAAATTTAGCATGTATACCTTAGTTGGAAAAAATGATGGATCCCTAAGTGCAAACCGCTTTACAAAGTCAAAAAAGAGCTCTGCCTCTGGGGTGGCTGGGTGGGGGATGAAGGCCCAGCAGTTACAAGGCTAATTACTATTGTTGTGTTTCTGAAAACTGCCACACCTCATCTCAAAGATCACAACCTCTTCTTTAAATATCTCCCAACTGCAAACAAACAATACCAATACATCCTAGAGTGAAATACAGTAGAGTGACTAACATAAAGGTGTCATACCCGGGAGAAATCTTAACAAATAGCTACTTGGAGTCCAGAAATGAGAATATCATATAAAATGCACGCAAAGCATGTGAGCAAGCTATAAGCAAGAAGGGATATTTGACTTCTCAAGGAAAAGAATGAACATTAATGAATGCATCACATGCAGCACCGATCATGTTGTTTATGTCCTGGAGCGCACAAGATGTAAAAGTATGTTGACAGTCTTACAAAACCTATGAACAATCAGGAACAAGTATAGCAACTACCACGTGATGAAGCATGTCTTGAAACATCATGTGAAAAGCAGGAAAGGTGAGTGTTTTGCTCATTGTGTTCTTCTGGAGATGAAGGAAGCCATCCATTT
Source organism: Pleurodeles waltl (assembly GCF_031143425.1). Lineage (NCBI taxonomy): Eukaryota > Metazoa > Chordata > Amphibia > Caudata > Salamandridae > Pleurodeles > Pleurodeles waltl. The sequence goes on along the minus strand of NC_090451.1, from coordinate 712,227,514 downwards.
AGTGCTGGTCCTTGTACTCCTGATGTGTGTGTGGTGGTCCATGGTTCTGAAAGTAGTGGAGAGGTCGAGAAGGATCAGGGCGGTCTGTCCACAGTAGATGGACATTTGGTACAAGATCTGGTAAACCTTTTAGATGGGTAGAAACAAATAAAGTCATGGGTACAATAATTGTGAATAAATTGAAGTCCTCATTAGACAAGAGAGTTAAGTGTGAGACATGAAAACCATCAGGGGATATTTTGGTAATATTTAGATGTCTTTTGCGCATTTTCTGAGCTCAGACTGGTTTCTACCTACAATTAACCACAGAACTAATTTTCTCAGGCATCCACTTTTGAGAAGCCTTCCTAAGTGCAGTGGTAAGTCAACCAGTTCCAATTATTGCTCTCTTGGATTAATGTTTGTGTGAATCTTACCAGTCCTAGCCTCATCCACATTCTCCTCAGAATCAGGTTAGGCTTCCTGGGCCATCCCCAATCAAATCAACTGACATTCACTATCCATTCTATGGTGCAGCTGACCAACCACAGGACAGAGTCATGCAAACTGAGACAAAGTATCCTCATCAGTGTCTTAGAGACTCTTCCCTGCCCATTGACTACACTAGCCCTTGTCCACATTTAAAAACCAGGTCCAGTCTACCCACAATGTGATATTGAAGTATCAGTCAAACAAAGCTGGACCTCCTCCACACGGCTGATCAGCTCCTGTCAAGCAGCATGTCACATACCAGAGAACCCCCACTGTGCAGCAAACACCCATTCCCTGTGTTCGAAAACACAAACCTGCATACCCAAACTTCATGGGTGAGCAATACATTTAGCATTCTATATGTAAGAATTGCTCTAATTGTATTTATTCACTACTTCAAAAAGAAGCCTTATGTTTGACCTGCCTCCGTATACTTCACTGTATGTAAAAAATGTCCAGTTCCTGTTCAGCCGTTGTGAGGGATTTAAACCCACTCGATGTCTGTTTTTAGAGCAACTTTATCCTGAACAAGTCATGCATGGGCACAGTTCATTTTACATCTCAAAACACATTAATATCAGGATTCAAAAGCAAATGATCCAAGTGCTCCTATGCAAAACAAATTCCCACCCCAATTAAAAGATGTACACCTTCATTGATCCCAAAGGGTCTGATTATGATCCCTTGGAAGGCCTAGGGGGACATCTTAAAGTAATCTGTCTGTGGGCAGACCTCATAAAACCCTGGCATCAGATCCCATGAAGTGATTCCTCTTTCTACAATCATTCCTCACAGAGAGAATCTGCAAGGAGAGCACACAAGGTGGGTTTCAAATCAAACTTTATATTAAGAGGCAATGTTTCTCTGTTAAAAAAGGGTTGAGTGGAAATTGAAATTGCCTAGGTGCCTACACGTGTCCTACCTTTGCATTATGTTGCACAAATGTACCACCTGATGGGCAATACAGACACAGATTTACGAAAGATTTGCAGTGGCGCAAAGCAATGAAAATTGATGCAAAGCCTTGCATGGGTATCTAGAATCCAGCAGAAAAGGTGTTTGGTAGAGGAAAGGTGTTTTTTCCCACAAGGCAAAAAACCTCTGGATCAATCTGTGTCAAGTGGGCATTACTAGGGCATCACTGGGGCAGATGAGTGCCAATACCAAAAAGGTCCAGACATACAGACCAAACTGCTAAAACAACCAGAGCAGCCTTTGGTTAAAAAAAACTAACACATCTTTGAAATCATTGTTACCATATCGAAATGTGTTTATTTCACACAAAAACTAGCATTGCAATGGCTCTGTAGTACACAGCACACATGCAATGCATGGGAACCTTCTGAATTTGATTAGACATGGGAATGTTATGGGAAGGGTATGCTAGACAGCACACACACTCAGTTTTGCACCATGGTGCAAGTCTTGCTTCATGCTCAGCAGTCTTGCTGGAGCACCAGCAGAAGGGATGACACGGCCAGAACACCAACCTTGAAAATAATAGCTCTCTACTGTGTTCCCCCATGTGCACTACAGTGTAGGAGATGCGGTTGCTGTGCTTTATTGCATCATTATTTAGTAAATCTGACACAGAATTTGGTCCAGGAAAGAAGATCCTATGTAAAAGAAAGTTACACCAAGTGTTGGGGTTGCTATCTTTTCTTGGGCTCGGACATGATGCAAATTACCTCAGCTCCCATGGTTGTTCCTACTAGCCCATCCTTACCCCATGGCCCCAAGAACTTACAACTATGCTAACAACAGTATTCACATCTTGGTAGTCACAGCAGCAACAACAGGCATATTTAAACAGGGTATGACCAAGAAGGACATCATTAAGGTTCGCTGTTTCCAAGTTAAAGAAATGTAATCTGTAAATAAATAATGGTAGTGTGAATAGGGACAGGAAATCCAGGGAAACTGGAGAGCGGAAGGACTTTAAATATGAGGGGAAACAAATTGTGATCCTGCCTGAGTTTGGGGAGGAAGATGGAACTTGGATAAGAGATTAGTGAAGAGGTTGGCAAAAAAGTAAAATGTTTAAAGAAGGAAATGTAATGGGTATTTCAAAATAAAACTACAAACCAAATCCAAAATTCTAAAAACTCCAACAGACCAAATTACATTTCAATCCTAATATTCAAGGTAAAAATCAAATATAAATTTAAAGTAATCTAACTGGAAATAAAAGTCAGTACCCAGGCCCTTACATGGTGCCATCTTTGCTCTCCTGAGCTGCAGAGAAGACATCCTGGCCATTTTGCTTATTGTCTTACAGCACGGCAACCTGCACCACATCTTCTTGAACGGGTAGTTCTCCAACTGCGGTTGGAAATGACATCTCCTGAGGGGAACAGGTTGGACCATTTGACAGAGCAGATGGCAAGGAATTGAGTGGCTTGGGGAGAACTTTGTTTCAGTACAAGAGGGGAGCATGCAAGTTATCTCCCAATGATGGGCATACTGCAGGTCCTTGAACACTTGCTCAAGTATGGCAGACTGTGCTCAGGGACCTTCAGGATGCCAGTCTCACATTTCATCAACCAGTTCATCTCCCTCTCAAATGGGTTAAATTAAACTTAGGAGCAGTGACAAGAGGGGCCTCAGTTTGGTCACGGGTGAGGAGGAAGCATGATATTGAGAAGGTTTCACTCCCTGGTGTCCGTGGACACCACTATATCCACCGTGGCTGGGTGGACCCCTCCTTGTTTTACCTTTGACAGTCTGTGGTGTCCATATGTCTGTAGCTCTTCTTCGGCCTCCACCCGGACACATTTAGAGATGGATTGTGACTGGTACAATGAGGTACAGCTTGATTCCCATGGCCCAAGGAGCACAGGGCCACACCTGGAAATACCTGTAACACTTAGGATGTTGTACTGAGGAACACAGAAAACGTGGAGAGTGAGAAAAGCTTGACTTAATCTCACCAACTGATAATTACTTTTGGCCCCAATCTATTCTTTAACTGACATTTTGTAAACCAGGTTTGGTTCTACTCCAACAGTAACAAACCAGTCCAAACTGACAGACCAGTTTGGCCTACGGGATCTCATCAGTGAAGTGTTGCTTGAATCCTATGAGGCACGGAGACCAAGACCCAAATCCGGGCATACTTGTTGCACTAGAGTAGTGCAGCGATGAAACAAAAAGGTGCAACGTAGAGCTATTGAATTATTTTGCAATCCTTAGTAATGACTCTGGACTGTACTCCACTGTACTCCACTCCAGCCTCCAGTGTTTATTTTCTCACTGTGTCATTCCAGGTAAGAATCAGCATTGTGAAACCACCCTTGTTGCTGCTGAGATAGGAACAGTAAGGCCCACACTGCCTCGCAAGGTCCACACTGAACAGCACACAAGAAGCCCTAGATGAGATTCCGCCTATTGGGCCTTGTCAGTAGGGTGCAGCTTGAGTTCTGTGGCACAATGAGCACTGGACCCTTGCCTGGGTATGACCATCACACTTTGGGGTTTTCACTGAGGAAAAAATGCTATGAGTAGAATGCTTAACTCAATTAACAGCAGCAAAATTTCATTTATGCCTGTGTAATCTTGTGTAATTTCTGGCGTAATGTTTTACGATTATTAGGTCATCACACCACGACCCATAATTGCGTTTTTTTTGTGGTACCTTCTGTCTCAGACGATGGAATCGCAATCTATATTAGGACAAGTCCAATCATTTTCTCTGCCTCCTGCTATATCAGATGTGGACGGTGATAGGATGCACCTTTAATCATTGACTCAAGACTGTTCTTCCACTGTGTTGCAGCATCCAAAAGTGCATCCCTAGATGAGGCACTTGGCTACAAGAGGGCCATCTATATTTAAACCTTTAGCTCTGGGCACCCCAATACAATCAAACCATCTGAGGTGTGGGATTGCCAAAAATAAGCTCTGCAGTGCCTTGGGGTGTGCCTGTGTCCTGTTGTTTTTTTATTGAGACTGAGTTTTCAGAGGTAGTTAAGTGATTATAATGTTAAAATGTTAAGAATTTCTTATATAATATATTTTTCTTAATCAACAATGAATATCATTCTCTTACATTCCCGTGCCATGCCTTTAATAGCAGGTATAGACCTCTTCCTGTCACTAGTGTGTTTGTTTTCACCCAGATGCAGTAAGAATCCAATAATCATCTGATCTTTCTGTCATTTGCTGACTGTATGCTTGCCTGTGACTATGTACATCAGTCCACTGGACCACTGTCTACTCCCACGGAAGCAGCCACCCTGATTTGCAAATCTGTTACCATCTCAGTAGCTCATCAGTGGTTTCCATCTGAGCTATAGCTGCAAATCATTGTTATATTAGTTATTACATCACACTATGCAAGTAATGCTCCTAATCGTGACTGTGATTGTCTAATGATTTCTAAATCAAACCTCTGACTTGCAATAGGGGGTTAGTACATATGAAATAGGGCTCTTCTTGTCACAAACCCTGTATACTCCCAGGTTGGAGGGTTTGTGACCGCAAAAACCATGTGTACACCTGGGTGCGGGCATGAAGTCCAAAGAGGCTTGCGGAATTGGGTGCACAGGCTGAACATGGTGATAGTTTATTTGTGGAAATGGCAAACAATTGCTCTAAAAATTACACAACAACATGTCAATGAAGTTTTCATCTTTTTTGTTGCTATCCATCTAGCTCATCTACTATGAATAAATGGAACTTAACAATACCGAGATCACTGAGTTCATCCTGCTGGGGTTCTCCAAGCTTCTCCAGTTCCAGACGTTCCTCTTTGCTCTCTTCTTACTCATCTACTGTATGACATTGACTGGAAACATTGGTATCATCCTTGTTACCCTTATGGACCCCCACCTTCACAAGCCCATGTATTTCTTCCTCTGTAATCTGTCCTTCCTGGACATCTGCTACACCTCGTCCACAGTGCCGAAGATGCTTGACTTGCTCTTGTCACAAAGAAAGAGCATTTGTTTTGCTGGCTGCGTGATTCAGTTGTATTTCTTCTTCTCCTTTGTTGGCTCAGAGTGTGTCCTGTTGGCAGCCATGTCATATGATCGGTATGTGGCAATCTGTATGCCTCTCCGCTACCCCACCCTCATGAACCAGAGTGTGTGCCTGCAACTGGCTGCAGTGTCTTGGGGCAGTGGACTACTGAATTCTATCATACACACATTTTTGGTCTTCCAGTTGCCCTTTTGTGGGTTTAATGAAATTGATTACTTTTTCTGCGACATCCCACCCTTGCTGTCTCTAGCATGTGGGGACACCACAGTGAATGTGGTAATGCTACTGGTCATTGGTGTCTTCATAGCATGGACGCCCTTCATGTGTATCATTGTGTCCTACATGTATATCCTCTCTTCCATACTGAAAATACGTTCCACCAATGGGCGGTCGAAGGCCTTCTCCACTTGTGCCTCCCACATCATTGTGGTCATCCTTTACTATGGCAGCTCCATCTTCACCTACACCCAGCCCTTCTCCAGCTACTCACTGGACAAAAACCACCTGCTTTCTGTCTGTTACAGCATCCTCACCCCCATGCTTAACCCCTTCCTTTATACACTAAAAAACCAAGAGGTGAAGAGGGCAGCGAAAAAGGTGTTTTACCCCAGATGGACTTTCTCACCCTAAGAAATAAAAAGCACTCACTTTCGAGACAACTTACTTTATCAGCAAAGTGTGCTGAACAATTATTGAAATAAAGTATACATAATCTCAGAACACAGCACATATTCATATTCTCTCCATCGCGAACACTTTGTTGGGTTCTCTTGATTACTTGATGAAACATAAGCTGTGTGTTTGCAGTTAAGTAATCACAATGCTTAGCAAACTGTGACCAAACTGTGACCGTTGTGTTCCATCATAGTTTGTGCTGAAAATCATTTGTTCAATAAGCTTGAATCACACAACTTAGCAGGTTAATAGAGCATACCTCACTCACACATTAGCACTGGGTCAATGCATACTGTATAATACTTTGTTGACAGAGCAAGCTTCATAATGACACTAAAAGTTGTTCCATGGGGGCTAATTTGAGTTTGATCTTGATTCACTGGTCCTCTAAAGCATTATATGAAGCAGAAACTGTGTGTTTGAAAACTTCCAGCTGTGCTAATTTCTCAAATTCTGTTAGCAATCTTTCTACTCTGTTCTCGATGCATCTCACAGTGATGAACCTCTATGAACAAAGTCCTGTTGGGTTTATCCCATGTAACTCCTGTTTGCCTTGTGTGATTTTCAGAGGTTTTTGATACAATCTACCCAAAACAGACAGTGTGCTTCTGATCCACGACAACATGTGGTGCAGTTAATGTCTAGGTCAGCACCCAAAATACTGCATGCTGTAGGGAGGAATGAGGACTGTGAAGTTATTGTGATCCAGTCTTGTTCCACTGTAGCAGTGTTGTGGCCACTGAACAGTTAATGTTCAGTCTCTTTCTGTGCCTGGATGAGATCTCCACAAGGACAGAGTGGGATCTCTGTAGCCACTTCTTACTTATCTACCTGTTATGTATTCTTAATTGCTAGAGAGACTCTGCAACATCCTTCTGTCCGGATAGCTACTTCCAAATTATCTCTTGGTAACTGTTTTCAAAGTCACATTAAGCAGTTATTTTATTACTTATTCCCTCACACTTTTCTGGATCATCATCGCAGATCCTTGAAGGCCTTGAAAACCCTAGGAAGAAAGTTCATACAATCACTAATTATATCTCCCCTCCAGAAAACCTCCATTTTTGCTGTCTTCAGACCAGCGAAGACATCCTCCTGCAGTCCAAGATGTTAATGGATCGCAGCATTAGAGTGTCTACATAAGGAAGAATCCATAACAGTTTTTAATTATCTTTATTTAGAATATAGACATTTGCAAGTGGATATAATTACAAAAAATGTAAATTAAGCCAACAAGGATAGTATATCATGTATATGGTACTAAAGCTGTTTATATTTTTCAATTTTTGTCAAGAAAAACAAGAAAAAGGGTTAGGAGGGGAGTGGAAACAATGATTGAAGACCGATAACAGTATTAAAGAATAATAAGGAAAATACAATTTAAAAAGAAATGGATGGTAAGATAAAAGAAATTTGAAAATCAAATAGAGTTAAACATTTGCAGAGAAAGTAAGCATTTGCTGCTGTTTAACATTTGTGGAAAGCATAGAATTAGTATTTTGCCTACAAATTGTTAATGGCAACCAATATAATTCTCTATTTAATTGTGGAATATAATAGGAGGCAAAAGCTATATCTTACCTATGATAATGACAAACATTATACCACCATGATTTAAATGTGATATTAGAGGAACATTTCAAATTAATTGTAACTTGTTGAAAGGCTAAAGCTAACATAAGGTCAAACAATCTATTGTTATGAACAGTTAATGTGGCAGACTCATACAGACTTCCTAGAAAAGGCAATATCAGAGACATTACACAGTGTACATGAAACGTTTTTATAAGTTGTGACTAGATTTTCTCCCAGAATGATGCAGTAGGGGGACACAGAAAAAGCAGGTGCATGAAGTCTCCATTCCGATGACCACAAAATTAACAAGTATTATTATTAGTGTTGGAGAGTTTGGCAATAGAAGATGGAGTATGATATAATATGTGATACAAAAGAATAATGACTGAGTAGTGGTAGAAGTTCTGGAAATCTTAAATACTCTGGACTAAACTTTATTCCAAAAGGTGATTGGTCAAGCACATCCCAAGTCTGTTTCCCGTTGGAGCTCTATCTTGGTTTGAGCTCTAGAGTAGCGGGGAAAATTGTAAATAAAAGAAGCTTGAGGGGTAGAAGCCAGTATTCTGATTAGACCTTAATCCAGTGGTGAGAGTGTAGGATTTCAAGGTAATTAGTGAAGAATTTCCAAAATAATACCCATAAGAGTAGTAAATTTATGCCAGAATGATCGAGGACACTGAAGAATTGCTTGGAATTGAGGAAAGGAGCGAGGACTGGAACCATCAAATACGCAGTGGAACAATGTTATACCCTTGCCCTCTAAGAGTTCCAATATAGGGGTCTATTTTTTATGGTGATAAGATGATTGTACCATATGGGTGACTGTAGAAAAGAATAATATTTTTTTAAACTAGTGGTGGTCGTTGGAAAAGCTAAAATATCTGAAAATCATATGAATTCCTGCCATTATAAAACAGCAATGTACTTGGACGAGTGGTGTGCCTGGTGTGGCGTATGGGTGTTTCACAGCTTGCTAGTGAAAAGGATTTTCCACAAATTGTTCTTTATTTTTGGCTTCTTTGTTCCATAAACTATTTTAGAGTTTCTAAATGTTCTTCAACCTGGCTTGACTTACTCCACATGATACACTCCCACGTGATCCTGACAAGTAGCAGGAAAACTACTGCAGCATGAGTTAAACACCAGCACAGGTTTTTCCACTGAGTCTTGTAATATTGCAGGCAAATTACTTGAGGAGTGCATTTATCTATTTTCATTTTCATTGGTTTGTAAACTTTGGTAATAAGATCGCAATATTTTTTTAAATGTTTTATTTTCCTTTCTACTGTAATACATTTTAGACACGGATGGATGAACAGTCCTTAAGCTTGCCAGGGCTATAGAGGACTCCAGAAACCTAGTAGGGAATGACCTACCCTATCTACAGTGCTCCATTGAGTGTACCCAACCATTGCCTGAAAATGAAAATGTCACTTACCCAGTGTACATCTGTTCGTGGCATCAGTCGCAGTAGATTCGCATGTTCTGCAATAGCTCGCCATCTGGTGTTGGGCCGGAGTGTTACAAGTTGTTTTTCTTCGAAGAAGTCTTTCGAGTCACGGGACCGAGTGACTCCTCCTTTTGTCTCCATTGCGCATGGGCGTCGACTCCATCTTCGATTGTTTTTCCCCGCAGAGAGTGAGGTAGGAGTTGAATTGTAGTAATAGTGCCCATGCAATGGAGTGACTAAGTATGCACCTATTTAAGGTTGAGATGATACATATATAAATAATTGAAGGTAACTTCCAAACTGCTACAGGCTCCCGGGGAGGCGGGTGGGCACATGCGAATCTACTGCGACTGATGCCACGAACAGATGTACACTGGGTAAGTGACATTTTCAGTTCGATGGCATCTGTTGCTGTAGATACGCATGTTCTGCATAGACTAGTAAGCAGTTATTTCCCCAAAAGCGGTGGATCAGCCTGTAGGAGTGGAAGTAGTCTGAAATAATGTCCTTAATACAGCTTGACCTACTGTGGCTTGTTGTGCGGATAACACGTCTACACAGTAGTGCTTGGTGAATGTGTGAGGCGTAGACCATGTGGCTGCCTTACATATTTCTTGCATTGGGATGTTTCCTAGAAAGGCCATGGTAGCACCTTTCTTTCTGGTTGAGTGTGCCCTTGGTGTAATGGGCAGCTGTCGTTTAGCTTTAAGGTAGCAGATTTGGATGCATTTAACTATCCATCTGGCTATACCTTGTTTTGAAATTGGGTTTCCTGCATGAGGTTTTTGAAATGCAATAAAGAGTTGTTTAGTCTTTCTGATGTTTTTTGTTCTGTCAATGTAATACATCAATGCTCTTTTGACATCTAATGTATGTAGCGCCCTTTCAGCTACGGTATCTGGCTGTGGAAAGAACACTGGAAGTTCCACTGTTTGATTTAGATGGAACGGTGAAATAATCTTTGGCAAAAATTTAGGATTGGTCCTTAAGACGACTTTATTTTTGTGTACTTGTATAAAAGGTTCCTGTATTGTAAACGCCTGAATCTCGCTTACTCTTCTTAGGGAAGTAATGGCGATGAGAAATGCCACCTTCCAGGTTAGGAACTGTATGTCGCAGGAGTGCATGGGTTCAAAAGGTGGACCCATAAGTCTAGTTAGGACAACATTTAGGTTCCATGAAGGAACAGGTAGTGTTCTTGGTGGTATAATTCTCCTAAGGCCCTCCATGAATGCTTTAATGACTGGTATCTTATATAGGGAAGTTGAATAGGTAGTCTGCAGGTATGCAGAAATTGCTGCAAGGTGTATTTTAATGGAAGAGAAAGCTAGATTAGATTTTTGTAAGTGAAGCAAGTAACCCACTACATGTTCTGGAGTTGTGTGTAATGGTTGTATTTGATTAATATGGCAGTAGCAAACAAACCTCTTCCATTTACTTGCATAACAGTGCCTGGTGGATGGCCTTCTGGCCTGTTTTATGACTTCCATACATTCTTGGGTAAGTTGTAAGTGCCCGAATTCTAGGATTTCAGGAGCCAGATTGCTAGATTCAGCGATGCTGGATCTGGGTGTCTGATCTTTTGGTTGTGCTGTGTCAACAGATCTGGCCTGTTGGGCAATTTGATGCAGGGTACCACTGATAGGTCTAGCAGCGTTGTGTACCAGGGTTGCCTTGCCCAAGTTGGTGCTATCAATATGAGTTTGAGTTTGCTTTGACTGAGTTTGTTTACCAGGTAAGGAAGGAGAGGGAGAGGAGGAAAAGCGTAAGCAAATATCCCTGACCAGTTCATCCATAGGGCATTGCCTTGGGATTGTTTGTGTGGGTATCTGGATGCGAAGTTTTGGCATTTTGCGTTCTCCCTTGTCGCAAACAAGTCTATCTGAGGTGTTCCCCAGAGTTTGAAATAAGTGTTCAGAATTTGGGGGTGAATTTCCCATTCGTGGACCTGTTGATGATCTCGAGAGAGATTGTCTGCGAGTTGATTTTGGATCCCTGGTATAAACTGTGCTATTAGGCGAATTTGGTTGTGAATTGCCCAATGCCAAATTTTTTGTGCTAGCAGGCTTAACTGCGTGGAGTGCGTCCCCCCCTGCTTGTTTAGATAATACATTGTTGTCATGTTGTCTGTTTTGACGAGAATGTATTTGTGAAATATTATTGGTTGGAAGGCTTTTAGTGCTTGAAAAACTGCTAGAAGTTCTAGGTGATTGATATGCAGTTTTGTTTGATGTACGTTCCATTGTCCTTGTATGCTGTGTTGATCGAGGTGTGCTCCCCACCCTGTCATGGAAGCATCTGTTGTTATTACGTATTGTGGCACTGGGTCTTGGAAAGGCCGCCCCTTGTTTAAATTTATGTTGTTCCACCACAGAAGCGAGAGGTAAGTTTGGCGGTCTATTAACACCAGATCTAGAAGGTGACCCTGTGCTTGAGACCACTGTGATGCTAGGCATTGTTGTAAGGGCCTCATGTGCAGTCTTGCGTTTGGGACAATGGCTATGCATGAAGACATCATGCCTAGGAGTTGTAATACCATCTTTGCTTGTATCTTTTGTGTTGGATACATGCGTTGTATGATGGTGTTGAAATTTAGAATTCTTTGTGGACTTGGAGTGGCTACTCCCTTTGATGTGTCTATTATGGCTCCTAGGTATTGTTGTACCTTGCGCGGCAGAATGTTGGATTTTGTAAAGTTGACGGTGAACCCGAGTTTGAAGAGGGTTTGTATGATCTGATTTGTGTGATTTGAGCACTGTATAAACGAATGGGCCTTGATTAGCCAGTCGTCCAAATATGGGAACACATGTATTTGCTGCCTTCTTATGTGTGCAGCGACTACCGCTAGACATTTGGTAAAGACTCTTGGTGCGGTTGTTAATCCGAAAGGCAGTACCTTGAATTGGTAATGTATTCCTTTGAATACAAACCTTAGGTATTTCCTGTGCGATGGGTGTATTGGTATATGGAAATAAGCATCCTTGAGGTCTAAAGTTGCCATGTAGTCGTGTAGTTTTAGCAATGGCAATACTTCTTGTAGTGTGACCATGTGGAAGTGGTCTGATTTGATGAAAGTGTTCACTACTCTGAGGTCTAGGATTGGTCTCAGTGTTTTGTCCTTCTTTGGTATCAGAAAGTACAGTGAGTAAACTCCTGTGTTTATTTGTGTGTTTGGCACTAATTCGATTGCATTCTTTTGCAATAGTGCCTGCACTTCTATCTCCAGGAGATTGGAATGGTGTGTTGTTAGATTTTGTGCTTTTGGTGGTATGTTTGGAGGGAATTGTAGAAATTCTATGCAATAACCATGTTGGATAATTGCTAGAACCCAAGTGTCTGTAGTGATTTTCTCCCATGCTTCGTAATAATGACCTAGTCTTCCCCCCACTGGTGTTGTGTGGAGGGGGTGAGTGACATGTGAGTCACTGTTTAGTAGTAGGGGTTTTGGGGCTTTGAAATCTCCCTCTATTTCTAGGGAATTGCCCTCCTCTATATTGCCCCCGAAAACCTCCTCTATACTGTCCCTGGTAACTGGACGGTGTGGCTTGTGAGGTGCTGGCTTGTGTGCTTTGACCCCGAAACCCCCCTCGAAAGGGCGTTTTACGGAATGTGCTGTAATTCCCTCTGCTCTGCGGGGAGTAGAGTGCGCCCATGGCTTTGGCAGTGTCTGTATCTTTTTTGAGTTTCTCAATCGCTGTGTCCACTTGTGGACCGAACAGTTCTTTTTCATTAAAAGGCATATTGAGAACTGCTTGTTGAATCTCTGGTTTAAATCCAGACGTTCGGAGCCATGCATGCCTTCTGATAGTTACAGATGTATTAATTGTCCGTGCAGCTGTATCTGCAGCGTCCATGGAGGAGCGTATCTGGTTGTTGGAGATGGTTTGTCCCTCCTCAACCACTTGTTTTGCCCTATTTTGTAAGTCCTTGGGCAGATGTTCAATGAGATGTTGCATCTCGTCCCAGTGGGCTCTGTCATAGCGCGCAAGTAGTGCCTGGGAGTTCGCGATGCGCCACTGGTTTGCAGCTTGTGCTGCGACTCTTTTACCAGCTGCATCGAACTTGCGGCTTTCTTTATCTGGGGGTGGTGCATCTCCAGATGTGTGAGAGTTGGCCCTTTTCCTAGCTGCTCCTACAACGACAGAGTCTGGTGGCAGCTATGTAGTGATGAAAACCGGGTCCGTAGGAGGCGGCTTATACTTTTTTTCCACCCTTGGTGTGATTGCCCTACTTTTGACCGGCTCCTTAAAGATGTCTTTTGCGTGCCGGAGCATACCAGGGAGCATAGGCAGGCTTTGGTATGAGCTGTGGGTGGAGGAGAGTGTGTTGAATAAGAAATCATCCTCGACCTGTTCTGAGTGGAGGCTTACGTGGTGAAATTGTGCTGCTCTAGCCACCACTTGAGAGTACGCGGTGCTGTCTTCTGGTGGAGATGGCTTTGTAGGGTATGCCTCCGGACTGTTATCCGACACTGGGGCGTCATATAGGTCCCATGCGTCCTGATCTTGGTCACCCTGGCTCATGGTGGTGTGAGCTGGGGAGTGTGATGGAGTTTGTGCTGGTGAAACGTTAATCACGGGCGGAGGAGAGGGTGGTGGTGTAACTCTTTTCACCACTTTTGGTTGTGGTGTTTGTTCCGTCTGGAACTCCAACCTTCTCTTTCTCCTAATGGGGGGAAGGGTGCTTATTTTTCCTGTCCCCTGCTGAATGAAGATACGCTTTTGCGTATGGTCCACATCAGTTGCTTGTAGCTCTTCCTCAAACCTATGCTTCTGCATTTGGGAGGTTAGCGAGTGCTCTTCTGTATAAGAGCCTGAAGCTGGGTCGCTTGCAGTCTGTTTCGGCATTGAAACTTTGTCTGCGTGTTTTTTCGGCTCCGAGGTGACTTTTTTCCTTTTCGGGGCCGAAACCTCTCGGCGTCGATCTGTTTCGGTGCCGCTGTCTCGGCGTCGAGCCGTGTCCACACCGGCATCTCGGTGTCGAGGCTTGTCTCCAGCACTTTCTCGGTCCCGAGAAGGCTGCGTGCCGGTGTCTCGACCGGAGTCGGACGATCTCGGCACTGTTTGGGCCTTTTTCGGTGCCGACGGTCGGTCACCGATTTTATGGGTCGAGCCATGGCCTGGTGGCAGTGGCGTCCCCTGGGCCTTGTAAATGTTCCTTTGAGTGTATTTCGACGTCTTACTCACGGTTTGTGTATCGTCGAATCCTTCGGAGTCTGAGTCTTGGATCGAGAAGGTACCTTCCTCTTCTTGTTCCTCGAACTCCCGTTGGGCTGTCGGAGCGGACGCCATCTGAAGTCTTCTGGCTCGACGGTCTCGGAGTGTTTTTCGGGACCGGAACGCACGACAGGCCTCGCAGGTGTCTTCGCTGTGCTCAGGTGACAGGCACAGGTTGCAGACCAAGTGTTGGTCTGTGTAGGGGTATTTATTGTGGCATTTGGGGCAGAAACGGAACGGGGTCCGTTCCATCGGCGTTCTTCAGCACGCGGTCGGGCCGACCAGGCCCCTACGGAGGTTCGAAAAAACTACCCCGAAGGGCACCGGAGCTCTCCGATCTTCGATGCGGTGTGGAATATAAGTACGCCGATCCCGAACGCAACAATACCGACGAAAATCTTCCGAAATTAGCTAATTTTCCGTTCCGAAACTCGGAGCGTCAGGAACACGTCCGAACCCGATGGCGGAAAAAAAACAATCGAAGATGGAGTCGACGCCCATGCGCAATGGAGACAAAAGGAGGAGTCACTCGGTCCCGTGACTCGAAAGACTTCTTCGAAGAAAAACAACTTGTAACACTCCGGCCCAACACCAGATGGCGAGCTATTGCAGAACATGCGTATCTACAGCGACAGATGCCATCGAACGTACAGTTTCTGACCCATCAGCAGCACTTACAGCCAGAAATCATTTAATGATGGGCCTCCATTTAACTGCAGCTAGCTTGGTAATTTGATAAGTAACAAAATCCCCAAATCAGGTATTTGCCTTTGAGAGACAAGCAATAAATGTTTCAATGGCAGGAAGTTTTATCCCAGCACTTGTGAGGGGAGGGCAATGATCTTATTTCTGCCTGTGCCCACCACACTAGGTGGCAAGGAGGACACAGTTAGGAAACATGTAAGTCATAAGTCCTGCGCTAAACAGGGTGGTTCTCCTGATGTACAAACCCAGCAGCCCTATTGCAGATGGACAGTGTGAGAGCAGGACTCTTTTATCACGGTTAGCCCCCACTTTTTCCCTGGTATTTGATGTAGTCTAAAAGTTGTAAGTGCCCAGGGCCCATGGTAACCAGGTTGCCTGGGTCAGATCTCTGTCCCTAAAACTGACTGTGATGCATTGGAACAACTGGCATCACCTTTAGCTGCCACTATAAGTACCTAGTAAATGAAACTTAGGTACCCAGGGCATGGGGTGCTTACCACCCAGAACATTTGGGCCCAGGGGACCATCCAGGGTATAACTGTGCCAGGGGCAGATAATCTGTCCCACTCTTGAAGGTCTGAGGCAGCAAGCTGCAAAGGAAGAGCAAATAAATGTCAGTGGTACCCACAGGGTTTGTTGGGAAGATGGGTTCCTGTACACTGAGGCCAGAGACGTGGAGCCTGGTGCAACCAGGAGGGTGGTAGTGCCTCAGCACTTCAGAGAATGTCTTCTCACTCTAGCCCATGACATTCCTTTGACTGGGCATTAGGGCTAAAACAAAACTTGGAGTAGGTTAGTTAACTACTACTACTGGCCAGGAATGTTACAAAAAGTGAATGACTTTTGTCAGTCCTGCACTACCAGCCAAGCCAGTGACAAGGCAGGAGGACACTTAAAGACCCCATTAATGCCACTATCTGTGGTTGGGGTTCCCTTTAAGAGGGTAAGGGTTGATATTATTAGTACAACTGACCTCAAAACAGCATCAGGGCGTAGATACATTCTGGTTGTAGTGGAGAATGCCACTAGATACCCTGAGGTTATACCTCTTAGGGCCATTACTGCTTCTGCAGTTGCACAAGCCCTCCAGGGTATCTTTACCAGAGTCGGTTTCCTAAGGAGGTAGTATCAGACAGAGGTTCTAAATTCATATCTGCGTACTTAAAACACATGTGGAATGAATGTGGTGTGACTTATAAGTTCACTATCCCATACCACCCTCAAACAAATGGATTGGTTGAGAGATTTAACCAGACCCTAACAGGCATGATTGGAGGACTCCCGGAAAAACTCAGAAGGAGATGGGATGTCTTACTTCCATTTCTGATTTTTGCCTACAGGAAAGTGCCACAAAATTGAGTAGGATTCTCTCCATTTCTTTTGTTTGGGCATTGTGTCAGGGGACCCCCATGTCTTGAAAGGGAAGGATGGGAGAAATCTCTCAAAGGGCCCAAGCAAGATATTGTGGACTATGTACTTGGCCTTCGTTCAAGGATGGTTGAGTACACGGAGAAAGCTAGACAAAATCATCAGGCCAGCCAGGAGCTGCAAAAGCTGTGGTATGACCAAAACAAAAAGTTGTTATGGTTGAGTTCAAACCAGGGCAGAAAGTTTGGGCGGTGGAGCCTGTATCTCCAAGAGCTCTCCAGGACTAATGGTGTGGGCCCTATCCCATTCTTGAAAAGAAAGGGGTAGTCACCTACTTAGTTAATTCAAGCAGTTACAAACCCCCTAGGAGTTACATCCATGTGAACCGCCTAAACCCCTATTATGTTAAAGCTGATATGACCATGCTCAAAGTTATAGATGAGGAACAATAGTGAATTTCTCCCTGATCACCTCTAGCAACCCACAAGATGGTCCTGGGAATGGAGTGGTCTTGTCAGACACCGTTTCAGAACAACGGCAGGCTGCTTGCAGGCAAGTCCTCAACCAGTATGCTAGGTTGTTCTCCCTGATCCCCGGAAGGACTCATTGGTGTACCCATGATGTGGACACTGGTGACTGCTTGCCTGTAAAAACACATTTACAGACAGTCAGACCATGTCAGGGACAGCATACAAGCTGAAGTCAAAAAGATGTTTGATTCAGGTGTCATTTAACCCTCAGTGAGTCTCTGGGCTAGCCTAGAAGCTCTTAGTCCCCAACCCTCATTCAAAAGGAGCGAAAAAGAAGATGAGACTTTGTGTGGATTTCAGGGGCCTCAATACTGAAACAAAAACTGATGCACATCCAATCCTAAGAGCTGATGAGCTCATTGACAGACTAGGGGCAGCCACATATCTGAGTACTTTTGATTTAACATCAGGGTACTTGCAGACTTGCCTGACCCCAGGAGCAAAAGAGAGGTCAGCATTCTCAGCACCTAGTGGGCATTATCAGTCCACTGGTATGCCCTTTGGATTAAATAATGCGCCTGCCACCTTCCAGAGGTTGGTGAACCAAGTCCTAGCTAGATTGGAATCTTCCCTTGATGGCATGGCTGTCTATAGTTCCAGCTGGCAGGATCACCTGATCCACCTAGGGAAGGTTCTTGAGGCTCTGCAAAAAGCAGGCCTTATTATCAAGGCAAGTAAGTACCAGATAGGGCAGGGTAAAGTTGTTTACTTGGGCCACTTTGTTGGTGGAGGCAAAGTGCAACCCCTCCAACCCTAGATTCAGACCATTCTGTCTTGGGAAGCTCCCACAACCCAGACACAGCTCGGGGGATTCCTTGGTTGATTGGGTATTATAGGACATTGGTGAAGGATTATGGCACCATAGTTGCCGCCCTCACAGAGATAACCTCTAAGAAAATGCCAAAAAAGGTTAACTGGACAATGAGTTGTCAAAAGGCCTTTGACTCTCTGAAGAATGCTATGTGCTCTGCCCCAGTCCTACAAGCTCCAGATTACTCCAGGTAGTTTATTGTCCAAACAGATGCCTCTGAACAGGGGGTAGGAGCGGTCCTCGCCCATACAAATGATGATGGACATGACCAGCCTGATGCTTTAATAAGCAGAAGACTACTCCCTAGGGAACGAAAATGGAGTGCCATTGAGAGGGAAGCCTTTGGTGTGGTCTGGGCTCTGAAGAAGCTGAGGCCATACCTCTTTGACTCTCACTCTATAGTTCTGACTGACCTCATGGCTCTCAGAAGGTTACAACAAATGAAGGGTGAAAACCCCAGACTGCTTAGGTAGTCCATTTCCCTACAGGGAATGGACTTTTAAGTGGAACATAGACCTGGGACTGCCCATGCCAATGCAGATGGCCTTTCCAGGTTTTTCCACTTAGAGGATGAAGACTCTCTAGGGAAAGGGTAGTCTCGTCCTCTTTCGTTTGGGGGGAGGAGGGGTAGTATGAGAAACATCTTCTTCTGTCATGGTTGGCCCCCACTTTTTGCCTGGTATTCGATGTAGTCTCAAAGTTGTTAGTGCCCAGGGCCCCTGCTAACCAGGTTCCCTAGGCCAGATCTCTTTCCCTAAAACTGTTGTGATGCATTGGCACAATTGGCAACACCTTTAGTTGCCACTATAAGTCGCCAGTAAATTATACTTAGGTACCCAGGACATGGGGTACTAAGGGTAGGCCCTTGTGCCACCCTCTAGGGCCATGCTTCCAGAAGCACCCAGCATTGCCATTGCAGGCTGAGTGTTCTGATGCAATTCTAAAAGACAAACTTGACATGGCTCACACAATGTGTACCCTGTCCACTGTACACCGCATGCACTATAGGTAAGCCGCCTCGCTGGCAAGCCTTCCAGCTCAAAGGCAGGATGCACTACATGGTACGTGTGGGCTTAGATGCATGAGCAATATGTCCTTACGGTGTCCTTGCCAAACCTGGGACATAATAAGTGAATGGGGAATCCATTTTAATGCACGTGCTGGACACTGGTCAGTACGAGTTTCACAGCTACATGAAGGCAGCTCTGAACCCTGGGTTGTTTCGTTTCAAGCAACTCAGAATGATAAATCCAAACTGGTCCCAGTATTGGATTTCTTACAAAATGTACCCAAGGGTCACCTTAGAGGTGCCCCCTGCAAAAACGAACTACCCTGGCATGGTTGCTGGCCGGTTACAACCAGCCTGCCACCACCAGATAAAATTCTGAGCGCCTGAGGTGGGAGATCCTGCTCTCTGGGACTCGGAACAAAGCCCTTCCTGGGTGGTTATGCTAACACCCCCTCCTCTCAGGAATGTGTACTGTCCAGCTAGCTTACCACTCTTGAAACTCAACCCCCCGGCCTGCTGCTAGCAGCAGATGGCCACCCCTGTTGCAAACCCCCGCTTTTGGGGGGAGCAACGGCAGGAAATCAGACCGCGGACAGGAGAAGTGGTCAATCCTGGCTTGCACCACCCCTAAAGTGTTGCATGTGAGGTGACCTCTCCATTTCGTTTTCTTCCATCTTGCATGGAAGGAAAATAGCCAATCAGGTGTAGGGAAGTGATCCCTGCCCACAGGAAGTGGTCACTTAGTGGGTATAGCCACCCTAAGGTAGATGACCAATTGATTACTGCTAGGTACCCCCTAAAAAGCCCACTAAATAGAATATTTAGTGGGCATCCCTAGACCAAGAAATCAGTTTCCAAGGCAAAAGGAGGCCAGTAACAGAGAAGACCCAAAGCTTGAAAACTGAAGTCCTGCTGCACCAAGAAAAGGTGCCAAACCCTGCATGCTGCAACCAGGACTCGACAATCGTCACTGATGGGGTTGCTAGGACATTGGAAGGACTCCACAAACCCCTAGAGGACCTCCACACTTCACACGTCGCTAAATATCTCCCTCCATAGTGAAGGCATCACTCCACACCATCATGGAACTATAGACCCAGTGAAGGCCACTTCATTGACTGGGAGCTGCCAAGGAACCGGACATCACAGATGGACCAAACCTCGCCTGTCGCACCCTGAGGATACCCCCTGCCAGTGCGCCAAGTTTGGTGGCACTGCGCCTTCCAGTGGCCAGACCATGCAATAACCCTAGGTACTGGTCACCTCACATCAGACACCCAGAAGGGCAGTCCCTTACGGACTGGAAAAGGACCCAGAGAAAGTCCCAATCAAGGGACTTGAGGAACCACCTGGACCTCCCACCAGAGTGCTCTTGCTGACCTGCAAGAGACCCTCAAAGTGACCAACCACCTGCGTCCAAGGGTACCTTTGCGCACACTTCTTCCCTCACAAATTTGCTCTGTACCCGGCTGGCCTGGGCTATGTACTGAAGATCCAAAGGGGACCCACCGGACTTACCTTTAAGTCCAACTGTGCAGCACTTTTCCAAGTGGTCCCACGCAGTGACCTGGCACCAGCTCCAACAACTATCTGCAGCTGCTCCTGCCAGAATCGTGAGTCATCAGAACTTCACCAGTTGGTCCTTAGTGCCCACCGACAACCTCGACATACCTTCAAAAGGAGACAATGGTAAACATACTGCCTGATATTATACGTATTATTTGGTCCATTGTTTTCTATTGTGCCTAAACACAAACAAAGACTATTTTTAATACAAATTAATAACTTAAAAAGTACTCACCCGATTCTGATGATTTTGGTCTTAAATTTATACACAAGTCTGAAGTATTTTTGAAAACTGGTCTTGAGTTATTCTTTTGAGTGTGCGTTCTCATTTATTGATACTGTGAGCACAACAAAGGCTTTGCACTTCTCCAAGATTAGCCTAACTACTCGAGCAGACTATGATAAAAATTAGAGCATTAGGTGGTCTAGTTTTTACCTCTGTAAACCAATGTGTGGTTGCCCGGACGCTCTGCACAGTGTGCCTAGTTTTGTACACTGCATATAGGGCCGGCCTCCTACAGACAGCTGGGTGAAAGTGTCGGGTGGCAGAGCCAGCTGAGGTGGAAACGTAACAATACCTCCAACTCGTGATGAGGCGGTAATCCCACTCTTTCAAAGGGCCCGATTCAAAAAGGTAAAGTTCGACTTTTATTCTAAGTTTGGACCAAAAGTCCAACTTTATGACTTTTTGGTATTCAGAAAGGTAAGTTACGAGTCAGATCTTTACCTCCAACCCACCAGGCGGAATCTCTGACCTAGTGTTCTTCTGCTGCGAATCACCATTTTCATTGAAAAGCTTCCCAAAAAGTAAGCGTTCAGTGAAAATTCCTGCACACATTCTTCAGATTAACTGGATTAGAATTGATTGAAATTCATCTCAGCTTGAGCCGAAATTTTCCTCCAAAAACCCTTTGCTCAGGCGAAAGCCGTAGTAAACTGGGGAACTTTGCAAACTTTTGTTGGCGTGAACACTGGGAACTTAGGGCCTGACTTAGGTGATGGATATCTTGTCTGCCGAAATCTAACTCCCGTAAAATATATTGGGATTTAGATTTCGGTGGATGGGATAGCCATCACCGTTGTGCCGGAGTAACTCGCCCGCCAATATCTACATTAGGCCCTTAGTTAGTCAAAACAGTTTGTACATCTTTATTAAACACCCATCTCGGTACTTAACAGTTTAGCGCAGGTTCAGCTACACTTGTGTCAAATAACCACTCGCATATTAGCAAAGGTAATTCTTCCCATTAATACAAAAATATTTTTTATTATCTAGTTACTTAATGGAGAAGGTGGTTTAATTATTACCTAATCTGTGAGTAGCTACTTACTGTGCCTTTTAGATCACTAGCTGTAAGGGCCCAATTCACAAATCTTTTCTGTGAAGTGTTGTAATTTATTCCTGGCTAAGAAACAATATACTCCTCAATTTCTTGTACTAAGAACATGTAGATTACCTGAAACACATTTAAGGGAAGGGTCATCTAATCTACTTATTCTCTGATTTACTTAAAAGAATAATATTTTAATTGTGATGTACAGAGGAAGAATCTGATGGAGTAGTATCTTAAAAATAAACCTGTATCATGTTTTATAGCAAGCTTTCTCAAAGATAAGATGATCTTGTTTTTCTGCCATGAACCTCAGATTGACAGTGAGGACACCCCACAAACTCAATTTTCAACATAATTACCTTTGTTCATGACTTATGATTGTTTGAATTTCACCAACCAGGTGACCACACCACAGCCATTTCCTGATCCCTAATAGGATTATGATTAGGGCCAGTGTTCCCATGAAGCACGTTAGAACTCAGAGGTGGATGCAGATTCTTGAAATGGAGGCAGAAAACAGCTTTTGTGAGCTCATGGGGAGCTCGTCAACTGGTAAATTTATATTTTCTCAGGAGGGTGAATATATTTTCATGATTTCTTGTCACGGTCAACAGGCTCTAGCAACCTTGTTTTAATAGGAAAATATTTTGTTGTGGTTAATTTTCACATAAAATTGTAATTTGCTCTAAAAATATTTCCGGATATTCCAGTGTAAAATATTCTATAAAAAATGTTCAGTACAATGCATATTCTGTCATTTTCGATGTTCTAATGTTGTCCAGTCAGAGGCAGAAAACATGGATGGTTATTCAATAGCAGCAAAAGGTAGTACAGTGTCTGATGACTCAGTGAGCTAATATATCTACTAATGGGATCTTTGTTTGAATCCATGATCACAGTTTCAAATCTCAAGAAGTGCACATGGTCTTTCACCATCTCCCCAGGGATCTTTAAAATGAGTGCCATTGAGTTAGGTAACAATACACATCAGTGGTCGGTCAGTAGAGGCAAGATGTTCTTGGTGTAAACAAAGTTAGCATGCACCATAAACAGTCGCAATGTGATGTTCCAGATCTAAAAATTACATGTCTGTGAATCACAAACTGTGCTGTCCACAGGGTTTCCCCAAAAAATCTGGGAACCAAGATGTGAAATACACACTCAAAGTCAGACACAGGCACATCCTTTGGGCATGTGTTAGCATGAACAGGAAAAACATGGCAGAGGCAAGTTTTATTTAAGATAATAAAAACGTTAATACACAATCCCTACCATTTGCACATTTATTGATCAGTTGTTAAGATATTTCATTGATATTATTCATTCACTTTTTAATTTATTCATACATTTAATGTACCAATAATCAGATTTTCAATCTAAATAATTATTGTAAAATATGTTTAAAGGGCAAAGTTGGGATGCACCCTTGCCACTAGCTAGGCTGTTAACCAGGGAAATAAATATTAAAAACAGTTTAGTGCATCTATATGATCAACACAATCTCTAAAATATTTATCCCAATCTCCAATATGCCTTTCAACCAGGACCAAACACCATTAAATGCAAACTGTTCTCTATTGTAGGCCATCCTTTAGTACTTTCACAAATATGATCAACTTGCTCATGTAAACCTAGCAAGATGTTGGCGGTAAATGTAGAACTCTGTGCATCTATAATAGCACAAACTCCACCTTTGGCAGCCAGAACAACAGTGAGAGCAATTCTATTCTGTAAAATCAGAGTTTGCTGAGACACTAGCTAGTCAGAGGGTCACCCCAAGATGATTGCAGTTGAGTTTACAACGTCATCTAAGGCCTTGGAAACTTGCCGTATTTCACAAATGGACAGCTTGGGATTAGAATGGCAAAGAATCAAGCAGTTTCTGAAATGTCAGCGGGCAGTCTATTTCATGGGATCAGGCAGTGTGTGCAAATATATCTGATAGAGGGCACCAGGTAGGCGGGAAAGGATGCGCCAGACCATTTCTGAGGTACCCACACATATGCTCTGTTCCAGCACACTTACTATGTCCCAGGCCTTTCAGTTGCCCTCTGCACGCAGGCAGATCTCCAGAATGGTACATTGTTAGAGTCAGGATGGCTTGAGTAAAAATAGGAGAAAAGATTGGTTTAGGTGCTGTGATCAAGTTACTTTCACTGTGTCCTATGAAGAAACTGCTATTACTGACTTTGCAAAATAGTCCCAGGTAGCAGTAGTGAGATAAATACCAGGGGGCATGAAGAGTAGGTCAGGCAAGGTCACTTTTGATTGGCAAGTGAAAGGAAAGTAACACAATATTCACATTCAGAGATGTAGTGCCTATGCACACATAAGTCTCAGCAGTTTGCTTCAATCAATCAGGATTGAAATCCTGGAGAGGACTGTTTGCATACCCAGCATGGAGAAAGGTATGTAAGCCACTGTGGGCTGCAGGAGAACTATGCTTCACAGGGGCAGATGCAGGATCATAGTTCAGGTTCAGCAGATGGAGGAGCACTTGAGATCGCAGGTTCAGGTGCGTCATAAGCTGCAGAACCAGTGGCTGTAGGATCGGTGGACCCTTGAAGTGCAATGAGTCAGTCGAATGCATTGATTCAGGCAGGGAGTCCGCGGCACTTCAATGCAGTGTACATGGTAAGCAGGATCTGGTATCGCCATCGGGATTAGAGGATGGATATTCACAAGTTCCTGTTTATGGAACCGAGTCTATAAGTTTCAATTTGTGGAAGGCTTCTGTCTAGCCAGTGAGTAAAGCTGCTTTGACCCAGGAATAGAATCTATTGAGACAGTGAATCAGATGTCTGCAGTGCTCCAGTCACATCACCATTTAAATGCCAGTCAAGCAAAACTGGAGACAGTGAAGAGCTAGGAGAAGTAGAATGAGGCACCATACATCTCATGAGTACTTAATTCTGTCTTTTTGTTAGAGGTGGTTTACATTGACCATAGTGCCAAAGGTAGAGTACCTGCCCATTTACACTCAGTTTCTGAGCAAGCCGTAGATATTCTGATTTTCTAAGTTTTCTTATAACACAGAGGCGTAACGTAACTTGCAAAGTACATGACGGGCCCCCCTCAATGCTTCTGACCCGGTCAGGTGCTGTCAGGCCCGCTCGTGCAGAGTGCCAGAGGGGCCTCCTGGAACTCAGGGCCCCCTCTGCACTGAGGGGGGCTGCAGTGACTATTGTTAAGCTCCTGTTACAAGACTCAGCTTTCTGAGAGAACTCTGGATGGTAAGCACAATGAAACTGTTGTTTGAGCCTTAAAGCTTAGCACAGTTCTTGAACTACAGAGGACACAAAGTGAGTTGCAATATCACTTCAGATCTCAGAGCCGTCTGTTAGCCACATTGATAGCATAACCCCAGAATAGATAATTAGGTTCTAATCCATTCAGAAAACATGCACACAAGTACAAGAACATAAACTTAGGAACAATATTGAGGCATTTGAAGTAAATCTAGTTCAATATGGACCAAGGGTCCCCACATGGAGGTGGGGAGTCAGCAGGGCTGGGCTTTTTTGTACCATTTATGGAATTTTTATTTTACATTCCAACAGTATTTTTAAATATATATGAGAGATGTTACATATAACTAAGGATATCAAACAATTCTGCTTCATGTCAGTTTTCACATACCTTGGCTTTTGAATACACCTTAGTTTAATTGATAATCTGTCCTATTGCTGTTTTAGCTAGGAGGAGTACTATAGGAGGCTGGCCTGGTGTGTGGTGGGTACCTATGGCACTTACACCTTACACCAGGTCAGGGTATCCCTTATTAGTGAAATGTAGTCAATGTCTAGAAGCCAGGCTCTCTAGAGGTAGCTGTGGATGAGCAGCTAAGGATTATCTAGGAGACATGCAAAACTCATGCAATACCACTATTGTTAAACTTAGGCCCAGATTTATACTCTGTTTGTGCTAAATTAGCGTTGTTTTGATTATGCAAATTCAGGGCAAACTTAACTCCATATTTATATTTTGATGCTAGACTAGCTTAAAATCAAAATATTGGAGTGAAAGTCATTTTATGGATGTGTGAACCCATCTTGGGTCAATGAGAATCAGGGTGGGCATTCCATCCAAAAAATTACTCTATGGCCCTAGCGCTTTATTTATTCAAAAATGGTCCTCGGGAGGGAGGCGGACCTAAATAATGGCACTAAGCCTGCTTAGCGCCATTATTTAACGTCTGGGTCAGGGCAGGCGTTAGGGGACCTATGGACATGATCAAACACCATGGAAGAGGCAACAGGCGCCCTCCCCAAGCTCCATGAAAACGCCCGCCAACACAAGAGGGACACCCGAGGATGGGAACCCCATCCCAGGTAAGAAGGGTAAGTATTTAAATGTTTTTAAGGTGCCATTGGGGGCCCTGAAATGGATCCCCCTACATGGCACTGGGTGCAATGGCCATGCCCTGGGGACCCTAGTCCCCTGTGCTGGGCATTGGGGCAGTGGGCATGACTCCTGACTTTTGTAAGACAGGAGTCATGTGGTAAGGATGATTTTGCATCAAAAAGTTACGCTAGGCTGGTTAGAGTCATTTTTATTTAGTCTAACCAGCCTAACGTCTTTTTTTGGTGCATAACCCCCTCCCGCCATCCCGCCACCCCGACCTGGCTAATGTCATTTTCCTTGACGTTAGCCCACCCTTTGCGCCAGATTGCACCATTCCATACATTTGGCACCAGGATGGCATCCTGAATTTGCGCAAGCAGGCGCTATACTTTTTGTCACAAAACTGCACAAACGCACTTCTGCGTCAAAAAGTATAAATATGGGCCTTAGTACTTACACACTTGAAAGAAAACACTCAGTGTTACAAAAATAAAGGTACTTTATTATGGCGACACAGATACCAAAAATACCAGCGAGGCTATACTCCCTTAGGAGGTAAGTAATACACAAATTATATACACTAGTATGCAGAAATAATCATAAAAACAGTTAGAAAACAGTACAATTAGTGAAAATCACAATAGAGAGAAATAGCCCTAGGGGGAACACAAACTATATACTAAATAACGGAATGCAAAAGTCACTCCCTCACCTAGGTAAGTGGAGTGTGTAGAGGGGAGCTGGGAGTACTAGGAAAGCCCAAAGTTAAGTACCACAACCCACCCCAGCGACCAGGAAAGCAGGAGTAAGTTACTTTAAATTCCTCAGAACACCCACTTAGAAGAAAAGATGAATAATGCAAAACCCAGAAGAGACTGCAAGACACCAATTGTGGAATCCTGGCAAGAGGACCTGTGGAAGAAGGGGACCAAGTCCAGGAAGCACAGCAGAGTCCAGGAAGGGAAGGAGCCCCTACCCACCAGACTGAAGGTGCAAGAGGTGAGTCGATGGTAAAGAAGGAGAATCAGCACTGCACCCAAGAAGACAAAGTTCCTGGAGGATGCAGGTCATGTCCAACGCTGGAAGGAGGATTGCAGTCAGGTTTGCGCCTTCGGATTCCACCAACAAGCCTTGGCACACGCAAAGCTCAGGGCTAGCGGAAAGTGGAGATGCCGGGTACCAAGAAGAACCAGGTAGACTTTACCCAGGAGGGAGAATCAGAGGGGGCCCTCAGCAACACAGAGAGCCCACAGAAGACCAGGCAGCACCCACAGGAGTCCCACTGGACAGGTCCACGAAAGTCGAGGAAGAGGCCCATGCAGCACTAAGAAAAAGGTTCCCACGTTGCCAGAGAACCACTCAGGGAGCTGTGCGTCGCAGGATGGAGTGCTGGGGGCTGGAGCTTCAGGATGCCTGAAGATCTCGTGGAAAAGATGCCAACAAGCCTTGGCACCTGCAAAGGGTGCAGTGCTTGGGGGTACTGTCCTGTGTGGGCAGGCAAGGACTTACCTCCACCCAAGTTGGACAGTTGGAAGAGAGGACCATCAGGAACACTTCAGTCTACCACCTTTGATGCAGGATCCATGCAGCTCAGCAGGAGAGGGGATCCACCCAGCCAGTCGTTGTCTCAGTTGGTGCCTGCAGAAGCAGGGGAGTGACTCCTTCACCCAAAGGGAGATTCCTATTTCCTTCTGATGCAAGATGAAGACAGGCTGTCCTCAGAGGATGCACGACCGGGGAAATGTTGCAGTTGCTGAAAGGAGCCATGGATACAATGTTGCAGGAGGCGTCTTTCTTCTTTGTTGCAGCTTGTCGGGTCCTGGAGCATCCAAATGCAGTTTTTTTGGTCAGAAGTCAAAGTGGAGGTTGCAGAGGATTCCTGCCGGAGTCTTGCAATCTGAATCTAAGGAACCACCCAAGAGAGACCCTAAATAGCCCTGAAAGGGGGATTGGTCACCAGGCTGAGTGACCACCTATCAGGAGGGGGCTCTGACGACACTTGCTGGCACTGGACACTCAGATGGTCCCAGAATTTCCTGCCAACCTTGAATCCAAGATGGCAAAATCCAGGGACCCTCTAGAGGAGCTCTGCGTACCACCCCGGGGTGGTGAGGGACAGGGGAGTGGTCACTCCCCTTTCCTCTGTCCAGTTTCATACCAGAGCAGGAACTGGGGGTCCCTGAAACGGTGTAGACTAGTTTATGCAAGGAGGGCACCAAGTGTGCCCTTCAAAGCATTGCCAGTGGCTTGGGGAGGCTATCCCTCCCAAGTATGCAACACCTGTTTCCCAAGGGAGAGGCTGTAACACCCCTCTCCCAAACGAACCCCTTTGTTCTGCCTTCCTGGGCTTCAGTTTCTCAAGCAGGAGGGCAGAAACTTGTCTGAGAGGTGGAAGCAGTTTGGGCTACCTGAAAACCCTCAGAAGGCAGTAATGGCAATACTCAGGATCCTCTAAGGAGCCCACAGAGTGCATGGAATCATACAACTAATGCTTGCAAAAGCATTGGGGTATGATTCCAACATGCTTGATACCAAACATGCCTATGTTCGGAGTTACCATTATGTAGCTGGACATAGGTATTGACTTATGTCCAATACACACTTAAAATGGCGTACCCGCACTCAGAAAGTCTGCGAAAATGGGCCTGGAGTTCGTGGAGGAACCTCTGCTAGTGCAGGAGTGCCTTCACACACAAGTATTTTGCACCCTGCCCTCTGGGCTAGAAGGCCTGCCATAGGGTTGACTTATAAGTGACCTGGTGCAGTGAAAAGTGGCTTTGAAAGGGTGCTTGCACCTTTTCACGCAGGATGCAAAGGCAGTCCTGCAGAACCCTTTGCTTGGGCTCCCTAGGGGTGGTGAAATATATGCTGCAGCCCATAGGGATCCCCCCTGGAACTAATGCCCTGGGTACCTATGTACCATATACTAGGGACTTATAAATAGGCACCAGTGTGCTAATTGTGGGATGAAATACAGATTTGTGGGAGGGAGAACATAATCACTGGGTTCCTGGTTAGTAAGATCCCAGTGAACACAGTCAAACACACTGACATCAGGCAGAAAAAGTCAGTAGCCAAGGAAGAGGGTACTTTCCTACAAGTACCATCTCCACAAATGTATTACTAACTTAGTTTTGGATCTTAACGATAGTTCCATTAAACATTTTGCAGTACATAGCTCAGTGATTTGTAAGCACTTTCTATTTTCAATGTTAGCTCTCTCCATAACCTTTCTATCTTAGGACACTTCCTTGCCATATGGTTAAATCCTGCATTGTCTTTATCACATCTGGGGCACTTTACGTTGTTCTATAAATCTTACTAATCCTAGTTGCTAATGGTCATCTTGCAGGAGTCCAATGTCTGTTATGGTTGTATCGATCTTACAGCTTAGGGTTTCTATTGCTGTCACTAAACCTGCTAGGATTTTGATAAGTCTCAGACTCTGTATGTGATGCCCCCCCTTGTTCTTCTTTCTGCAGATTCTTCCATTCATTGTTTTTAGGATTTGGGAGGTGTGGTTTGCTTCTGAATTATCATCTGTTTCCTTATTAGTTTTTACTCTTCTCCTCTGGTTAGTGTCCTTAAATGAAGTGTAGTTTCCTTTTTTTCAACTTTTTTGTGATCAAGAATAAAGACTTGTTGGTTCTTTTGTTCAGTAATATCCAAATTCACTTTCTCCAATCAATCAATCAGATGTTATAAAGCACACTTACTCACCTGTAAGGGTCTCAAGGCGCTGTGGGTGGTTGGGTTCTCTGTGATTCAGTCGAAGAGCCAGGTCTTAAGGTCCTTCCTGAATTGAGGTAACGAAGGTGACTGCAAAAGGTGAAGAGGCAAGGTGTTCCAGCTCTTCCCCACAAGGTAGGCAAAGGATCTTCCTCCTGCCGTTGTCTTCCATATGCAGGGCACAGTGGCCAGTGCCTGTTGAGCAGAGATTTCTGGCAGGGGGAATAGACAGTGATGCAATGGTTGAGGTAGGTAGGTCCCAAGTCATGGAGTCAAGGAGTTTGAAGTTGATCCTTTTCTCAACGGGGAGCCAGTGGAGGTCTTGCAGGTGTTTGGTGATGTGTTGGCGGCGGGTGATGCTCAGAATGAGTCTGGTGGAGGCATTCTGGATGTGCTGTAGATTCTTCATATTCTTCTGGGTGGTACCGGCGTAGAGGGTGTTGCCATAATCAAGCCTGCTGGGACCAGGGTGTGGGTTACGGTCTTGCGGCAGTCGTTTGGGATCCATTTGACGAAGTCGGAGTGTGTGAAAACAAGAGGATGCAACAGAGTTGACCTGGCAGGTCATTGCGTCCAGAATGAAGTTGAGGTTGCATGCGTGGTTCTTTGAGGTGGGGGTTGTCGAGTGTCGCAGGCCACCACAAGCCATCTCAGGCCGATGTGGAGGGTCCCAGGATAAGAATTTCAGTCTTGTCTGAGTTGAGCTTGAGGCAGCTCTACTTCATCCAGGCAGCAACGACTTCCATCTGGTTGTGTAAGTTCTTTTCGGCAGTTGTAGGGTTTTTGGTAAGTGAGATGATCAGCTGGGTGTTGTCGGCATGGAAAACTATATTCAGTCCGTGGCTTCTGATGATGGACGCGAGCAGGGCCATTTAGATGTTGAAGAGTGTAGGGCTCACAGAGTAGCTCTGGGGCACTCCGCAGCTGATCTCTGTAGGTTCCGAAAGGTAGGGTAGGAGTCTGATTTTCTGTGTTCTGCCAGTCACGAAGGAGCATATCCACTGTAGGGCCTTGCTGTGGATGCCAGCTATGTAGACTCTAGAGTAAAGGGTGTGGTGGGAGACAGTGTCGAAAGCAGACGAGAGGTCTAGTAGGATGAGGGCTGCTGTTTGGCTGTGGTTGAGGAGCGAGCGGGTGTCATCTCTGGTGGCGAGGAGGGCGGTCTCCGTGCTGTGGTTGCTCCTGTAACCTGACTGGGAGAAGTCCAGGGTGTTGTTACTTTCAGTGTGTTTGCGGAGATGTGCATTTCTTGAGTGTGCGACTGGGTTAACTGTTGAATTACTGGCCAGTTTAAGAAGTGTTATAATTCACTGTGCTCTTGCGTAATTCTGCTTTTGACACTCCTCTCAACTACATATTTAGCTAAAGGCTCAATTTACAGCAATATGATCTCCAGTGTGTGTTGAAGCCCCAGTACTTTCAGCATACCCTTTTCCCTGTTTATGCACTCACTGTGGTTTATTCTTTAGCACCCCTACCCCTAAAACATTGGATGTTTAATTTATTGTCTCTAATTTTGTATGAAGGCAATGAGGCAGTTGTTTAGGAAGGGGAAGGGCAACCACAGCATTTTTCCAGTAGTAGGGCTTGGGGGATTTCATCTGGTCACTTGCTCTCCTACCCACTGCTCATCTAGTGTGGCCACCTCTGCAAGCAGTCAAATATTGAGGTCTTGGTCCTTCACCTTAACCGTTCCATGAGGGATATGTCACTTGTCCTCATTTTGATGTTTAGACACCTAATCAGTGATCTAAGCTGCGTCAGAGGGTTGATTCACCCCTTCTTCCAACTAGGTAGCCCTTCTGCTCTGACTCTACAATTGTTTGATGCTCAGGCTATTTCTGGCTGATGCCCTCCAGCTTTGTGATGATCACCATCCCCACCATCTTGGATCAGCTTCAGAGTCACAGCTGAGTGCAACAAGGTTTGACCAATTACAAATTTTAAAATTATAAATGTACATAGTCCTCCATCCAGCAGTGAACACCTCCTATCCTGTCCATTAAACTCTGTACTTTTAACGTGTTTGGAGCATCATTGCACCTCCAAATGTCTTATTCAATCCAATTCACAACATCAGTCACCTTTCTCATATTCCACCCCCATATGAAAGGCATATCAAGTTATCATTACCCTTGCATGCTTCTTTGGGACATGATAATTTCAAACTACCCTTTCAGTATGTTTCAAGCCTCACTGCACCCAATGACCTTACTTAACATCCTTGCCACGTCTTGCTAGCCTGCTATTGTGTCTTACAGCATTTTATGCTTGAAACTTTTCCGCCTTGTCTCTTAGACTGGGTTTGTCAACTTCAGAATGCATCATCCAAGCTGAGGCAACGTGGTTCATACTACTCTACCTTGTAAGAGAAAACAAACGAGGTCCTCATTACAACCCTGGCGGACGGTGCAAAAAGGGCAGTAAGACCGCAAACAGGCAGGTGGTCATTACTGCTAATTCATTCCCTGGCACGGATTGGGGGTCTACCCCGCCCTCCTCCCCTTCCCCTGAGTCCACCCCCAACACCCACGACCCCCCTACCACCCCTCAAAGGTAGTAGGACGGTCTTTGGCCCGGCGGAACCTCAGTGGTCTCTGGAAAAGACCGCCGAGGTTGAAATGAGGGCCTGAGTCTCACCAGTCTCAGAATGTGTGGTGCAATAACTCCAAAGTATACAAACTCTTACTTCACTCCTCCAAAGCAAACTCCACTCAAGTCTAATTGAATACGCTCTAACACCCTTTGGAAGTTTTCTACAAAACCATTTTGCCAGCGATGGCATACACTAATCCTATCATGCGTGGTCCCTTCTTTTTTTCAGGAAAATGGCAAACTCTTCTGCCACAGATTGTGGACCACTGTCTGTGACAATGACCCCCTCCTCCTCTAAATATTTTTTCACAAAAATTAATTACATGAGACGCATTTACTGCTCTTAAAAAAGCTATCCCTGGCCACTTAGAATAGTACTCCTTCATAAAAGTGGCAAACTTTCTATCTCCACCAAGACATTCATAGGGACCACACATTCTGATGGCTATCATTTCCCATGATCTCTATGGCAATTCCACTGGTACAATAGGTATCTTATTGGACATGTGGTAATTGTCAATACCATATCTTAGTCCATGCCGGGCCTCTAAAAATCAGTACACGCTTGCCTCTTCATTGATGGCATACCACTGTGCCCCTCATGCGATAAACTGAGCAGAAGTGGATGCAGACACATGGGTACCAATAACATCCCATTTCTTCTTATAATGTCATACACCACTAACAACTCCTCCCACACAATTTCTGGATCCATAAAGATGCCATCTGCTTCTTGAGATTAAGGAAGGAGTATTTATTCAGGAAAAGCATAACTGCAATGACTGTGTGGCCAGCAGGTGCTCCTAACTGCTCCTCTCACCATTTAAGAATTCCCCCTACCTCTTCATTGAATTCAGGGGAAGTAAACGTCTATGATGAGATAAACAGGAGCTCCTAAGGAGGAACACTTAACAACACAAAAGTTTTATGTCAGATTTGAATTACATCTATAATGCAGACCCAACAAAATCCTTTCTGGGATTTACAAACCAACCAAATAGGTGTTTGTGTTAGTTTGTGAGGAAAAGTAGCTCGAACTAACGAAGAGCGCTGCTTTGCATTACTCTGCATCAAGGGGATGTCCCCATGCAACCACTCATAGGTTTGATACAAAACCATACAAAATAACAATAGTAGACAGGGTTTTGCACTAAAAACACCACATGAAAGGAGGCATTGAAAAGGAGATGTGCTTGAATTTCTCCTAACATTTCCAATTTGCATTTGTGCTGCAGTGTACAGCACACATTCGAAAAGGGAAAATTTTAAAGTTAGTCTAAGCATAGTATATTTTATCTGAAAAGACAATTTTTAAGTGCAAAACCTATGCTGGACTCAAAAATACACATTTGCACTATGGTGGAAATGAGAGTGCATGGCTCTCGGCAGCATAATTCTGCACCTGCGCTAGAAAGAGAGCAGGATAGTAGATATGGCGGGGTCCTTCCCTCTCCCACTCATACGACACAACCTTAAATGGTGCACTGCCATGTGTGATAGGTTCATAAATTTGGGCTATAGTATTCTTCTGTTTAAATCCCCAACAACCAGTAGGTTTGGGGAATCTGAATGACCTTTCTCTTGCAATGTGACCTGTCTTTATTGGCCACCGGCAGATACAAATGAGATGACACATATGTCCATGCTGCACCATCTACACCTGAATGCAACTGAAAAGACTGGTACACCTTTCTAGCCTCCAAAGCATGAGGACCAGGGCACTCTCTCACCATCAGCAGTGAATGGAAGTAGAACTGATAGTAGTTGTTGTAGAAAGACTTCCCATTGGCTCACCACCTTGCAGAATTTTTGTTTGTTTGATTTGTTATCATTTTCGGGTTTGTACAAAGCCAGGAAGCATACAATTGAGCAAATAAGAATAAAATAAGCTAAAATTCACCAATGATAACTACTAAATTTAGCAATGAAAAATACAATCAGTCCTCCACAGGTTTGAATCACCACTCAGTATAGGAAAAATGCCATTTACAATTGATTGTCTCATTGCTATTTCAGAACTCCAATACACATCAGTGCATCTTTCCTCCTCACCCATCTATTCTTGAAAGTCATACAAGTGAGCACCGCCACCATGACGTAAGCTTACCATCACACAGTTATTACCACCAATGAGATAATCACGTTTGCAGTAGGGGAATACCATCACTTAGTTTTTTAGACATGTAAAAGCCTTGACTTTTTCCATCTGTATTCCTTCAAAGCCCCCATGAGGGCCTTGTTCTTCAGAGCATACACAATGGGATTAATCATTGGGGTGGCCACGGTATACAACAGCGATAAGGCTTTGTTTGCATTCAGTGAGTGTCCGGCTGATGGCACCATATACATTATAATCAGGATGCCAAAGTATGTGCTGACCACCACAAGGTGGGAGCTGCAAGTAGAAAATGCTTTTTTTCTACCCTTGGCAGATGGAATTCCCAAAACTGTAGCCATGATATACGAGTAGGATATTATGATGAATACAAATGGTGCAGCTATTACAGAGGATGATACATAAAATGTGATCGTTTTTATCTGAGAGGTGTCAGAGCAAGCAGCTTTTAGAAGAGGTTCAAAATCACAGAAGAAATGGTCAATCAGACCCTGACCATAGAACTGGACAGTGCTCATTAGTGAGTCCGCAGTGAGTGCAGAGAAGAGGCCACCCACCCAGGCACTCGCAGCCAGCTGAAGACAGCATCTCTGATCCATGAGTGTTTGGTAATGTAAAGGGTAGCAGATGGCCACATATCTGTCGTAAGCCATCACTGTGAGAAGGAAGCACTCTGTGGTCGCCATCCAACCAAAGAAGAAGTACTGGATCAAACAACAGTGAAAAGAGATGAGATGGATGTGTGTCAGTAACCCACCCAGTAAGGTGGGCACCACATTGGATGTGGACCAGACATCCAGGAGCGCCAGGTTCCCAAGGAAGAAGTACATGGGAGAGTGAAGCTTGGCTTCCAGGCGCACTGTCACAACTATCAAGATATTCCCAGACGCAGTTAACAAATAAACCATCAGAAACATTAGGAATAGGAAAGGATTCATTTCTGGGATAACCTGCAATCCAAGAAGGAGGAATACCGGAGTATCTGATGTGTTTCTCGAACAGTCTGATTTTGCCATGCTTGCTGTTTAGGGGAAATAAAATGACAGAATTACATACATTTTAATTAAAATATATATTTTACGTATTTTAAAAGTATTTTGAATACAGTAATGCAGCTTTGATTGAGGGAGAGACTAAGAATACAGGAGTTTAAAATGCAATCACCCCTCTTTAACTTCAGTAGCTGAATGCCCTGCGCTTGGCTGGCATTATACAAGGACACACCACGCATTCATACAAAATGACCGTAGTAAGAATCACATTACCCAGAAAGACCTAATAACTCTGCGAACGTCCGAAGACACACAGGCTGCAAAGAACATGAATACCTTAATCATCCAATCCCTGCACTGGAGGACATCTGGAATTAGCTTCAAAATGGTATACTTCTACAATAAATATATATGACTTCAAAGTGTAAGACATGTTCCTCTGCGTCAGCTAGTCTCAGTATTATCAGCTATGGGCAACACCAAGATTACCATAAAATCCGTACGACAATCCAGATGCACGCATGCATGTCAACAAATGTTCATCAACCTGCTCACAACAAATATGACGCCCTTCATTAAAAACCCCACTGTGGGGGTTCATCTCAATACAGCCTCAGACCTGGCATTGTCACTGCGATGCTTCAAAGTATTTGCAAAATCATGATATCTATAAACACATTCCTACCTGCTAGAGCCTCACCTATGTCAGAGAGAGTTTCAGATAAACAACTTAAAACTGCTTTAAAGCTGGACACCCATGGAGTTTCACACCAATTCCAAATTGTGAATCGCCCATATCTCCTGTAAGAGAGTCCCTACAGCATTCGCCCAAAGCAGGTCAGATGGAGAAAGTGCCTACTGCATAAGCCCTAAGAGGGTCAGATGAGTGGAGTGCTTATTGCATGAGCCTTAACAAGGTCATAAGGAGAGGGCACCTACTGCATGAGTCCAAAGAGGGTCAGATGGAGTGGGCACCTACTGAATGAGCCCAAAGAGGGTCAGATGGAGAGAGCACCTACTGCATGAGCCCAAAGGAGGTCAGAAGGAGAGGGCGCCTAGTGCATGTTCCCAAAGTGGGCAAGATGGAAAGAATGCCTACTGAATGAGCCCAAAGAGGGTAAGATGGAGAGAACACCTACTGCTTGAGCCTAAAGGAGGTCGGACGGCGAGGGCACCTACTGCATGGCCCAAAGAGCGTAAGCTGGAGAGGGTTCTTACTGAATGAGCCCAAAGAGGCTCAGATGGGCAGAACTCATACTGCATGAGCCCAGATGGTCGGATGGAGAGGGTGCCTACTGAATGAGACTAAAGAGGATCAGATGGAGAGAACACCTAGTGCTTGAGGCCAGAGTGTCCAATGGATGAACCACCTACTGCATGAGCCCAAAGCACATCATACTGACAGAACACCGCCTGCATGAAGTCAAAGAAAGTCAGGTGGGCGGAGAAACAACTGCATGATCTGTAACAGGCTCAGGCCTCAGAGCACTTAATGCATGAGCCAAAGATGGTTAGATGAACTGAGGGCTTACTGCATCAGCCAAAATAGGTTCAGATGGACAGAACGTCCTGTAAGAACCCACAGAGGGTCAGACTGACTGAGCAACTCCTGCATAAAACTAAAGAGGGTCAGATGGACAGAACACCTACTTCATGATCCCAAAAAAGATCAGATGGGCACAGCACCAACTGAATGATCTTAAAGAGGGTCAGGCAGACAGAGCACTTTCTGCATGACCCCAAAGAAGGTCAGATGGACAGAGTATCAACTTCATGATCTTAAAGCGGAGGACCTAGCACCTAGTGCTTGACCCAAAGTTGTTGAGAAGACATAATGCCTACTGCGTGAGTTCAAAGAGGGTCAAAAGGAGAGAGCATCTCTTGAATGGAACCAAAGAGGGTCAAGACAGATGTTTTCAACTCTTTGTCTTGTTTGTAGTATTTGATATGTGCCACATTCTCCTTAAACGGTTGACAAACAGGTAAAACGTGCCTTTTAGAAACATTCCTCCCTCACTGATCCCAGGAAGTTAACATTGATAGTTTTCTGCCTTACTTGCATGCTATTCTCTTCTGATTGCCTCCAAAGTTATCTTTTCCCTTTGATTCTCTTTATAAAGATTGATTATACTGCACATTCTGCCCCTTAAGTGTTCCTGTTAAAGCAATCTGCTCATCGTTTCACACTCAAGTGAACCACACCATTCAATCTGTGTTATTAGAAGAGGCCATGCAAATCTTAAACCAGCATGACACAAAGAAAGTAAACTTGATCATGACTAGGCACAAGTTAAACACACGTCTACTGAAAGAGAATAAAAGCATCAACAAATTTGTGACCAGTCTGAAAAGAAAGTGGCTGCAGTCTATGAATTCAAAGAAATCCATCTCATAAGACCACTTGTAGTAGATGGATACAATTGAAGAGTGGTTGAACTCATCGTTATGGATACAGCAATCTGGTATCTCAGAACTATACAGTAGAGGATGGTTACATGTTGCAGAGAATGGGGTACCTGTTCTTTGGTGGAGACCACAACAGGTTCTAGGCATGTCTCTAAGGTAAAAATATGGAGTGTAAGCATTGGTTATAAGCAAGCGTGTAGAAATCATTGTACACAAAAGGAGCTATTTGCAGGTCGAATTGGGAGAGCTAAATGGATGTGAGCATTATGTAAGAATGAAAACTGAGGCCGTGCCATAAAGGTATAAGCTAAGAACAGTACCAATAGTAGAGTTAAGGGGAATGCTTAAGGCCATAGAAAAGGCAAGCATTATTGAACAGGTACAGGTCACAACGTGGCATAATATCTCTAAATTGTATCCTCAAAAGTGACTTTTTGGATGACAAAAAAGTCTTAACAGATGTAAATTTTGTGGACTACATTAAGCGATGTAAGAATTTGAAAGCCATTCACAGTGACAAATATTGCAAAGTATAGGAGTTGAGAAGATTGATAACCGGAAAAAATCAGACTATCCATGGGTCACTGGCAGAATGCACACTCTACTGCAGACAATATGGGACTGCAGAGGCTATACCACTTTACAAGC
This sequence comes from Pleurodeles waltl, assembly GCF_031143425.1. Taxonomy (NCBI): domain Eukaryota; kingdom Metazoa; phylum Chordata; class Amphibia; order Caudata; family Salamandridae; genus Pleurodeles; species Pleurodeles waltl. Next base: position 712,188,994 of record NC_090451.1, on the reverse strand, counting down.
ATATTTTACATTAACATTGCATATTGAGTTTTGTGACTTTCATTTATTTCCTTCAGAAAGATGTGTACTCCTGACTATGACACTTCACTCATCTGCATGCTGACAAGGCATATACAGTTAACTCACCAATGCTGGCTCTTCAGTCATCAGCAGCAAAGCTGGTCACATGTAGGACCCACTTGGATTCTCTGATTATCTCTCCTAGTAATCAAGATAAACTTGAAGGAAGTCACTCACACTGCGAATTTCACAACACCAACTTTCAAAATACATGGATAACAATTTCTCTAAAGGAGCAAACAGAAGGAGAATGAAGAGATAATGTCCAACTGTCCGAAAGACATGCACTGATGGAGAAAGTTACTATACCTGAACATCTATACAACATACATTCTTAGGGTGCAAACCCCTCTGATGACAAAATTCCACTCATCCGGCAAGAGGAACAAGAGACCAAGAGGACTGTGGCAAAAGTTGTAAAAAAAAGTCTTGGAAAAAACGATGTCTGCCTTTGCAAAAGTTGTAAAAATTGCCTTGGAAAACTTGGAAAATGGCTCAATTTATAACCCACAATTGTCCACCATACAAAAATGGTAACCAAAAAGACCAGCTTCTGCCCCACCTTGTGGAGAACAACTCCCTTCCCTAAAGTTACTGTCAAGAACCCTTATGATTCTACTTGAGAGCTCTAGAGACAGAGGTATACAAACTCCTGAGACTGTGAAGCCAAGCATCCAAAGTCTATCTGAACCTAATGAAATCCACACACATCACACCGGCTGTGAAAGAACTCCTCTAGCTTCCCGTAGCACCAACAAACTTTTCAATGATCTGTTTCATTTTCAACCCACAATATCTCCAGTCACATATTGTGAACTATACCCCAAAGAGACATCTGACATCCACCAGGACTAATATGCTTATTTAAACCAGGTTTATCTAGAAGACTGAGGTGTGGGAGATTAATCTGTGCCTCAGGAGCTCGGATCTGAAATGCTTTGACATCACACCTCTCGCCCCTCCCCCAAACAAGGAGGCAGAGCCACTGAAGAGCAGGGCAAGATTAGTCACAACTCAATCCTTTTTATGCACTCTCTGCACGATGATGTGGCAAATTCTCACTAGCTAAATCTTTACAAAACCTTCGTACTTAAAAAAATGCAGAGTTTGTCCAGCATCTGCACTATCACTGCACCACTCTTGGAGCACTCACCTGAACTCCAACTGGTGCTTGTGCTGTTTTTTTAAAATCATTAAATTTGTACAAGAGCATCTGGGGTCACCGATCACTGATGCTTCATCTAACTGCCCCAGCGCTACTCATGCTTAGAGGCTGCTTCATTTATTACCAGTGCTATGCACAAGGGTGTGCAGCTCAGCGGTCCCTGGTGCTTGGAGGTTCTCTCTACTCTCAGCTACTCACGCAGATGATAATTAGTCGTAGGGAGTAGAGGGCCCTAGAGTTATAACAATTATTTCCTTTCATTAAGAATTTGCAGAGACTGCACACTGTTTTTGCACATTTCCCAGTGTCTGGATCAGTTTGAACGGAAATGAATAGTGATATGGGTCACTGAAGATGTATAGGGATATATTTGACTAGGCTATCAATATTCCTAACAATATATAACCCCACTATAAAATCAGAAGATTAAGATAATTTTATGTTACGTGACATTAACAAAAAGATCAAATTTTCACTTTCCTTCGGTATAACAGGTAATAGCATAAAAAATACAAAAATAAATAAGGATCATCTCAGGAGTCAGTCACAGCCTCATGAATATTAACAAGAAACGGGTATTCTCCATTGGGTTTTGGGGTACAATGACCGGCACAGTCATGGTATGGTGTGGCTGACCCAAAGTCCACCCTCAAAGGTTTAACTGGCTTGAGTCCAGCACCGTGATGGGAAGAAGTCTGTGCCTATCTTGGCCGAGGGAGAATGTGAAAAGGTCATTGATTATTTTGTGATTGATTCTGTTTGCCAATATCTGCATTTGTGTATATAGTATTTGTACAGCGTGAACCTAGTTCAAAGAAAGCACATCCTTCGCTTTATCAGGATGCAGTGGTTAGCGTCTGGGGCAGTTGTGCAGAACATGGTGATTCATGCAGGTCCCCTATCGCCTTGATTTTCGGGCCTGCCACATCCTAGGGTGCAACTGAAGAAGCGTTACCCATTACATCTGACATCAAATCTGGTCATACCAGAGACACCACCTGGTTCCACCACCCTGTGCTGCTGTGGCAACCTGTTAATTCCAAGAGAGACCATAGGGTTACTAAAGTAGTCTGCTTTGTGAGTCAGCAAAGGCCACCCCATCCGCATGATACACTCTCCTCTGAGGGTAGTGTGGCACCTGTCATCGACCTTCAACTCAATTTTTTATGTTTGCAAGGTTAACATGTTACTTCATTTCTCCTGGTTGTGTCAGGCTATCATGAATGTGCAAGACTTTTGAAACTAGGTGTATTTGAAACTGTAACTGAGACAAACATTAATAATTAAATAACAAATAAGAACACACGTCAATATATATATTTAGGATTCCCGTACACATACCCAAATATGGTTAATGTAATTGCATATAAATATGATCAAAAGAACAATCAGTCTTTTCTTTGTTTTTTCCTGTAAATAGAAAGTATAACAGGATAAATGTTCTGAAAGCGCATCTTAACTCCAATAATGACTGCACCTTAGATGTTGCAAAGAGTACCTGTATAGTTCAGTGCATTTAGCCTCTAATAATGTCTTAGGTGCTTTCTCAATCCAATATCTGATCACCGACATCTAATACGTCTTAGAAGCCATCAGTCACTCAACATTCCATTGACACCTTAACTCTAAGTTTTCTCCTAAGATTTCATTTTCCCCAAATTATGCTCCTGAAGGAGTCTATATAGATAAATGCTTGTGGAATCCATATGGATATTGAGTAAGTGTTACCAGAGGTTCAGAATTACTTGTCAGCTGAATTCAGGTAAAAAAGCACGAAGAACAAGCACAATGAACACAAAGCAACTAGAAAAATCACTGATGCTGAGCCAATCGCCCAGTGACGCAGGAAACCAAAATGCTGCTTCAGACTGTGACAAGGCATATGTAGAACTGACAACAGGCAGTCGTCGAGATGAAGCGCGTAGACTTAAAGGCTATGCATTTCATCTTAAAGGCGCCACGTGCCACCTTAAAAGCAACCCGGCGCCTAACAAACACAAGCAAGTTTATGGGGAAGGAACACTGCCAAGATGTGTACAATGGATGCCAGCCACATGGTCAAAGAACAACAGCGAGCATGGAGGCATGGGGAACAAAGAACACATTCAGGCCTATGGACAAAGACTACGCAAATGGTGGCTGATGACAAACACACACAAAGGCCAGAAAATGACGCATAGTTGAAACACTGAAGAAAACACTACCAGCAACTCAGCAATGCAAAACATGAAACTTAACTGAGCTACAAAAATTTTACAACACAAACCTTCCAGACTTTTTGCACAAAAAAATTTAACGAAAACAATAGCCAACATTTTGAATTTAATCCAATACCACCTGTGCCCTAAATGAAGTTTGTAAACATACCATAGAAAGATTTATTTCATGAACCGATGACTATTAGTACTGGGCCTACTGGGTAGATGGCCGATTGTAAATCTAGGCCACATAGTATGATAAATGATTGTTGCAAACGTAAAAACATGTAGGAAGGGTACTGAACTGTGCAAAATGTTATTTTACAAAAAGATGAAAAATGAAATGCAAACAAAATATCTAGGCCCCTACTTAAACTACAGGCCACCCCCCACAATGACATTTAAAAATCAAATAAAAGTACAAAGTAATACTGGTGCATGCACTATTAAATAAACAACACCCTTATACCATATTTTTTAACTTACATGTTTAAGTCATCATATCCAAAGGTATGTATCCAGTAGACAAAGAGAGTGATCCTTCAACATCAAAATCCAAGTGAATGTGACCAGGAGATGGACAAAGCACTGGAAGGAGCAGCTGGACAGGAACCAGAAGTTGGAGTCTCTGGGGCACTTCCTTCCTGTTGGGAAAAAAAACAATGAAAAAGGCTTCTCACAGTAAAAAACAACTTGAAAATCCACTCGAAAACCTCTTTTTGAGTAGATTTAGCTGCTTCATGAGTAGAAAATCTACTCAAGGTGTGCTCGTGAGCAGCACTGTATTGGTGCAGTCAAGGCTGGAAGCCCCTTAAGCGTGTGCCAAGTTTCTTGTGTGCTCTCTAGCAACCTGAGAATATTGTGGTGCTGGTGAGCAAGTGTCAAAAACAAATCTTAAGCGCGCAAACTGAAAAAAAGCTGTGTTGTGGCAGAAGGCAGAATTCAAGAACTCCACCCTGCTCCGTGTAGCGCAAAGTGCCTGAATTCCAAAACCTCCACGAGCGGAGAGAAGTTTACTGCGGGCCTATTTATAATCAAACTTTAAGACAAAGCAAGTAGGTCATACTTACATATTGTGAAAATAATGTGTTAAAAGAACTAGGATTTTATGGGTGGCTTGTTAATAAACTTTGCTAAAGCCTGTAGTCAGGCATTGTGTTACATGGAAGCTCACAGATTACCTTATTAGGCAAGGATTTTGATGCTAGGGTCTCATCAAACAATTCATGGGATACACTCTGGTAATCCTTATGAGGATCTATTAATACGGATTTTAGCTTTTTTGGTCAACTGTATTTTGTACATATCTGTAATTTTATTATGATATACATGAAGGCTGCCTTGTGGGAAGGCTCATTTCCAAAACAGTAGGTCTGAGTTGGTCATGGTGACGTGCTAATGATAAACGCTAAAGGCCTGATTGTTTCACTAAGAAAATGTCTTTCTACGCCATAGGTCTGATCTGTTTATTATGAAAAGGTATGATACACCCAGTACACCTGACATATTGATTGTGAGAAGCATATGTTAAAGTTAATAGGCGTTTAAGGATGGATTGCTATTTCCCTCTATTAACGGCTACAGATAGGTATTTTGTCAATTAAAATGTCACAGATTACCTTTGTAGAAAAGGATTTTAGTGTTAATGAACCGTGATAGGAAGGTTCATTCTGTTCACTCTCATGGTAATCCCAATAATAGCAATCTGCTCCATATGTTCTGTGGTTATAGTCCATGTACTAATTTGTAGAATACAGCAAGATATTTGTTTACACATACATTGTCTCATTTTTAGCACAGATACTTGGGTGTGACCTTCTAAGTATGAAAGATAGATCTCGTGAAAACCACTACGTCCGTGAGAGAGGGATAGTGAAATGGGCAGGGTTCTGGTCTGCAGTAAACAAGATCGATCTTTCTCATACACAGCACATTGAACTCAGTCCTTGTGTTAATGGGCTAGGGAATCTAAACCTGTGAATTCATGGTATAGCACAAAGATATATAACGCTGGTCCCTCTAGAGACAATGCAGGTCTGACACATCCTTCCAACCACACATCCTACACGATGTAGCGAGCTACTCACTGTAGGCAAGAACTTCAATGCCCCACACAGGAATGGTATTTATATAAATGCTGGAGTTCAATACAATACAACAGAACAGGCATATGTTGAGTTCTTAAAGAGAGGATACTTTTTGGATTGTTTTAGGGTTGTCAGCACTTTGCTCCAGAGGTGTACTCTGAGGTATGTGAATGATCTGAGTGCTTGTAGATGAGAATCCAGTCACCCCCTCCTCAGTTTCAAATCCTAGAGACATCATGACAATACCCCTCGGCTTCATGAATCGAAGAACAGGAACTGTTAGAAAGTGGATTATTGGTAAGAGCAGGTTAAGTACCTACACTTAGCAATAGGCCATTAACCCCCACGAGGTCCAATCAGGTGTCAATAAATTAATCTTCGCTCAACCCCTGGTAGATTGGCCATGTTAGAAGACGCATGTGTAAAGCATTTAAAATCACAAAACAGTAAATAAGTAAAACACAATAAAAATCCAACACCAATTTACAAACGTAGAGTATATTTTAATCTTTAAAATGAAACCAAAACAATTAAAATTGGATACGGGGACCCGGAGATATGATTTCTAAAGAATTAATGTTTTCTTGCGCATAGAAACTAAAAGCACCAATCTGGTCAACTGGTTGCACTAGACTGAGGCAAAGTCAAAGTTTGAGGCCGACAGCAGTGGAGCCCTGCTCAGCTACAGCAAGAGGGAGGCGTTGGTCAAAAGTTTACCTTCGGACTTAGGCCCTCATTACGACCCTGGCGGCCGGTGGTATTTTGGAGAAACGTACTGCCAACAGGCTGGCGGTACCTTTCCCCAAAATATGACATTGGTGGTTTGGCTCAAGCTAAACCGCCAATGTACCAATCCGTCCACCAAGGCCATCACTGTCCCACCCGTGGGATTATGACCCCGCTTTCTGCCATGATTTTTGTGGCTTCCTTACCGCCATGAGAACAATGGCGGTGGGCACTATCAGTGACAGGGAATCCCTTCCCTGTCACTAATAGGAGTCTTCCCCGCCCCCCTCTCCAGAGTCCTCCGTCACCCTCCCACTCCAGACCCCCCACGACATACATGCACATTCAAATACCATCATACACACATTCATACCCACATTCACCCACGCATGCATACATACATTCACACACACATCCACACACTGACATACATACAAGCACACACGCATTCACACAACACACAATACAAACACTCACACATCCACACATGCACACACATACCACACGCAACGCAGACCAACATTCACGCACACATAGACATACACACACATCCCCGCACACACACACACAACACACCCCCACCCACCTCCTTTGTCGGAGCACCCAACTTACCTGATTTCAGGGGGTCCTCTGGCAGGAGACGGGATGGGTAGTCTGCCAGCAGAGCACCGGCAGGCTATATCATGGATCATGATACGGTCTGCGGTGGTCTACTGGCTTGGCGCTGCCTTACCGCAGTCTGCCGCCATGAACGTAGCCGGAATTCTGCCATCCTTCTGGCTGGTGGCGATGGTCTTTTGGCGGCCGTCGCCGTGGCGGTAGTCGGTTTTTACTGCCACTGTCATAATGAGGGCCGTAGTCTTTTTCTTGAAGATTTTCTTCAGCGCGACAAAGTCACCAATCTTATCAGAACTCCCTGGAGATCTCTTCGGATATGCGTCGCAGGAGACCTCTGTGAAGAATTCTACATTCTGACTTAGGTGATTTTTCAGGACGGAAATCTTTGTCCGGGGCAAAGCTGAATCTTGATCCGACATCCCTGGAGCTGTCGTCGGATATGCTTTGTGGGGAGTCCCAGTCAACTTTTTAAGTTAGGACTTTGTCACTTTTTTGGAGCTTTTTCCTCCAAATGGGTGTTGACCCTCCACAGCAGGCTGATTTTGATGTGGGGTCATCCAATCACCTTTCTAGGAGCCCTCTGTGAAATCCTGGAAGTCTGGGGTTCTGGTGCTTTTCAGCGGGATGAACCTGCAAGTCAGGCCAGGTCACGGTCAGCCGGCTTGACTCTCCGGTCACTCCTTTTATAGAGCTTTTTTCCAAAAGATCTCCAAACTTCTGGATCTTCTTCCAGAAAGTCTTTGAAGATCCATTAGGAGTCCACATCTCAATCTACGGTTCCAGAAGCTTTGAGTTGCTCCTTGAGGGTTAGGAATCCAACTCCCAGAATGCGCATGGTTAAAATCCTAAAATAACCACTAACCACTGGTCAGCTTGTCAGTTCCTTCAGGTTTTGATGCAGGGGACTCAGGTTAGCTATTTTCCAGCTGTAGCAAGCAGGAAGTCCCTTCTTGAACCAGTTGAAAACAAGCAAAGTCCTTTTAGTGGTGAAGCCCAAGTGTGCAGCTAGTGCAGTCCTTCAGAGTGCAGTGTCCAGGTGCAGGTCAGGGGTCCAGCAGGGCCGTCCTTCTTCTTCTGATGTTGTTCCTTGTAGGGATCTGAGGTGTGAGGTGTGGGTGCAGCTCTGCCATATTTATCTTGCTCCTGGGGTTAAAAGGGGGGGGGGCAACTGTCCAATCGCAGACAGACCACTATCTTCTTGGATGAAAATCAATCCCAGGGAGCAACATTCCTTAAAAATCCAAAATGGCAGAAACTGAATTTTAGAGGTTAGGTCTGGCTTAGCCCACCCACTGGTTTGGCTAAAAATCCTTAATACATCCCTCTCCTGCACTATCCTGATCTAATCAATAGGGTACCTGGTTGTCTGATTTTGCAGGAAATAAGGGGGGTCTTGAGCTGCTCCAAATGTCCATCCCTCCTTTGAAGACCAGTTTGACTGCTCTCCCCCATCCTGTTTCACGATCTGCTGAGGCACATCCCACCCTCCCCCCAGAGGCACGTCCTTTGTGTTCAGCCCAGGCCACTTCACACCTCATCAAGGTAGCCTGGCCAGGCTGCCAGAGGCTGGCCAAACAGAGAAGGGCAGTACAGAGTTAACTGGTAACTTTTAGGAAGAGTTCTAAAACTCTTTCCCTGAACTAGGTATCTTAAGTCCAACAATGGTAAGTTGTTGCATTTATTGTAACAATCAGTTTGGGACCAAACTTGCCATATCTAGATCCTTTTGAGACTTTATTAATTAAAGTCTACCCATTTTAGTCTATGGAGCCTATTCACTACAAATGAGGGAAAAAACACATTTGGCTATTTTTCCTCACCAGGTCTTATCACACACATTTTATAGGGCCCCTGCTTATAGTTACACTGCACCCAAACCTGGAGGCACCTAGGGAACACCTTAGGGGGGGCATATATGTACAAATAAGGTAGTTTGAGACTTTGGAAGTACATTTAATTCCAAAGTAGAATTTGCATCTAACGTTAGCTTAAAAGCAGCCAGCAAGGCAGGTCTGCCTTTAAAATGGCACTGGGCACTTCAGCAGTGCACCTATGCTTGCTCTACCTATGCTGGGGTCGCTAAACCTACATACCCTACCATATACTAGGGACTTATAGGTAGGTTGATACAGACAATTATAATGATCCTAATTTACATAATCCATTTTACACAGAGCACTTGCCCTGGGAATGGTTAGCAGTACCCAGGGCACAGCCAAGGGTCAGTAACCACCAGTATCTGTCCAAAACATTTGGGGGTGACCAGGGCAAAAAGAAGGGCCTTCCTACACTGAACCCCAGGTAAAAGGTGATGGGTACTAACCTACACTCTGGTAGTCCTCATCAGCTAAGTGGGAAAACCTGGAAAGGCCATCTGCATTGGCATGGGCAGTCCAAGGTCAATGCTCCTCTGTGAAGTCCATCCCCTTTAAGGAAACTGACCACCTCAACAGTTTTGGGTTGTCCCGCCTCATCTGCATCTGAGAGATCTGTGGTTGGTTTGATCATGGAAGTGAGTGCCAAACAGGCATGACCTCAACATCTTGAGGGGCTAGACCACAGTAAAAGCCTCCCTCTTAATGGTACTTCATTTTCGTTCTCTGGGTAGTAGTCACCTGCTGATGAAGGCAACTGGCTGATTCTGACCCTCCTCACTAACTTGTGCTAACACTGCCCCAATCCCTGTCTCAGAAGCATCTGTTTGCACTATAAACTCTTTGTTGTAGTCAGGCGCCAGCAGTACTGGTGCTGAACATATAGGGCCTCATTTGGACCTCAGTAGTCTTTTGCAAAGTGCCAGTGCAGATGTTTCTTCGCACAGCGTATTATGACTGCTGGCAGCCCTCCGCCCTTTTCCGGACGGAGAGCCGCTAGCAGCCATACTGGCAGTTGGCGGTGAAGTGGAGGCTGCTCCACCTCCACCGCCACGTCATCAGAACACCGCCCACTGAATCACGTCCCAGGATTCGGTGTGGGGCTGTTCTGGTGACGGGGAGCTGGTGGTGGAGCAGCCCCCATGGATCCAGTTCCCTCCCGGAAGATCACCGGACCAGGTAAGGTGATCTTCCGTTAGGGGAGGGGGTTGGGGGGACGTTGTGTGTTGTGTGCGTGCATGGGGGTGTCGTGTGAGTGTGTAGACGGGGTGTGTGAGTGCGTGTATACAGGCGGGGGTGTTGTGTGTATGGGAAATGTGTGCATTTATGTCTGTGTGTATGTCTGTGTGTATGTGTGCGCATATGTGTGCGTGTATGTGTAGTAGTTGTGTGAGTGTGTGTGTAGGGGGGTCTGTGTCAATGTTTGAGGGGGTGTGAGGAGTGGGGTCCTACCACCCTAGAGGGGCGGTAGGGGAGTCGTGAGTTTGGGGGGAGGACTCTGGGGAGGTGGGGGAAACCCCTATCAGTGCCAGGGAACGTATTCTCTGGCACTGATAGTGCCTACCGCCATTTCGCGGATTTCGTAGCGGTACAGAACCCCAAGAAATCCATGGCGGTATGCAGGATCGTGATACCGCCGGCGGTGTAGTGATGGCCGCCGGACTGGAGACCGAAGTCTCGAGCCCAGCGGTCGTTACCACCCTGGTAGGAGTGGAGAAGTGGCGGCCTAGCATGGCGGTCACCGCCATGCTTGTAATTTCATTTTTTTTTACCGCCGGCCCATTTGCGGTATTACCGCCACTTCTCCACCGACTGCCAGGGTTGTAATGAGGGCCACAGTCTTCTTCAGAGTGTCAAAGACTTTCTGACACTCTGGGGTCCAAATGACCTTTTTGAGCTTCTTCTTTGAGGTAAGTTCTGTCTGAGGGGCCAAAATGGACCAATAATTCGGAACAAACCTCCTGTAATACTCAGTCAGGCCAAGAAAGGCCCTGACCTGAGTCGTGGTTTTAGAAGCCTCCCAATCCAGGATGGTCTCGATCTTGGGCTAGAAAGGCTGTACTGTCCTCCACCTACAAGTTGGCCAAGGTACACCGCTGAACTCTGCCCTATCTGGCATTTGTTTGCCTTGATAGTCAGGCCCGCCTGGAGAGGGCATGAAGCACTTCCCTCAGGTGGACGAGGTGATCCTCCCAGGTGGAACTGAATACAGCTATGTCATCCACATAAGCTGGACTGAAAGACTCTAGCTCAGACAAGACTCTTTTCACCAACCTTTGGAAGGTGGCAGGGGCATTTTTCAAACCAAAGGGCATCACCTTGAACAGAAAGTGGCCCTCTGTGATGGAAAATGCTGACCTCTCCTTAGCTCCTGGACTTGAGGCAATCTGCCAGTATCCTGAGGTCAAATCAAATGTACTCAGGAACTTAGCAGCCCTCAACTGATCAATGAGTTCATCAGATCTAGGCATGGGGTGAGCGTCAGTCTTAGTGACTGCATTTAAACATCTGTAGTCTACACAGAATCTTGGCTCCTTCTTCCCCCTTGGGGATTAGGCTTGGATACCAGCACCACTGGACTGTGCCAAGGACTATCAAAGAGCTCAAAAACCTTAAATTAGAACATCTTAGCTACCTTAGCTTTGATGTTGGCTTTGACCTGGAAAGTGAACCTGTACAACTTATTTTTAACAGGTGAGCTGTAACCAGTGTCAATATCATGGACACACCAACTGGTGAGTCCGAGGGTCAGGGAGAGCAGCATAGCAACCTGTGCCAGCACTTGTCTGCAGTCTTTCTGCTGCTTTGCTTTAAACTTGGGAGAGAGGACTATTAACTCCACTGACCCATCTTGTGCATTGGTGGAGAGGAGGTCTGTCAGAGGTTCACTCTCCTCCACCTTTTTCTCATCGGTGACCATAGGCATGGTCATGTTTGCCCTATCTTGGTGGGGTTTGAGTCTGTTTACATGCAGGCTCCTATGAGGATTCATGGGGGTCCCAAGGTCCACCAGGTAGGTTACCTCACCCTTCTTCTCCAGAATGGGAAAGGGCGCAGTCCACTTGGCCTGGAGGGCTCTAGGAGCCAAAGGCTCCAAAACCCAAACCAATTGACCTGGATGATTCTCAGGCATGGTACCCTTCTGGTCATGCCGGAGCTTCATGAGCTCTTGGCTGGCCTCCAGGCTGCTGATTGCCTTTTGCATGTACTCAGCCATACAAGACAAAAGGCTAAGCACAGAATCAAACACATTCTGTTTGGACTCCTTGAGAGGCTTCTCCCAAGACTCTCTCACCAAACACAGTGGGCCTCTTACAGGGTGCCCAAACAGTAACTCAAAGGAGCTGAATCCAACTCCCTTTTGGGGTATCTCCCTGTATGTAAACATCAGGCATGGGAGGAGAACATCCCATTTCCTCCTGAGTTTGACATACAAACCCAGGATCATGCCCTTCAGGGTCTTGTTACATCTCTTCACCAGACCTTTGGTCTGGGGGTGATATGGGGGTGACAAACTTGTAAGTAACACCACATTTGTCCCACATCACCTACAGATAGGCAGACATAAAATTTCTGCCCCTATCTGAGACCACCTCCTTGGGAAATCCTACTCTGGTGAACACACCAAACAGGGTCCTGCCACTGTGGGAGCAGTGACTGTCCTGAGGGGTATTGCCTCTGGGTACTTGGTGGCATGGTCCACTAAAAGCAAATGTATAATTTGCCCAAAGTAGTTGGTGGGTCTAAGGGACCAAAATTTCAACCTCCACCTTCTCAAAGGGGGTCCTGACCACTGATAGTGGCATCAAGGGAGCCTTTGGCTTTCTCCCTGTCTTGCCGCTGGCTTGACAGGAGACACAGGAGCTGCAAAACTCCTTTACTTTCTCTGACATATGGGGCTAACAAAAATGATTTACCAGCTTGGACCAGGTCTTGGTCTGCCCCAAATGTCCGGCTAAGGGAATATCATGGCTTACGAAGAGAAGGCATTCCCTGTACCTCTGGGGGACCACCACACTCCTGGTTGCCCCTGTCTTGGAGTCCCTTCATCAGCATGGAGAACTCCATCCTCCCAATAAACCTTGTGGGTCCTTGCTCTTGCCTGGAGGCAGTCTGCCTCGGGCCCTCAAGAGTGGGGTACTCTCTTTGCCCCTGGAACAATTCTTCTCTGGGGAGCCCACCTGTTCCTTGCAATTCTGCCAAGTCAGGCAGAGCTTGCAGGGGAGGGGTCTCTCCTTCAGAGGTCAGATCCTCCCCCCCAGTATTGGATTCCACCTGCACCTCTTTACTCCTTGGGGCTGGCAGGCCATACCCTGTGCCCTTTGTCTTGTTCTTGGAGGCTTGGTTCATTGTTCTAGGGCCCAAGTGTCCAGTACTCCCCTGCTGTGCTGCCTGGGACCTGGGCACAGCACACACCCATTCGGGGAGGTCCAGCATCTGTTGAATGGACCCTTTTTTCCACCTCTGACCATTCCGATGCTTCCAGATAATTTCCCAGCAGACACTCTACCTGGTGGGCAGGAGCTATAACTATCTTTTCAGGGCCAGTCACACCTACATATTCTAAGCTCACCATTGCCATGGGATGGAGCTTGGCTTCTACTGTCTGCACATGTCACCTAGTGAAATACACCAGGTAAAACCTGCTCTGGATAAATCAGTTTTTCTGTGACCATAGTCACACTAGCTGTTGTATCTCTCAGAGCCTCCACCTCAGTCCCATTGACTTTACACCTCTGCCTATACCTCTCCATGTTGAAAAGCAAGGTGGGCATGGCTGGTGACACTCAAAACACCTGCCGGACTTAGCAAGTTCTAAGAAACTTTCCTGCCTTAACAGGATCATAATTCTTCCGCTTGTACCCCTTCCCCTTAGAAGTGGCATGGCTCGGGACTCCCCCTCCCTGTGCAGGTTTTAGGGATTCTTGTGAGGACCTCTTGGACATTTTATCTTTTTTTCCCTGGGTCGTCCCTTGAGAAGAGCCCTATCCTCCCTTTTTATGACCACCCCATGAGGTTTTTTAATTTACAATGGTTCTTAACTACTCATCTGCTGTCTCCCCAGACCTCTGGGGTTGGTCAACTTACAGTCAATAAGATACTGGCATGACCTCTCTTGGACACAATTAGTTAGAAGGTGCTCCTTCATAATCAAATTGTGGAGCCCCTCATAGATACTTACCTTGTTACCCTGTATCCAGCCCTCTAGTGCCTTCTGTGAGATGTCCACAAAGTCAACCCAGGATTTGGTAGTGGCCTTCTGGGTATCCCTGAACTTCATTCTATATTGCTCTTGGGTCAGACTAAACTTCTGGGTGAGACACTTTTTCATGGTGTCATAGGAGTCTGTCTCCTCCTCCCTAAGGGTCAGGGGCCTATCCCTCCCACATACTGAAACCAACTCCCACAGGAGTGAACCCCAGTTCTGAGAGCCCTTTCAAGGGGTGCCAACCATTTATCTGTGTCATCCCCCTCTCGGTATGCAGGAATCACCCCCTTGGGTAACCTGGGACAAAACCCACCACCTCTGGACAGCTCAAGTTCTTCTTCGCTGCCACCAACTCTTTTTTCTACTCTTGCTCACTTTTTATTTTCTAGGGCCAACATTTCTGGCTCCAAAGCTATATAGGGCAGCTGGGCTTCCAGCTCTCTCTCCCTGAGGGACAGATTCTCTCCTTCTGAAGGGACCACCCAACCCCCCAGCTAGTGTCAGGTGGCCATGGTGATTGTGTGGGGTGATGATCTTTCTTCTTCCTCCTCACTGAGGTGTGTTTGTCCTCACTCCCCTGAGAGGCTGGACCTAGTGGCTTCCCCCTCATCACCCACTTGAGCTTCCTCTGTCCCTACCTCTTGGGCCTCAGCCCAGTCCTGTCAGGGATTTTATCAGTACACTCTTCCTGAGATTAGTGGCTACCAACAACCCCCACTCAGTACAAAAAACCCTAAGGTGGACTACTGCACGTGTGGGTAGGCTAGCCAGATCAAGCTCCATGGTAACCCTTAAGTTTTGTGTCACATAAAAAAAAAACTTTGCAAAAAAATGATTCAGATATTTAGAAAAATCACAAAAATTTTGAAACTGAAATTTGTCGAAATTAAAAATTAAAAAACAATTTTGTTCTACGATACTTCGGACTATTTTTAATTTGTTTCACTTAAAACTGTAGCGTGATATTAAAGTACTGGATCCCAACACTACGCACCAAAAACGTTGGAAAGTGCATTATTGGTAAGGGCAGGTAAGTACCTAAATTTAGCAATAGGCCACAACTCCCCACTTAGGTCTAGTCAGGGTCTAAATAAATTAATCCTGTCTAAATCCTTGGTAGCTTGGCAACGAGTAACAAGGCTTAACATAGGAGACAAAGGGGGTCATTACGACCCTGGCGGTTGACGGAGAAGTGGCGGTTTTACCGCCAACAGGCTGGCGGTAAAAAAAATTGAATTATGACCATGGCGGTTACCGCCATGGTCATCCGCCACTTCTCCGATCAGACCGCCATGGCGGAGACGACCGCTGGGCTGGAGACTTGGGTCTCCAGCCCGGCGGTCGTCACAAGACCGCCGGCGGTATCATGACCCGGCTTACCGCCATGGATTTCATGGGGTTTGGAACCGCCATGAAATCCATGGCGGTAAGCACTATCAGTGCCAGAGAATTCCTTCCCTGACACTGATAGGGGTCTCTGCCACCCCCCACCCCCTCCCCCAAATCCATCCCTGACACCGCCCACCCCTCTGCCACCCCCAAAGGTGACAGGACCCCCCACCCCACACCTACCCCCGACATCACAACACAGACACACACCGACACGCATGCAGGTGTAGTGTGGTCAATTTTATGTATCCTTTGCGCGTTAGCTTCAGGCGTTAGGCCTTTGTGCACTTTGCCCTGGATGTATTTTATTCCTTTGCTCGCAGCATAGAGCCTCTGTGCCCTTTGCTCTAAATGCATTTTATTCAGCTTCGTACTGTTATTTTTCAAATAGCCAGTTCTATGGTCTTGTTTTATTTTTTATATCACACTGTTTAGCCTACTTCAGCACTGGAGTTTTCAATAACACATTCTTGCTCACTCTGTGCTTCAGTCAAGGATACAGTCTAGTACATTGCCGATAGATGTGGTAGGAGTTTAGTCTTTGGATTTCAGATATACATTCTTGCGTAGGGACATTTTGTGATCACACTGACATGTTAGTTATAAAAACACTTCCTTGTCCTAATACACGCAAGAGGGAGATTCCGACCAGGGAACCACAACTAGACGCGGACTGTCCTGTTGCAGATGCTGAACCAGATCACAGGCCTTTGCTCAGGTATGAGGGTTGATGTCTTCCCAGGGAATCTGAAAGGCAAGCTTAGAGTTTAACATGCTGTGCTCAAAATAGAACTGACTCAGAGAGAAAGTAACCTATTAACACTATGATAGCGTTATTCTTATGTTTCACTCTCCTCGTGACTATTTCAATCCTACTGTGTTGTATGGTTCTAGTTATTGCGGCTCACGCCTTAATATCTAAAATGCAGTCGTTTTATTAAAACAATCTATAAAACTTAAACTGCCTTTGTCATTTGTATACGAGATCATATTGTAAATGAGAGAGCTGGTTGGGACCTGAGTGACCACGACTTCCCTGAGAAGTACTAAAGATGTCATGCGCTCGGCTGCCCAATCATCCCTTCCCCTTGGGAGAGATGAGGCACTGCTAGTTAGCTGGAGCAAAACCGGATTTAATGTGGCAGAGGTCCTTCCAAGTGGGTAAGACTTAGTCCCCCACACCAGGAACGACTCTGCTACCTAGAAATCCAGTAGTCTCATTTAGGATAATGAGAGCCCAGCGACATGGCGCCGCCAACGTTTGGTCTGGCTCTAATTTTCGGGTCCGGCTGACTATCTCGGTCTCATATATATATTGACTCCTCGGTTCCGTTAACGGAGACGTCCGTGGCACTGAGGACTTCCGCCACCGCGATATAGGTAGATCCTAAATATATCGGTTGGTTGTTCAAACTTGAACTCTGAAAGGAAAATCCCAATATTGGTGTGCCTTCTCTGAACTGGCGCTGTTTTCATAATGGCGAATCCCCAAGTAATGAACATTGCAGTTAATATGCGAAACCCGCTCACGGGACATCTGTTAGCACATGGTCCAACGAATCAGGGGGGTCCAGTCACGTTTGTGGTGGACGCCCATGCAGCCTATAGAACAGAACTTTTTTATTCTTGGGTCGTATTTCCGTCAGTTGATGGGAATTCACACATGTTTCAGGATTACACTCTTGCAAATGTCCCTGGACAGTACAGGGCATATGCATATTTAGAAATACCTCTATCTTATCAAGAACATAATAATTGGCTTGATGGCGCCCTACCCCACACCATAGCATCAGTTAGGCTACGTCCACTAAGTAACGATGGTCCTACCTGGCCTTTATTGGATACATATACACCACATCCAGCGGTTGCTCAGTTGGCGGTGGCTGAAGTTCGTTGTTTATATACAGAATTAACAGCTACATATAGACGCTTAGTTCAATTTGTGATGCAGACACTAAACACAAACCCAGCGCGTGCTGCTCCGGCACAACCACATGCAGTAGTTCCGGGTATCAATCCGGCCACTGTGCACTCTGTTATGGGCAAAGTACCGACTAAACGAGAGGAGACTCCATTTTGTCTGGCGCAAAAAATTAATACGCTGGAAGCAGTATTTCCCCATACGGGACCTCAGGATAAACATAGAATATTGACAATGTGTTTACCGTTTGGGATGGTTCCTACAGTGGACCATTGTAATACATGGGGCACGGTGTTTGCCGCGCTCTACACTACAGCACACGGTACACCGACATTGGCTAATTTACCGGAAGTGCTAAAACAAATTCAAGATGAATATGGGGCTGCCCCAGCCTTAGATTTAGGGATGCAGCTGATAGGCAATTTTGCCACGGTTTCTTCCATCATATTGAGTAATCTAAAAGGGGAGGCAGTGGCACTGGCGGTGCGTATGCGTCTTCGTGACGTCCCGCAACTCGATCAGGAGCGGGAACTGCCGAGAATTATAGCGGAAACATATTCCAGTATTGGTCGTGATAGCCTAGGGGCTAGACCACAGAAAACACAGTTTCAGGGTAAGGGTAGTAAAGATGCTACTAAACAACAGCAACCTGAGGGTACGAAAAAGCGCTGGGAGAAAAAACAACAAACACCTAAGAAAGAAAGGGGAGAATCTCTGAGAACGGAGACCCCTCAGACTAGGTATAATCTCAGAAATACGGATAATTTGAAAACGCCTGATAGATATCAATATACTGATACACGCCCATCTCGTTCTTTTCAGGACTCATCGGAAAAGAGAGGTGAGAGAGGTGGGCGGTCAGAGCGGAGAGCGGAGTACATGAAACCGAGACAGGAATCACAACGCTCATCGGAGGTTTCTGTAAAGAAAGAAGAGAAACCGATCCAACAAAAACAGCAGTTTAAAAAGAAAAAGGTGGCGGCGGTCTCAGTAAGACATGCCACACAGGAAGAGAGTTCTTTTGAAGAACAAGACATGAGCACTAACACTGTTAGACAGCGCAGCAGAGGTCACAATAGTTCGCCGGAATTTTCTAGAGTATCTGGAGGTGAAAGCAACTGATGACTTCATACAAGTTGAAACAGCAGATATGCGTGTCTCTGATCCCGATAGAGTTTATACAATAACTTTACAATTAGAAGGGGACATTGAGCGCACTATAAACGCCATCTTTTGGGATCGTGTTGTCAAGATATATGACATTCTGCTTGCCGAACAGGATTGGCCCCCTGACTTTGTTCGCGACTGTCCAGTTGGGGAGGAGGTTATTACACCTTCGTTCTCACCACTTGTTCCGGTAGAGCTCGCAGAGTCCTACAGCATTAAATGGGCTCTGGCACAAGCACCCGCCTTATATAGAAATCATGTGGGGTGGGATAGGGATTCACCTTATCATGTAATTCCGGTTAAGGGCGAACCTCAGCCACAACCGCAATATCCTATAAAATTTGAAGCAAGGGCATTGGTAAGGAAAATACTCACACAATTGGAGTACCAGGGAGTAATTGAACCCTGTGTCTCGCAGATGAATAATCCCTTATTCCCTGTAGCTAGACCGGACCATTCTTATAGGATAGTGGTGGACTACAGACATTTAAACGGACATACACGCACATATGCTATACAAAATTCACATAGCGCAGCACTCATGAATAATATTGTGCGTAAAAAATACAAAACCACTTTAGATATCTCGAATGGTTTCTTCTGCCAGAATATAGCGCCCGAAAGTAGGGATTTTACAAGCTTTAGTGCGTTTGGCTCTCAGAAATTTTTTTGTCGTTTGCCTCAGGGGTATAAGAATAGCCCGGGACTATTTTCGGCTTGTGTGACTGAAATTTTGCACGAGTTGGACCCTGAAGCTTTGTCATATGTTGATTATATATATCTCACAGATGACGAGTTACTGCAACATTTAAGGCGGGTAGCACACATTGTTGTGGGATTTGCCGAAATTGGCTACAAATTGAACTTCAAAAAGTCGAAAATTGCCTTCCTCAGCGTCATTTTCCTGGGATATGAGCTGTCGAACGAGGGTAAGAGCTTAGCGCCACACTTTTTAGAAAAATGTGCACAGTTGCAACCTCCTAATACGATTAAGAAACTCCAGTCGTTGTTGGGATTTCTACATTTTGGCAGAACTTGCATTCCTGATTATGCTACAAGTATAAAACCATTATACAAGTTGATTCGCCTAGGTTTTTCCAGTAGATGTTGGACAATTGAACATACACATACTCTTCGAGACTTGCAAACTGATCTCCTAGCTGCAAAGCATCTACATACACGGGACAATAAGACACATTTGGTCATCAGGGTTATAGCTGGGGCCGTTGGGTTTACGTATGTCACCTTTAATGAGGGTGAGACAGTCTCAATAGGATACAAGTCCCACTTGTATTCTGCTGCAGAACAACGTTTTGCACAAACTGAGAAAATTCTCACTGCTGTACAGATGGCTGTGATTAAAGAACAACCTCTTGCCCAGGGCCAACGCATCATTGTCGTTTCCCCGATTCCAGCCTTAGAGGCTGTTACAAAAGCGAGTGTTCCTAATGCGAAAGCTTTACACCCGCGATGGATACAATGGGCTACGTCTTTGACAGCCACTGATGTTGATTACATATTTGACCCAAAACTGCAGACACAGGAATTTCTCCATTATGAAATGGAATACCCGGTTCCCGCTGGCATGTTCCCTATTGATTAATATCAAGGTGATCATGTACACCGATGGTTCTGCGCAACCTGCGGTGGGAACTAAACAACAGTATTCTGCTGCATGTGCGGTGGTGAGCGGCTATATGGAGGGGGAGAAGTTCTGCCCCCAACATACTTATACACAGACCTTGGGAGATTGTACGGCACAGCTGGCTGAGCTGAAAGCTCTGTTATTAGCGTTGGAACATACGGATCCGGCACAGTTTACACTGCTTGTTTGTGATTCCTATTACTGTGTTCAGTCTTTCAATGAATATTTGCATTACTGGCGATTGAATGGGTACAGAGATTCCAAGGGCAACACCATAAAACACAGGTTACTGTGGGGGAAGGTTGCGGATATGAAGGAGACACTTCCTAAGGTCCATGTTGTACATACACTTGGACACCAGAGCGTTGGAATACACGTTGCTGGAAATACTTTGGCTGATGAAGCCGCAAAATTGGCAGTGGCAGTCGCCACTGTGGCCGCAGTAACTCGTTCGAGTTCCAAACCAGACACAGAGATTTTGGCAGCCATAAAAGCTACGGCTGATGGCACGCCATATCCTAAAGGATTTCCGTGTAAATATCATTACTCCATGGGTAGTATGCTGAACGCTGAAGTTAAAATCCCAGGCTTTGGTGTACGCGACATGCCCAATAAAATTGTGCGACCTCAATTGATATCTGCAGCTCATGAGGGGGCGGCATCTGCACCTGCTGGCGTGGCTGCCACAATTTCACTCTTAAAGGCCCGTTACTGGTGGCCTGGTCTCTAGAAAGAGACAAAGCAGTATGTCCTTTGTTGTGACATCTGTCAACAAATTAAAGTTTCCACAGCTAGGCGCCCGCAGCAGACGCCCCTTCTGATATCAAATAAACCATTACAGTGTGTGTACTTGGATCATTGTGGTCCGCTGACACCAGATAGTGCATACAAATATATATTGGTGGCTGTAGATTCGTGCTCCAGATTTGTGTGGGTGTGGCCACAGCGCTCGGCTGTCGCTCGAACTGTTATTAAAGATTTGCATATCTTTGTCGATATATATGTAGTTGCGGCTTTCCATTCGGACCAGGGCCCTGCTTTTGCCTCTAAGGCATTCAGGGACGCCATGGTTTCGTTGGGGGTCCAGCTCCAGTTCTCGTCTCCATTTCATCCTGAGGGAAATTCTGTCGTGGAGCGTTTAAATCGCGATTTAAAGCAATCCTTAACGGTCAGAGTTATAGGTACGGGTCGTAGTTGGCTAAACCACCTGTATGGAGTACAAAGAGCACTGAATAACTTGCCTAGAAGGTCCCTGGGGGGTCGTACTTCATATGAGTGCCTGTTCGGAACCCGAATGTTTGTTCCGGATCTAGATGGTCCTGGTGTGGAGGCGGCGGAAACACCGTTTGACATAAATGATTGTGTCACTGTTTTGCAGGATTTACAACAATTCCGTGAAGATAACTCCTCTGCAAATGCTGCCTCCACAGGAATTAAGGATGAACCAGTAACGCCTACTGGTTGGATTCCCAGAGTTGGGGATTTTGTGCGTGAAAAGGTCGCAGTGAAAAAAGAATTTGGACCTTCGTATCGAGCGCCAGTCCCTGTACTGGGAATACACGGCACAAGAACTGTGATTTTGCCGCCGTTGCAAGGGGCCAAAGGTAATCGCTTTGTATCCATTGACAATGTCAAGTTACAACATGTGGCCGATTCTGCACAGCAGACCAAGAGGAACGCCCAGTAGTTCCCAAATCCCTCTCACTACTGGGGAAGATGTTCTGCTGCAGGTGATTTGCACTGACGCGGTTTCCTCTCCGAGCTTGGGGAGGGTGGAAGCTGATGTTTAGATTGTTCCACTAACAGAAAATAATTTGGAAACTTTTGATCAAGTTGCTGTGACTACTGATGTTACTGACGGTGTTATCTACAGGGTGCCACGGAGAGAGACACAACATGCTCCTTTGTTTACGATGGCACCTTTTGCGAGAACTGCCTCCGGCTGCTTTAATAACAATGATGATGTGTCGGACTCTTCATCCTCTTCAACACCGGACCTGGGTCCACGTAAGCTGATATGATGGCTTACACATACGTATTTTGTTTTTCCTTGGAACTATCTGTGGCTTTTCATGTCTGTGATGGCTTTTTTCCTGTGGCTAGGGTTTGTTGTCACCTTTTTTCTGGTGATACATGGTCATTTTCTTCCTGAACGATCAGAGATTGAGCAGGTGGAGAAGGTGTTGAAACCACATTTTTTATCGCATATGGTTCGAAGAGACTTGTCCTTTGTAAACATTTCTGCTGTTCCTATTCCGGATGGGATTGTGTGGGATAGATTAATGTTTGATATATATGGTCCCACTGAAATAATTCAAATATCGTATGTTCCTCTGCTATAGACATTATTAGATCAGATATGTCTTCTTTATACCATGGACAGAGTCAAATGCGGTCCATTATGCAGCTTGGTTGGACACTACAGACTTTAAAGGCGGGTCGCGTTCCGTGGCAGCACATCAGAGCCAGGGAAATATTTTTTTCCTTTAATTTGACGCGTCAACAACAGCTGATAGCCAAAAAGGAGGCGACATATGTAATGCTGAATATTGAAAAGATGGAGAAGTTGCCTTTTACTGTGGCTGAGATTCCGTCAGCTGAATGATTGATACACGGGGTTATAAATTTGCCTATTTCCACTCTGCAATTCACTTCTTGTTTGAAGCATATTTCGGTGGGCAGATATGAGCAATTGGGAGACAGTTACATACATGAGGTGTGGGAGCTTCCCTTTTTATACAGATGTCTTAATGGTATGAGGGAGGTTTCCCTTTTTATACAGATGTCTTAATGGTATGAGGGAGGTTTTTCTTGGCGGCAGCGAATGCGAAACTTCTGTCAGCCATTCTATGGTTTGTAAGCAACAGTCCTTGCATGGGGCGTGTAATGCCTCAGTTGTGAATTTGGCTTGCTATCTGAAGGGAGTTCCAGTCCCCATGATTAAAAACACATTCCAGGTGCTTCCAAACGGCAGCTATGTCCTTCTTAACAGTGAAGCCTGTTGTGGGATGCGGGCCGGAATAGTTTACGTGGTCGTGGTCACGAAGGCTGTTACGTGCTGCGGGAATGTGTTATTTCCCCCCACTAGATTGAGGGAGGTAGCAGACATCTGGCCTCACATTGCTACTTCCAAGGTGAATTTCGACAAGTTGAATCGACTAAAGGCTCTATTGTTTCAAAAGCATGTGGCCCTTACATCTGCATGCGAGACCTACGCACTTCAGGTGGCGAGGTCATCTGCGGAAATACAGTCCCTGTTAAATACTAACTTTCCGAGCCACTTTGGTGAACTCGTGGGACGTATATTTAATGCGTCCAGTACTGCTGGAATTGCACACTTTTTCAAAGTCGTTGGTGTTGGTTTTGCTCATGCCTTCTCTACCATTTTCGGTTTGATACCTTCGGCTATTCATTCTATTTTCGGAAGCATTTTTGGAGGATTTCCGATAACTTTGGCTTTATTGGCTGGTGTTTTACTGTTGCTGTTGTTCTTTCGCAATGGCTGTCCCGCCGCAACAAGATCCAATGTGGGCGCTCCCGTCAGCGCAGCTGTGTCGTGAGCGCATGATGCAGCATTTTGGAGCAACACTCTTGGGACATTTGGAGTGTGAATGGTCTTTGTCATTCCGACTAGTTTTGGATTGTGTGCAACCCGTGTTTCGGTGCCTTTGGTGCTCGTTTGAACATACAATGGCTCTCTGTCTCTCACTGCAGCGCCCCCCAGTGGTTGATGCTAATCTGTGGATGTTCCCGATTAGGGCTCATTCCCAGACGTGTGCACTGCGGTTGCGCTTGCTTCATGAGGCGGTTTACGAGATTCCCTTCCTGGAGGAAGATGGTATTGTCTCGTTCATAGGCCCTGCACGGGATGCCGCCTTGGATCGTTCCGGGGCTTTGGAACACACCTGCTCCATGATAGTATTTGGCGTGGATTTTCCGGTGTTGACATCTGCCGAAGTGGAGGATCTCCTGCTTTCCGTGGCTTCCATTTGAGATTGGGTTTCTTCTAAATTGACATTGTAACGATTTGGCTTTTCCGTCACATGCTTACATATTTAAATTTAGTTTTGTGCTTTGGTGTCCTCTGGACTTGTCGAAATGTATTTTTGTATATTTTTATATCTGGGGCATATTTTTATTTTTCGTTTTGATTAGAACCACTTGCTACCGACAAGGGGAGGGTGTAGTGTGGTCAATTTTATGATTCCTTTGCGCGTTAGCTTCAGGCGTTAGGCCTTTGTGCACTTTGCCCTGGATGTATTTTATTCCTTTGCTCGCAGCATAGAGCCTCTGTGCACTTTGCTTTAAATGCATTTTATTCAGCTTCGTACTGTTATTTTTCAAATAGCCAGTTCTACGGTCTTGTTTTATTTTTTATATCACACTGTTTAGCCTACTTCAGCACTGGAGTTTTCAATAACACATTCTTGCTCACTCTGTGCTTCAGTCAAGGATACAGTCTGGTACATTGCCGATAGACGTGGTAGGAGTTTAGTCTTTGGATTGCAGATATACATTCTTGCGTAGGGACATTTTGTGATCACACTGACATGTTAGTTATAAAAACACTTCCTTGTCCTAATACAGGCAAGAGGGAGATTCCGACCAGCGAACCACAACTAGACGCTGACTGCCCTGTTGCAGATGCTGAACCAGATCACAGGCCTTTGCTCAGGTATGAGGGTTGATGTCTTCCCAGGGAATCTGAAAGGCAAGCTTAGAGTTTAACATGCTGTGCTCAAAATAGAACTGACTCAGAGAGAAAGTAACCTATTAACACTATGATAGTGTTATTCTTATGTTTCACTCTCCTCGTGACTATTTCAATCCTACTGTGTTGTATGGTTCTGGTTATTGCGGCTCACGCCTTAATATCTAAAATGCAGTTGTTTTATTAAAACAATCTATAAAACTTAAACTGCCTTTGTCATTTGTATATGAGATCATATTGTAAATGAGAGAGCTGGTTGGGACCTGAGTGACCACGACTTCCCTGAGAAGTACTAAAGATGTCATGCGCTCGGCTGGCCAATCATCCCTTCCCCTTGGGAGAGATGAGGCACTGCTAGTTAGCCGGAGCAAAACCGGATTTAATGTGGCAGAGGTCCTTCCAAGTGGGTAAGACTTAGTCCCCCACACCAGGAACGACTCTGCTATCTAGAAATCCAGTGGTCTCATTTAGGATAATGAGAGCCCACGCGACACAGGCACCACCAACACACATTCCCGCACACACACGAACAACCATGCCAACAGACACACACACAGTCATACACGCACCCCCTCATTCAGACATACACGCACACATCCATACAGACATACATACAGACACGCACACATTTCCATTCACACTACACCCCTGCATGCACACACCCCCTCTACATACTCACACGCACACCCCCATACACCCACACATCACACAACACCCCCCTGCCCCCCTCCCCTAACAGACGATCAACTTACCTTGTCCGTTGCTCTTCCGGGAGGGGACGGGATCCATGGGGGCTGCTCCGCCACCACCACACCGTCAACAGAACACCACCACGCTGGATCACAGAACGTGATTCAGTGGGCGGTGTTCTGGTGACGTGGCGGTGGAGGTGGAGCACCCTCCACTTCCCCGCTGCCCGCCAGTATGGCTGCTGGCGGCTCTCCGTCCGGAAAAGGACGGAGGGCTGCCAGTAGTCATAATACGCTGAGCGGAAAACCGCCACCACTGGCAGTCTTCAACACGGCGGTCCCTCGGCGGTCTTGGCAAAAGACCGCCGAGGTCGAAATGACCCCCAAAGTGTGTTAAGCATTCAAAAGTCACAAACCACTAATAAAATAAGACACAAACAGTTTAAAAATAAAAAAACAATTAATAAAAATAGATTATATTTGTATCTTTAATTTGACAACACAATGAATGAAAACAGATAAGTGAAATCAGATATATGAATTTTTAAAGAATAAATGTTTTTAGTGCATGGAAACTATAAGTGCCAATCTGAACATCTGGTTGCCTTCGACAGGGGCAAAGTCAAAATTTGAGGCCGACCGCAATGGAGCCCTGCTCAGCTACAGTGAGCGGGATGCCTTGGTCAAAGTTTTACTTTCAGACTTAGGGGGTCATTCTGACCCTGGCGGTCTTTGACCGCCAGGGTCGCGAATGACGGAAGCACCGCCAACAGGCTGGCGGTGCTTCCATGCCCATTCTGACCGCGGCGGTAAAGCCGCGGTCAGAAAACCGGGACCGGCGGTTTTCCGCCGGTTTTCCCCCGGCTGGGCGAATCCGCCAGGGCAGCGCTGCAAGCAGCGCTGCCATGGGGATTCTGACCCCCTTCACGCCAGCCTGTTTCTGGCGGTTGTCACCGCCAGGAAGAGGCTGGCGGGAACGGGTGTCTTGGGGCCCCTGGGGCCCCTGCACTGCCCATGCCACCGGCATGGGCAGTGCAGGGGCCCCCTAACAGGGCCCCATGAAGCTTTTCACTGTCTGCTTAGAAGACAGTGAAAAGCGCGACGGGTGCAACTTCACCCGTCGCACTGATGCAACACCGCCGGCTCCATTCGGAGCCGGCTCCTGTGTTGCGGCCCTCATTCCCGCTGGGCCGGCGGCCGCTAACTTGCTTAGTGCCCGCCGGCCCAGCGGGAATGTCGGAATAGGGGAAGCGGTATTTTGGCCGCATGGCGGCCAAATGGCGCTTCCCGCATGGCGGGCGGCAACCGCCGCCCGCCAGACTTGGAATGAGGGCCTTAGTCTGGTTTTCAGGACGAGTTTCTTCACCAGGTCGAAGTCGCAAGTCGGATCCGGCCTCCCTGGAGCCCTCTTCAGAAACATATCCAGGAGACCTCAGTGAAGAATTCTACCTTCCGACTTAGACGATTTGTAGTAATGGAAATCTTCATCCGGGCCGAACTTGAAATTGGATCCGACCTCCCTAG
The DNA here is from genome assembly GCF_031143425.1 of Pleurodeles waltl. NCBI lineage: Eukaryota > Metazoa > Chordata > Amphibia > Caudata > Salamandridae > Pleurodeles > Pleurodeles waltl. The sequence goes on along the minus strand of NC_090451.1, from coordinate 712,162,011 downwards.
AGCCCTCTTCAGATATGCTTCCCGGATGCCTTGGTCAACTTTTTACATTTGCACTTTGTCCCTTTTTTGGAGCTTTTTCTCTCTGACGTCAGATGACCCTCCAGCGCAAGCCGATTTCGAGTTGACGTCGTCGGACTGCCTTTCCATGAGCCCACGGTGAAATCCTGGAAGTCTGGGGCTGCAGAGTTTTTCAGTGGGATGAACTTGCAAGTCAGGTCGGGTCACAGTCTACATAAGCCAGCTTGACTCACAACGTCAGGTCGGTCCACTTATGGAGCTTTTTTCCAAAAGTTCTCCAAACTTCTCCAAACATCTGGATCTTCTTCCAGAAGGTCTTTAAAGGTACTTTAGGAGTGCACAACTCACTCCAAGGTTCCAGAAGCTCGGAGTTGCTCCTTCAGGGCTGGGGTTCAAGCTCCCAGAATACATCTGGTTCAAATTCAAACATGACCACTAATTTATGTTATGTTGTTTGGATTTATATAGCGCATGGCTACTCATGAGGTGGGGGTGCAGCTCTGCTAATTTTATTCTTGCTCCTGAGGTGAAAAGCAGGGGGGCTCTTGACCAATTGTGTACAGGCCACCACCCTCTTTAGTGACCACTTCCTGAGAATTGTGGCAAAAATCAATCCCAGGAAGTACCATTTTCCCAGAATCTAAGATGTCAAAAATTAAATCTGAGAGGTTGGGTCTGGCTGAGCCCACCCACTGGTGTGGTTTAGTTTCCCTTAACACACCCCTTTCCAGCCCTCTCTTAATCTAATCAGGGGCACCTGGCTCTCTGGTTTTGCAGGAAATGGGGGAGGTCCACTTGTTAGCCCAAATGACCTTCCCTCTTTGAAGCACAGTTTGGCTGCCCTACCACCATCCTGTTTCACCACCTGCTGAGGCAGTTCTGCTCCTCCAGGCACTTCCTTTGTGTTCAGCCCAGGCTATTTCACACCTCATCAAGGCAGCTTGTCCATGCTGCCAGAGGCTGGCCAATCAGAGAAGAGCACTACAGAGCTGAAACTGATAACTTTCAGAAAGAGTTCTAAAACTATTTTGAGATGCAAGTTATATTGAATTCAACAGTGGCAAGTTGTTGGATTTATTATCATTTTTAATTTGACACTAAACATGCCATGCTTTGCTCCTTTCTATGGAAAATAAGGCATTATTATTTTAAAATAAAGTCTCCCCAGTTTAGCCTATGGAGCCCATTCACTACCGAGGGGAAACAAATTTAGCTATTTTTCCTTCACTTGGGCTTATAAAACATATTTTATAGGGTAGGGTCCCTGCTTATAGTTACACTGCACCCAACCCTGGAGGCACATAGGGCACACCTTAGGGGTGACTTATATGTAGCAATAAGGTATTTTAAGACTTTGGAAGTAGTTTTAATTCCAAAGTCGAATTTGCATATAACGTTAGGTTAAAAGCGGCCAGCAAGGTAGGTCTGCCTTTAAAATGGCACTGGGCTCTTCAACAGTGCACCTATGGTTGCCCTACCTATGCTGGGGTCCCTAAACCTACATACCCTACCATATACTAGGGACTTTTCGGTAGGTTAATACAGCCAATTATTCTTAGCCTAATTTGCATAATCCATTTTACACAGAGCACTGGCCCTGGGACTGGTTAGCAGTACCTAGGGCACAGCCAAGAGCCAGTAACCACGGGGATCTGTCCAAAAAGTTTGGGGGTGACCAGGGCAAAAAGGAGGACTTTCCTACAGATGCATTTAAAAAGAAAAAATCAATCTTTTAAGTTTCATTTTTTTAATCGCAGGCAGTGTTCCCACGGACCTGCTCTCAAACAAATGTCCCTTAATGACACCTTCCCATTTGTGAATGGTTACCAATATCTTTTAGTAGTAAGTAAAAAAATGAATGTGTTCGGCCATAATTTGGTTGCAAAGCATTCATACATAGCACTGCAATTTGGTATTTTGAAGGGACTCCTTAAACATGGCCCTTCCAAATAGCGGATAGCTATGCCACATTGCTTGTAACAAGTTATTGAATCATAATTTGACATTTGTATGTATGTAAAAGCATTTTTCCAGTCACAGACGGCCCGATCGGTTAGTTGCTATGGCCCTTGGTGCACTAGTTGAGAATTGCAATGCTACTGAAACCAACTGGCACGGTGCAGGGATGAGCCCGGACAGGAGAGACAAGTGAAGAGTAGGCCGCTCCTGAAGTTGTGCCATCTAATGCTTTCGCGAGTGCCTAGAAGGGATAGCCTTTCCATGCTTCATGAGTGGATGCCATTTTAAAGCTTTGCCAGCTGAGTTCAAATGATGCTGGAGCTCTGAATACAACCATTGTCTGCGATAGAGTATGAGGGGGAGAAATGGATCAGAGATCAAAGGATCAGACAATATTCACTGAGAAGGCCAATTGCGACAAAGTCATTGAAGCTATTGAAGCATTTGTGAGGCCCTCAAGTCTAAAATCGACACCATTGTAATAGATGTAGGTCTCCTGTGTGAGGACCAGAGGAAGCAGAAAAAGTGCACACGAGTTAAGGAAGACTGGATGGAGTGTTGGTGCTGCACAAGAAGGTGATGCACGTAATGGGCTAATTGCACATTCTGGGAAAGATGCAGAGGATGCAGCAGGGAAACAACATCAGCATCATTGGATTGCCAGAAGGAGAGGAGGGCATGGACATGGTTAAGTTCTTAGAGTCCTAGCTGATTGTATTGGGGGTACCACAAACACTGTCTAAATGCCTTAAACCTGGATAGGCACACCAAGTGCCTGCTAGAATCCTTACCTTGGGCATGGTACCCCAACAAGTAGTCGCTTGCCTCTTACCTTACAGTAGTCCAGATGTGCTGCCTCAGAAAGCCAGGCAGGTTAACAATTTTGTGATACAGAACCAAAAGGAGGCAATATTTCTGGATTAGACACTAGCATGAGTCATCTGAACATGTAATAGAGGGATAATTGTGGCAATCCACCCTCAGCAGTGTCTGAGGAGAGGCAAGAGAGCAATTGGGTGCCCCGGTTGCAGAATCTGAGATTAAGATGCCCACTAAGAAAACGGCAAAGGGTGAATATCAGAGACAAATGGCCTTCTGTTAGAGTTTTATTCACATACTCAGATTTACTTGTGCCACAACTAGCAAACTTATACTTCATTGCTCAAGAGATGGGAACCTCACCATTAACTATGCGAGCGGCCTTGATAGTGTCATTGCCCAAAACCCACATGGAATTGCTGGAGAGACCACCTTTTAGAACGTTCTCACTAAAGAACTCAGACTATAAAAAATTGCAAAAAATGCCTGGCCAATAGATTGTTGATCATAATGGGTTATTTGATCCATTTGGATCAATTCAGGTTCATATCGACAGGAACATATCAGTGAATATCAGATGATTGTTTTGCATTCTTGAGGAGAATTCGGATGTAGCCAGGCTGAAGGCTTTGATTGTAGCAATCAAACATGGAAAAGCTTTTGGTAACTTAACTTGGAAGCTTTTGCAGATGGCACTTGAATATGGGCTAGCGCTGCATACAATGGACTCAGTTACTCTGTATGAATCCATCTGCATGAGCCAGAACAGGTAGGATAACATCGCCCTCTTATGAAATCTTTAGAGGGGTAAGACAGGGGTGACCCATCTCCTTGATGCTGATTATGTTGACATAAGAACTCTTTGCAATGGTAATCTGAGAGGAGCATGTGGTTAGCGTGGTACCACACCATATCATACTCAGACAACATGTTGATATATTTTAAAAGTTGAGTCACCGTTCTGGACCTGATTCTACCCCTACGTGGGGAATATGGGGAATATGGAATGCCAGAAATATGGAACGGAGGGAAAAAACACTTTTTAGTAGTGAGAGTCTAACATAGCAACACTTAGATGCGAGAAGGCAACTTTGGGGCGGTGGGTGATAAGAGCATTAAAAGGCAACTTCTGGAAGACACTGCTGATGATGGGTCACAAAGCGCTATTAAAGATTATTATGCTGCCCTAATTGCAATATTATTTTGTCAATTTGCTAATATGAATTGGGCCTCAATGGGTTAAATATTTAAACATGACCGTCTGGGATTTTATTTGGTGTGCAAAACGTCATAGGGTGAACATGCGTGTAAGAGGAATTATGAAGTGAAATTAAGATATTTCTCCTTCTTACGCCTGATTCAGGGAGGTGTAGCATTTTGAAACATTACCGGGTCCACAACTCTTTGTAAGTCTGGGAGTGCGCCAGGATCCATGGTCAGACACCTAGGAACCGCCATGTTCTACCCACAGAGTGCCTTCCCCACGCAAAGTCACGCAAGAAGCGCTGTGTGCTGACTTGTGTTACTTTGCATTTATTAAACCATGCAAAGCCACGCGAGTGGCTTTCTGCGGCTTAGTAAATGCCAATAAGGAGTTTGCATTGGACACAAAACCGTACTAAGGGCCATATGTACGAACTCATTTTCCCATAGACACAGAATGGGTAAAACCCTTTGCTACATCTGGCCCTAAGTATACTCCTGGATCCATAGTAGAATAAAAGCTTCTTACAACTTGACACGCATGTGTGTGACTCTTCAGGCACTCATTGCTTGGAGCCATCAGGGACATGCTGCTGCTCCCTTGTCAGAGACACAAAAACTTCACTTCTTCTGTGCACTAGGGAGGCAGGTCTCTGCAGGCCAGTCATCAGCAAAACATTTCGGACGAATTTTCCCCTGTGTGGATCTTGTCATCAATAGGGTCTCGTGAGGGAGCCCCCTGCGGACACCACAGCCGATATACAGCACTCACACCAGGCACGGCCTGGATGCTGGGAGGAGAGTCTCGCGTGTGGCAGATCTAGGGCCTAGAATAAAACTCACCAAGCACTGACTGGGCTTCAGGTAAGAGATAGATGCCACAGACCTGAGAGAAGGGGGCCGCAATGAACATGTGCCCAAGAAATCGCTCCTCAGACACCGAGCATCGTGTCATCTGTGGAGCCTTTAAGTGCAAGAGATTTACTCGGCGACTGACAGGTTGTCAAATATCACCACAGTGTCACTAGTGATAATTTGTGAGTGTGTATGTGTGTGTGTGTGGGGGGGGCTGTGCCAGACGTTGTACCAGAGGTGAAGCATTGCAGCAGGGCATCCTCAGCAGCAGCCCCCCACATCACACAACACCCCAATGTCATCGACTGACCCATGATCGAGTCATCTGATGCAACATACATCCAGCCATTCAACACCGTCAGAAAGCGCTGCGTCCTTTCAAAGAGGTGTATTCATTGTTCTCCTATCATAACAAGTCAGTTTTATTTTAAGTCATGAATATTCGTGAATATGCCAGATGCAAAAGCAGTTTAATGATTCAGGTTTTGTTAATACATTTTAGGGCTGCATTTCACAAACATGCGGGACCTGAAACATTGTGTCAAAGTCTAATGTCAGAATATATGTAATATTTTGCCGATGTGAGAACCTGCATCAAAAATACACCCGATTATTTCATGTCAGCCCACATCACAGACGTGCTTGTAAGTGGCCAGTGCGCCTCTCTGGGCGAGGGAAACACCAGAAGGAAGCTAACTAGTGATGGCCAGCGCCCACGTGTGGGCTGAAGACTCACAAGGGGAGAAACCATACAACTGGGAAAGCACAAACCATGAACTTTAAAAGCGTTACCTGTTTTGTAATGCATGCTCATTTTTCAAGAAGATGACGCACTCCTTTAAAATACAAATGTAAAGTGATTTCTTTTTTATATAAATAACTCACAATAGTCCCTTAGTTTGGACTAAACTAACAAAAACATTGTTTTTTACACGTTCTGCATAATAAATGCTGAAAACGCCTGGGGGTGTGAACAGAGCGGGGGAAGTCACGAAGTATTTTTCCTCGTGCAGTCGGCATATTTCTCACCAGTGCTAAAGGTTTTACGTGTGGGCGGAGTCCATGTGACCATCTAGGCTTATGCAAAGCTTTTTAATGACATTCTCAACATCTGTTATGCTTTTATTGCCAGTCACCATGCCCGTGAGTACAGGTGGCCTGTCATAGGTTCATCACCGTCCACTCAGAGGCGAGCCTAAGGCATGCGAGGTGTGCACACGTGGAAGCGGCCCAGGAGTGTGATCCCGGCGCCAAGGTATCGCCATCCAACGCAATGAACGTCCTAGTGCAGCATGTCACATTGTGAACGTTGCTAGTGAACTATAAATTATGCGGTGGACGTTGCTAGCGCAGCATAACTCATGAAGTGAATATTGCTAGCGCAGCATAAGTCATGCAGTGCACGCTGCTGGTGAACCATAAATTATGTGGTGGACTTTGCTAGCACAGCATAAGTCATAAGGCGAATATTTCTAACGTAGTATAAGTCCATGTGGTGAATGCTGCTAGTGAACCATAATTTATGCGGTGATCGTTGTTAAGTCATGAGGCGAATATTTCTAACATAGTATAAGCATGTGGTGAATGCTGCTAGTGAACTAAAAATTATGCGGTGGACGTTGTTAGCACAGCATAAGTCAAAAGGCAAATATTACTAACGCAGTATAAGTCACGCGGTGAATGCTGCTAGTGAACCATAAATTATGCTTTGGACATTGAACCCTAAAATAATGCGGTGGACGTTACTAGCGCAGCTTAAGTCATGAGGTGAATATTTCTACCGCAGCACAGTTCATGCTACTGATTGGATTTTTGTCATTTCAGTATCTAACAATTAAATACATTTTGCTCTATTTTTCTAAATTAGTGAATGATTTTTCTTGTGCTGTGATTTCACTTTATTACTGTTTGAGTACTGCTTACATACTTTACGCCTTGTGTGATAAATTGGATAGTTGATTGAGTGGAGTGTAAGCCCTGCACAAGCAGCAGCCACAATTCATTGCAGGGTGAACCACAAAAAAATCACTAAATTAACCTGTGCTTAACCCTGGGTAGCTTGGCACACAAAACTTAGAGGCAGGCATAACTTAGAGACAATTAATGTGTAAGGTATTTATGCAACACACAAACACAATTAATGTGAAAACACAAAACAAGAAAACTACCAAACTAACATAGAAAAAATACATTATTTGACACCAAAACAACAACAAAAACAATCAGCAGAGCAGGAGTTATGAAATTTTAAAGTCTTTAGTGAAAAGTACCACCTTAAACATCTAAGTGCCAACCATGGACATCTAGTCACACGAGACCGGGTCAAAGTAAAAAATTAAGGCAGCCCCCAATGGATCGTGTTTCAGGTACAAGAAGTGGATTTGTACAATGTAGGAGGCTGGACTGGTTTGTAGTGAGTACCAAGGGGTACTTGCACCTTGCACCAGGCCCAGGTATCCCTTATTAGTGTATAGGGTGTCTAGCAGCTTAGGCTGATAGATAATGGTAGCTTAGCATAGCAGCTTAGGCTGAACTAGGAGACGTGTGAAGCTACTACAGTACCACTTGGTGTCATATGCACAATATCATAAGAAAACACAATACACAGTTATACTAAAAATAAAGGTACTTTATTTTGATGACAATATGCCAAAGTATCTTAGAGTGTACCCTCAGTGAGAGGATAGGAAATATACACAAGATATATATACACAATAGCAAAAATATGCAGTATAGTCTTAGAAAACAGTGCAAACAATGTATAGTTACAATAGGATGCAATGGGGACACATAGGGATAGGGGCAACACAAACCATATACTCCAAAAGTGGAATGCGAACCACGAATGGACCCCAAACCTATGTGACCTTGTAGAGGGTCGCTGGGACTATCAGAAAATAGTGAGAGTTAGAAAAATAACCCTCCCCAAGACCCTGAAAAGTGAGTGCAAAGTGCATCAAAGTTCCCCTAAGGACAAAGAAGTCGTGTTAGAGGAATAATGCAGGAAAGACACTAAGCAACAATGCAACAACGCTGGATTTCCAATCTGGGGTACCTGTGGAACAAGGGGACCAAGTCCAAAAGTCACAAGCAAGTCGGAGATGGGCAGATGCCCAGGAAATGCCAGCTGCGGGTGCAAAGAAGCTTCCACTGGACAGAAGAAGCTGCGGTTTCTGCAGGAACGCAAAGGGCTAGAGACTTCCCCTTTGGAGGACGGATCCCTCTCGCCTTGTGGAGTCGTGCAGAAGTGTTTTCCCGCCGAAAGAACGCCAACAAGCCTTGCTAGCTGCAAATCATGCGGTTAGCGTTTTTGGACGCTGCTGCGGCCCAGGAGGGACCAGGAGGTCGCAAATTGGACCAGGAGAGAGAGGGGACGTCGAGCAAGACAAGGAGCCCTCTCAGCAGCAGGTAGCACCCGAAGAAGTGCCAGAAACAGGCACCACGAGGATGCGTGAAACGGTGCTCACCCGAAGTCGCACAAAGGAGTCCCACGTCGCCGGAGACCAACTTAGAAAGTCGTGCAATGCAGGTTAGAGTGCCGTGGACCCAGGCTTGGCTGTGCACAAAGGATTTCCGCCGGAAGTGCACAGGGGCCGGAGTAGCTGCAAAGTCGCGGTTCCTAGCAATGCAGCCCAGCGAGGTGAGGCAAGGACTTACCTCCACCAAACTTGGGCTGAAGAGTCACTGGACTGTGGGGGTCACTTGGACAGAGTCGCTGGATTCGAGGGACCTCGCTCGTCGTGCTGAGAGGAGACCCAAGGGACCGGTAATGCAGCTTTTTGGTGCCTGCGGTTGCAGGGGGAAGATTCCGTAGACCCACGGGAGATTTCTTCGGAGCTTCTGGTGCAGAGAGGAGGCAGACTACCCCCACAGCATGCACAAGCAGGAAAACAGTCGAGAAGGCGGCAGGATCAGCGTTACAGAGTTGCAGTAGTCGTCTTTGCTACTATGTTGCAGGTTTGCAGGCTTCCAGCGCGGTCAGCAGTCGATTCCTTATCAGAAGGTGAAGAGAGAGATGCAGAGGAACTCGGATGAGCTCTTGCATTCGTTATCTGAAGTTTCCCCAGAGACAGAGACCCTAAATAGCCAGAAAAGAGGGTTTGGCTACCTAGGAGAGAGGATAGGCTACTAACACCTGAAGGAGCCTATCAGCAGGAGTCTCTGACGTCGCCTGGTGGCACTGGCCACTCAGAGCAGTCCAGTGTGCCAGCAGCACCTCTGTTTCCAAGATGGCAGAGGTCTGGAGCACACTGGAGGAGCTCTGGACACCTCCCAGGGGAGGTGCAGGTCAGGGGAGTGGTCACTCCCCTTTCCTTTGTCCAGTTTCGCGCCAGAGCAGGGCTAAGGGGTCCCCTGAACCGGTGTAGACTGGCTTATGCAGAATTGGGCACATCTGTGCCCAACAAAGCATTTCCAGAGGCTGGGGGAGGCTACTCCTCCCCTGCCTTCACACCATTTTCCAAAGGGAGAGGGTGTCACACCCTCTCTCAGAGGAAGTTCTTTGTTCTGCCATCCTGGGCCAGGCCTGGCTGGACCCCAGGAGGGCAGATGCCTGTCTGAGGGGTTGGCAGCAGCAGCAGCTGCAGTGAAACCCCAGGAAGGGCAGTTTGGCAGTACCAGGGTCTGTGCTACAGACCACTGGGATCATGGGATTGTGCCAACTATGCCAGGATGGCATAGAGGGGGCAATTCCATGATCATAGACATGTTACATGGCCATATTCGGAGTTACCATTGTGAAGCTACATATAGGTAGTGACCTATATGTAGTGCACGCGTGTAATGGTGTCCCCGCACTCACAAAGTTCAGGGAATTGGCTCTGAACAATGTGGGGGCACCTTGGCTAGTGCCAGGGTGCCCTCACACTAAGTAACTTTGCACCTAACCTTTACCAGGTAAAGGTTAGACATATAGGTGACTTATAAGTTACTTAAGTGCAGTGTAAAATGGCTGTGAAATAACGTGGACGTTATTTCACTCAGGCTGCAGTGGCAGGCCTGTGTAAGAATTGTCAGAGCTCCCTATGGGTGGCAAAAGAAATGCTGCAGCCCATAGGGATCTCCTGGAACCCCAATACCCTGGGTACCTCAGTACCATATACTAGGGAATTATAAGGGTGTTCCAGTAAGCCAATGTAAATTGGTAAAAATGGTCACTAGCCTGTTAGTGACAATTTGGAAAGAAATGAGAGAGCATAACCACTGATGTTCTGATTAGCAGAGCCTCAGTGAGACAGTTAGTCACTACACAGGTAACACATTCAGGCACACTTATGAGCACTGGGGCCCTGGGTTACCAGGGTCCCAGTGACACATACAACTAAAACAACATATATACAGTGAAAAATGGGGGTAACATGCCAGGCAAGATGGTACTTTCCTACATACAAGCCCTCAGTTTTGATTTGTTTGGCCATCTGAGCACCTTTATCACCATAACCAAGGGTCCCATGACTGGTGGGAAACCTCGGGGTCAGGTGCGGAGTTCAAGATGATGGGAGCCTATTAAGTCCCTGTAGCTCTGAACAGGAGACCAGAAAACTAGCCTTTGGAGTAACTTTTCATATTCCTGGGTGCAGGAGACGATGGAGGGCTCAACAGCAGTGCTGCCCTCTGAGGGTTCAAGGTGGGCTTCAGGCAGCAAAGCAGTCATTCCAGGTAATGCAGCAGTCTGGCAGGCTGCACAGCAGGTCACTGCAGTAGGCAGTCCTCTGAGAGTCCTTCCGTAATTCCAGTAGTGAACTGAAGAGTGGGTCTGTAGGTCATATTTTTATACCCTGATGCCCTTCTTCTGGAAGTTGGTGGAAGATTCTGGAAAGGTTCTTTGAAGTACATGGAATGTCCTGACTCCTCACCCCTGGCTCCAAGCTGGCTGAAGTGACAATAAAGGGCCATTAGGCCCATTGTGTGAAGCAGAGCACAGGCTACTCAGGTGTAAATGGGGCTGTGCTTAGCTCCTAAACGCCCTCCTGACAGAAAAAGGCCCAGTGAGTCACACTTAATCCCTCTACTATGTGCCCCTATGGAAGAAATTCATTGAGTCTGCTAGTCAGCTACATCAAGTCATGTCATCCAAGACAGTTTACAGGCACAAAGGGCTATGGGCAGTAAAATTCCAACTTTCTAAAAGAACAAACAGTTTCTGGGTCTGACTAAAAAATCATCATGAGGTAAGAACACATAACAAACACTGTCTGGATGGCAATGTTTATGAGATCCACCGTCAGCTAAGGCACGGTGTAATTTTGTGGTGTTTTGTAACAAAGAGGGTACAGCTCCTGTGATGGGGTACTGGTAACTAATCTTTCAAGGGTTGTGGAAGATTAGATACAGTGGGGAGGGGATATATTAGTTCTGGGAATAATGTATGTGCAGTGTAATAATTTGCATGATGTATGAGATGGGAATCTGCCATATATGAACAAGCATGATTTCAATATATAGTGGCACCGGGATAAGTACTTGACGGTTGTGAATTCTGGGTTATAAATTGACCTTTGTGACACATAGCTGAGCACCTACTTGATGCTTATGTTTAATTATAGATTGTCCTATGTTTTACACATGAGATGAGGAGTGACACATTAATCTCTGAGATGTTGAGTTTCATTCATATACAGCAATGCATTTAAATAACCGCAGTAATGCACATATGCTTCTTGCAGGCGGGAGTGCGGTTGATACGTGGCTAATTTAGTTAGTTGCGTGCCCAACACAAGTGATTATTTCATGAGGTTAATAAATGTCCATATAAAATCATTCTTTTACGTGCTTAGTCAGATGGTTTCTCTGTCCTGAGGACACCAACTACATTAAACCTGTGGGTCAGAACATTGCCAATTGTGTGGGGATTATTCATAGTTGTCTGGCATTGTGGATCAGTATTCATGCTGAACTGTTATGTTTTGAAGCCAGGATACCCACAGTGTAGATATTCATCATATCTGAATCACTGCACTTTTGCATCTATGAGTACTGCTCCACTGCACCTTATTATTGTAATGTCATTTAGCACATTTTGTATAGAATAATAAAGTTGTAATAGTGTGATGATCAAACTTTGATATGTGTTCTTACATTATGAGACCAATGGAAAGGACTGTTCTTTATGTCTGTATATACAGGGTCCAGTGATTGGGTAAACTGGGGTTTTGACCTGTGTTGCTTCACCTTTCTTAAAGTGGCATTTTCAAAATAGTAATGAAAAATCCAACTTTACCACTAAAGAGGGATTATTATTGCAAGTTCATAGGTACCAAACATGACAAATCTACCTGCCCCCAATTGGGAATTACAGCTTATTAAATGTAAAAAGGAATACCCATTGTTATTCTATGGGAGGGGAGGGGTAGGCCTCACAGTAGTCAAAATTAAAGTAGGTGTTTTTCACTACTAGGACATGTAAACCTCAAAAATGCCTGTCCAACCTTCAAACTATACAGCACCTTCCTCTAGGGCCTACTAAGGGACTACCTTAGGGGTAACCTACATATAATACAAGTAGAGTTTAAGGCTTGGCAAGGGGGTTTGGATACCAAGTTGTCATCGTACTTTAAAACTGCACTCAGGCTACAATGGCAGACGTGGGACTTGTTTTAGAGGGCTATTTAATCTGGAGGCACAATAAATGCTGCAGGACCACTGGTAGCAATTAATTTACAGGCCCTGGGTGTATGGCATACCACTTAAACAGGGATTTATAAGTAGATTAAATATGCCCATCAGATATATGCCAATCAAACCATATTTACGGAGTTAGCACGCGCACTGGTTAGCAGTAGTAAAGTGCACAGAGCCCTAAGGCCAACAAAAACGAATTTCAGCAAAAACTGGAAGTAAGCAGGCAAAAGGTTTGAAGGAAGAGCACCATAAGGCTGAAGGTGAAAGGTGCATCACTATACCAATAGCACCATGACTCCAGCTTGTGTATCTACCACTAGCTAGAATAATGCATCTTGGACTATGCTCAGGGCTATCACGAAAAATGACCTAACCACCATCATCACAAATCTGATGCCCACCACACACATAGCTGACCCTATACCCTCACACCATCATCAACGAAATTATACCCTTATTGAACCAAACTAATCAATGCTTTAATGTCATAAGGCATTGTTTCAGACTGAACTAGGGCAGATCACTTCCCTTCTGAAGAAACCAAGAGCTGATTGTGAAGACCTTAATAACTTTTGCCCTATCACTAACCTCCCAATCCTTGACAAAGACCTTCACAAGCTTGTACTTCACCACCTTAACCAACGTATCAATGACTATGACCTCCTCAACACCCTCCAGTTGGGATTTGGGCCACGTTTGAGCATAGAAAAGGCTATCCTCAACACCACAGATGACATAATTACGGTGCTGGACAAAGGAGAACACTGTCTACTGGTTTTCTTGTATCCCTCTTCAGCCTTTTACATGGTTGACCATGATATACTGATTTGCATGGGCTTTGTCCTGAAGTGATTCCCCTCATTCCTAAATAACTGATCCCAAATAATCAGACAGAAATACTCCTGCTCAAAGGCGACGTTTATAACCTACAGTGTCCCCCTAAGCTCTAAACTATCCCTTACTCTCTTAAATCTGTAAATAGAACCATTGGCCCTGATCCCCCAACATTCTAGGATTAAATATGATCTATACGCCAGTGACATCCAACTCTATCTAAAATCTCTTCCCTCAATGGCGTGCTGCAAAATAAACTGATCGGTTGCAGAAGTACAATTTTGGCTCCATGGCAATCATCAAAAGCTCAATCCACATTTTACATTTGAATGCAAACAAATAAATAACAAAATCATCAACTTCACAAGATCACTAGGCGCAACACTTGACAAGAACCTCAGGATGATAGGCCACATTAGTAAGTACTGCCTGTGCATATTGTAAGTAATCTGTATGTTTTATTTACTTTTGGGGCTACAGTAATCTGTGCTATATACAGTGCTCTGATTACTTTGGTTCATGTTTGCATTCTATATACCTCTCAATAACGAACTAAATAAATCTAATCATTTGACCCCTTGAGAAACCTTTCAATCCCTATGGTACCAAACCCTATCACTGTCACAAGCTGAACCTTGGATGCAACTCCAATTGGACGGGGCCCACCTTTGAAGTAATTGCAATTTTTCTTGCCTTCATAATGTGAATTCTTGTGTAATCTGGACATTCATAACACAAAGCCTAATGCTGGTCATGCCCAAATGGTGAATATTCTTTCTATGTTGTGGGCACCCTGGTAATCCTTGGCAAATTTTAGTAATTGTTAGCATAACAAAACAACCCACCACCTCTGTTAGATCCATACCTTTCCCTTTCAATAACAGAGCTACAAATCTCAAACTGTGGAATGCAGTAGCCTTGTTAATTCTTCAATAAATCTGAAATTTAGAAAATAAATAGTTACCCACAGTAAGATCATACCTCAGAAATAATAAAATGTGGTACACAAATTCAGTAACCCCAACCCCTCCATTTCTGTCAGCTCCCCCACAAGAACCTTACTGGCCTTGAACAACTGGGTGTCAGGGACTCTAAGACTCAGGATACATATGCAAAGTTCCTGCATGCACATAAGATTGCTTGGTTTTCAAGACCTTGAAGCTGTTTAGCATTGGTATTTGAGGTAGAACACAATTCTACCCTATTACACCAGTCAGCCATAGGGTGGCCTTCCCCAAACGTTTTGCCTTGCTCCTCCTGTTTTTGCTAAGTTTGAATTGTTGGACTTAATTCTCTGTACACTTTACCACTGCTAATCAGTGCTAAAGTGTTTCTGCTCTCTCCTTTACACATTGTGAAATTGTTGTAGACCTAATTGGCACATTTAATTTACTTGAAAGTCTCTAGTAGAGTGGTACTACATGTACCCAGGGCCTGTAAATTAAATGCGACTAGTGAGCTTGCAGCCCTCATTGCGCCACCCACTTAAGAAGCCCTTTCATGTTCCAGGCCTGACTTTGCAGTCTGCATGTGCAGTTTGAATTCCCATTTTGACCTGAGAAAATGTTTGCCAGGCTTAAACATTCCCTTTCAAAACATAAAAGTCACACCTGGAGTAGGCCCTAAATAGCCCATACAGCAGGTTGCAGTGTATTTTAAAAGTTGGGAATACATGTTTATAGTTTATATGTCCTGGTAGTGCAAAAACTCCCACATGAATTTTTCACTTCTGTGAGGCCTATCTCTCACTAAGTATAACACTGTATTACGTTAATACATTTAACAAGTGATAGCTTTAAATTGAGAGCAGGTAGGAAAGTTGAGCTTGGTCTCTAAAGAATTGCAACATAACACCTTCCTTAATTGTAAAGTTGGATTTAAGTCACAGTTCCGAAATTGCCAATGTTAAGAAAGCCAGCATTTTCTTTTCCTAACCATTTGCTGCCTGCATCCTGTATCCTGGGTCATAAGATTAGGTGCAGCTGGCAGTTGATTTTCTGTATTGACCCAAGACAGTGAGACAAAGGGGGACTATAGGTCATTTCTGTCAGGGTGAGGTGAAGGAGCAGTCCCTACCACATTTACTTATCACAAAGACTCTGCTTCAGTACATTCATGAAGGTTTTCACACCAGTCTATTGTGCCCCCAGACAAGCTGAGGCTGGGATAAGGAGGCAGAAAATTCTAGGCACCTCTGTAGGGGTAGAAGCTTGTCCCAATTCAAAGCTGGCACCAAGTATACATATTGGACCCTCAGACCCAACTTTTCAGTACTGCTGTGCTGCTCTTCTGCAAGAAGCACTGTTACTCTGCTGCCTGAGTGAGAAAGACTGGGCCTCCATCTTGAACCAAGGACCACCAGAATGACACCATGGCTAGTCAGCAGGGCTCTTGATAAGGTCAGCCACAAAATGACTGAGAGTAGCTTTCTCCAGATCTGTGTTGATATGCACATAAAGAAAAGTACATATTTCTCAAAACCAACGGTTCTAGCACTGGTTCATTTTCTTTTCACTCTGGGATTTAAGCATTAGTTGCTTCACCACTATTTTATCATTGTTTTTGTATACCCCTTTGGTACTTACTAATTAATCAAGTGACCATGAAATCACTCGCAAAACGACTGCGTTTCTATATCGGTGTCATCCTTTCCGCAGAGCATTCTGCTCTTTTGCTCACACTTCGGTGGCTTTTGGAGGCTTCTTGATATCTTTCTTTATTTTATCAATACTATCAACAAGTTTTTTTATTTTTCTTTCAGCCTTGAGAAAGCCCTGGCTTATAATGCCAGAGGGGGGCGAAACACGTGTTGGCTGTTTCTTTTCTTCCTCTTGTGCCATTATTTTGGATGTTGCTTTCGCTAAAGGAAATGAAGTGTCTTTCTTTGAACGTTTGGAAGTAAAATAATGATTGAAGAAATAATACAATAAACCTTGAATTTGACTGCTCCAAGAATTTTGTGTGGGACCTTACCTCTCTTCTACACTGTATACTCGATTTTTGAGGACGTTTGGGTCCCTGTCCTCTGGCTGAGTCCCCTATCTTATGAATTTGGCACTTACACAGGAGAATAGTAATTTGGACCCTCTCCATTTTTGGAGTTTTTGCTTTTCAGTTGCTGGCACACTGGACTGCTCTGAGTGGCCAGTGCCTGCAGGTGACGTCAGAGACTCCTTCTGATAGGCTCGTACCTCTCTTAGTAGCCAATCCTCCTTCCTAGGTAGCCAAACCTCCTTTTCTGGCTATTTAGCGTCTCTGCTTTGGGGAATTCTTTAGATAACGAATGCAAGAGCTCACCAGAGTTCCTCTGCATCTCCCTCTTCACCTTCTGCCAAAGGATCGACCGCTGACTGCTCAGGACGCCTGCAAAACCGCAACAAAGTAGCCAGACAACTACTAGCAACCTTGTATCACTTCATCCTGCCGGCTTTCTCGACTGTTTCCAGGTGGTGCATGCTCTGGGGGTAGCCTGCCTCCTTCTTGCACCAGGAGCTCTGAAGAAATCTCCAGTGGGTCGACGGAATCTTCCCCCTGCAACCGCAGGCAACAAAAGACTGCATCACCGGTCCTCTGGGTCCCCTCTCAGCATGACGAGCGTGATCCCTGGAACTCAGCAACTCTGTCCAAGTGACTCCCACAGTCCAGTGACTCTTCAGTCCAAGTTTGGTGGAGGTAAGTCCTTGCCTCCCCACGCTAGACTGCATTGCTGGGTACCGCATGATTTGCAGCTGCTCCGGCTCCTGTGCACTCTTCCAGGATTTCCTTCGTGCACTGCCAAGCCTGGGTCCCCGACACTCTAACCTGCAGTGCACAACCTTCTGAATTGTCCTCCGGCGTCGTGGGACACCCCTTTGTGACTTCCGTGGACTCCGGTTCACTCCTCTTCTAAGTGCCTGTTCTGGTACTTCTGCGGGTGCTGCCTGCTTCTGTGAGGGCTCCGTGACTTGCTGGGCGCCCCCTCCGTCTCCTCATCCAAGTGGCAACATCCTGGTCCCTCCTGGGCCACAGCAGCATCCAAAAACCCTAACCGCGACCCTTGCAGCTAGCAAGGCTTGTTTGCGGTCTTTCTGCATGGGAACACCTCTGCAAGCTTCTTCACGACGTGGGACATCCATCCTCCAAAGGGAAAGTTCCTAGTCCTCTTCGTTCTTGCAAAACACCAAGCTTCTTCCATCCAGTGGCAGCCTTCTTGCACCCTCAGCTGGCATTTCCTGGGCCCCTGCCCACTCTCAACACTGTCACGACTCTTGGACTTGGTCCCCTTGTCTTACAGGTACTCAGGTCCGGAAATCCACTGTTGTTGCATTGCTGGTGTTGGTTTTCCTTGCAGAATCCCCCTAGCACGACTTCTGTGCTCTATGGGGGTTGTAGGTGCATTTTACACCTACCTGTACTTTGTATGGGAGCCCCCGGTACAAATTACACAAGTAGTGTTGAAATATATTAACAAAAGGGCCCTAGGCCTCTTCAATTTAACAGTCTATCAGAGTCATTTTTAGGAAAAGGACCAAATGTGAGCATCCACCAATCAGATGACACCACCCACTAGAATCCTCCTGAGAGAAGCTTTAGCACCTCAGATTTTCCAAGCACAAGTGCGTTAAAGTGAGGAAAAAAGAGAGAGAGAGAGAGGAAGGTGAAAGTGAGCTTCTCCGAGGAGGTGGGTGGGTCGCATGTGAATCTATGAAAGATTCCAATACTGGAGAACTACAGTTACAGGTAACTCATTTTCTTACTCCAGTATTGGAACTTTCATAGATTCACATGCTTGAATCAGAGTAGTGAGCAGTACTTATGCACATTGTACCATTGTAACCATGTATGCCACAAAACATCTGCATATATATATATATATATATATATATATATATATAGAGGAATACTTCAAACAAAATACCGTATGTCAATCCCATCTTCACTTCTCTTCACTTTTCTCTATTTCCCTTTTTTCGTTTTTTAAACATGAAAAGTCTTCAATGTGTAGCTGAACATAAGAGACATAAATAATGTGCATACCTGATCTAGGATGGAGGGATGAAAGAGATGGATCACCTTCACCTGAAGAGGTTCCTGAGGACTGCTTGGCCCACTGCTACCTCTCCTTTAGATAGTGATTCCAAGCAGTAATGTCTTGTAAATGTAAGAAAGCTCTTCCATGTTGCTGCTCTGCAGATGTCTTGCAGGGAAACCCCCGCAAACAGCGGTGCAGAGGAAGAAACTGCCCTCGTAGAATGAGCGCGTACTGATTGTAGGAGGCTGGACTGGCTTGTAGTGAGTACCAAGGGGTACTTGCACCTTGCACCAGGCCCAGTTATCCCTTATTAGTGTATAGGGTGTCTAGCAGCTTAGGCTGATAGATAATGGTAGCTTAGCCGAGCAGCTTAGGCTGAACTAGGAGACGTGTGAAGCTACTACAGTACCACTTAGTGTCATATGCACAATATCATAAGAAAACACAATACACAGTTATACTAAAAATAAAGGTACTTTATTTTTATGACAATATGCCAAAGTATCTTAGAGTGTACCCTCAGTGAGAGGATAGGAAATATACACAAGATATATGTACACAATACCAAAAATATGCAGTATAGTCTTAGAAAACAGTGCAAACATCGTATAGTTACAATTGGATGCAATGGGGACACATAGGGATAGGGGCAAAACAAACCATATACTCCCAAAGTGGAATGCGAACCACGAATGGACCCCAAACCTATGTGACCTTGTAGAGGGTCGCTGGGACTATTAGAAAATAGTGAGAGTTAGAAAAATAACCCTCCCCAAGACCCTGAAAAGTGAGTGCAAAGGGCACTAAAGTTCCCCCAAGGACATAGAAGTCGTGATAGAGGAATAATGCAGGAAAGACACAAACCAACAATGCAACAACGATGGATTTCCAATCTTGGGTACCTGTGGAACAAGGGGACCAAGTCCAAAAGTCACAAGCAAGTCGGAGATGGGCAGATGCCCAGGAAATGCCAGCTGTGGGTGCAAAGAAGCTTCTACTGGACAGAAGAAGCTGAGGTTTCTGCAGGAACGAAAAGGGCTAGAGACTTCCCCTTTGGTGGACGGATCCCTCTCGCCGTGGAGAGTCGTGCAGAAGTGTTTTCCCGCCGAAAGAACGCCAACAAGCCTTGCTAGCTGCAAATCGTGCGGTTAGCGTTTTTGGATGCTGCTGTGGCCCAGGAGGGACCAGAAGGTCGCAAATTGGACCAGGAGGTAGAGGGTACGTCGAGCAAGACAAGGAGCCCCCTTAGCAGCAGGTAGCACCCGGAGAAGTGCCAGAAACAGGCACTACGAGGATGCGTGAAATGGTGCTCACCCGAAGTTACACAAAGGAGTCCCACGTCGCCAGAGACCAACTTAGAAAGTCGTGCAATGCAGGTTAGAGTGCCGTGGACCCAGGCTTGGCTGTGCACAAAGGATTTCCGCCGGAAGTGCACAGGGGCCGGATTAGCTGCAAAAGTCGCGGTTCCCAGCAATGCAGTCTAGCGAGGTGAGGCAAGGACTTACCTCCACCAAACTTGGACTGAAGAGTCACTGGACTGTGGGGGTCACTTGGACAGAGTTGCTGGATTCGAGGGACCTCGCTCGTCGTGCTGAGAGGAGACCCAAGGGACCGGTAATGCAGCTTTTTGGTGCCTGCGGTTGCAGGGGGAAGATTCCGTCGACCCACAGGAGATTTCTTCGGAGCTTCTAGTGCAGACAGGAGGCAGACTACCCCCACAGCATGCACCACCAGGAAAACAGTCGAGAAGGCGGCAGGATCAGCGTTACAGAGTTGCAGTAGTCGTCTTTGCTACTATGTTGCAGGTTTGCAGGCTTCCAGCGCGGTCAGCAGTCGATTCCTTGGCAGAAGGTGAAGAGAGAGATGCAGAGGAACTCGGATGAGCTTTTGCATTCGTTATCTAAAGTTTCCCCAGAGACAGAGACCCTAAATAGCCAGAAAAGAGGGTTTGGCTACCTAGGAGAGAGGATAGGCTACTAACACCTGAAGGAGCCTATCAGAAGGAGTCTCTGACGTCACCTGGTGGCACTGGCCACTCAGAGCAGTCCAGTGTGCCAGCAGCACCTCTGTTTCCAAGATGGCAGAGGTCTGGAGCACACTGGAGGAGCTCTGGACACCTCCCAGGGGAGGTGCAGGTCAGGGGAGTGGTCACTCCCCTTTCCTTTGTCCAGTTTCGCGCCAGAGCAGGGCTAAGGGGTCCCCTGAACCGGTGTAGACTGGCTTATGCAGAATTGGGCACATCTGTGCCCAAGAAAGCATTTCCAGAGGCTGGGGGAGGCTACTACTCCCCTGCCTTCACACCATTTTCCAAAGGGAGAGGGTGTAACACCCTCTCTCAGAGGAAGTCCTTTGTTCTGCCATCCTGGGCCAGGCCTGGCAGGACCACAGGAGGGCAGATGCCTGTCTGAGGGGTTGGCAGCAGCAGCAGCTGCAGTGAAACCCCAGGAAGGGCAGTTTGGCAGTACCAGGGTCTGTGCTACAGACCACTGGGATCATGGGATTGTGCCAACTATGCCAGGATGGCAAAGAGGGGGCAATTCCATGATCATAGACATGTTACATGGCCATATTCGGAGTTACCATTGTGAAGCTACATATAGGTAGTGACCTATATGTAGTGCACGCGTGTAATGGTGTCCCCGCACTCACAAAGTCCGGGGAATTGGCCCTGAACAATGTGGGGGCACCTTGGCTAGTGCCAGGGTGCCCTCACACTAAGTAACTTTGCACCTAACCTTTACCAGGTAAAGGTTAGACATATAGGTGACTTATAAGTTACTTAAGTGCAGTGTAAAATGGCTGTGAAATAACGTGGACGTTATTTCACTCAGGCTGCAGTGGCAGGCCTGTGTAAGAATTGTCAGGGCTCCCTATGGGTGGCAAAAGAAATGCTGCAGCCCATAGGGATCTCCTGGAACCCCAATACCCTGGGTACCTCAGTACCATATACTAGGGAATTATAAGGGTGTTCCAGTAAGCCAATGTAAATTGGTAAAATTGGTCACTAGCCTGTTAGTGACAATTTGGAAAGAAATGAGAGAGCATAAACACTGAGGTTCTGATTAGCAGAGCCTTAGTGAGACAGTTAGTCACTACACAGGTAACACATTCAGGCACACTTATGAGCACTGGGGCCCTGGTGAACAGGGTCCCAGTGACACATACAACTAAAACAACATATATACAGTGAAAAAATGGGGGTAACATGCCAGGCAAGATGGTACTTTCCTACACTGATGAATGCAGAAGTTTACCTGCTGCTTGATGGCAGAATCGAATGGCTGAGGCGATCCATCTGGATATACTCTGCTTGGAGAGGGGTTGGCCTCGCCTGGGTGCACTGTAAGCTACGAACAATTGATTAGAGCGGGCCAGATGTAGCATTTTCCGATTTTGCGAATAGGAAATTGCGAGTCGGTGCGACTCGCAATTTCCGATTCGCAAAATTGGATGCAGTACGGTGTCTCAGACACCGACTGCGAGTCGCTATGGGGTCGCAAAGACTCACCTCATTAATATTAATGAGGTGGGTCGCATTTTGCGACCCCATAGCGAGTCCCTGCACTCACAGGGATGGTGGCCTGCTGAGTCAGCAGACCTTCATGTTTGTGACTGCTTTTTAAATAAAGCAGTTTTTTTTTTATTTTGCAGCCCGTTTTCCTTAAAGGAAAAAGAGTTTCAAAATAAAAAAAATAACGAAACCATTTGGTTTCCGTTTTTCAGAGTAGGCAGTGGTCCATTGGACCACTGCCTGCTCTGAAATCCCCTTTTTGGCAACATTCACAAAGGGGAAGGGGTCCCATGGGGACCCCTTCCCTTTTGCGAATGTGTTACCACCAGTGTGACACTGGTGGTAACTGCGAATTGCTTTGCGACCGCATTCGCGGTCACAAAGCAATTTAGCATAGCGATGCGAGTCGCAAATAGGAAGGGGACACCTCTTCCTATATGCGAGTCGCATTCACAATTTGCGTTTCGGTACCGACTCGCAAATTGTGAATGAGCATCGCAAACGGCATTTTGCATGGCGCAAACTGCGATTTTAGCAGTTTGCACCATGCAAAATGTTTGCTACATCTGGCACTTAGTTCTGTCCAAGTAGAATTGAACACATCTCTTAACGTCTAAGGAGTGTAATGCTCTTTCCGCAGGAGTAGAAGGATGTGGAAAAAAGGTTTTGAAAACTAAGGGCTCGTTGATGTGGAAGTCCAAAGGGACCTTCGGGATGAAATGCGGGTTTGTGCGCAGCAGTAGTCTGTCTTGTTTAATTTGTAAGAACGGCTCTTGTATGGAGTGGCCTGTACCTCACTGACACGTCTGGCTGATGTGAGAGCCACCAGTAAAGCAAACTTCCAATACAGGAATTTCAGAGAGGCTCGATGAATCGATTCAAACGGATGCTTCATCAACTGTGCTAAAACAATATTCAGGTTCCACGAGGGAGGAGGAGGTCTGAATGGAGGAAAGACCCTGAAAAGTCCTTTCAAAAACCGTTTGATTAAACAAGAGGAATACAGCGAAGGTGAAGAGTCTGAGTGCCTGTATGATGCTATTGCTGCCAGATGTACCTTTATGGAGGAATGTGCCAGGCCTGCTTGCGCTAAGTGCAATAAATACGGCAATATTTGTTCCGGCGCTGAGGATAGTGGATCAATTTGCCGCTGATGACACCAGAAACAAAATCGTTTCCATTTGCAAGAGTAAACCTTATTAGTGCTATCCGCTCTAGCTCTGGACAAAATGTCCCTACATTCCTGTGGGATACTCAGATGTGCAAAATCCCTTTGCCCAGGAGCCATGCTGACAATCACATTGAGTGAGGATCCGGGTGCGATACTTGTCCTTTGTTCATCGTTAGTAATTGTGGAGACGGTTTCAGTGGAATGTGAGGTTTCATTGATAGAAGAAGCTCCGCAAACCAGTGTTGGCGAAGCCAGTTCGGAGCTATCAATATCAGGATGCACGGCTCTGCCTTCATCTTCGTGAGGACTCTTGGGATCAATGGAATTGGAGGAAAGGCGTAAGCAAAGATGTCTAACCAAACTATGGAAAACGCATTCCCCCAAGATCCCTTTTGGTGTTGCTAGCTTGAGAAGTACTGGCATTTGGCGTTCCACTTGTTGGCAAACAGGTCTATTGTTGGTGTTCCCCACTGGGAAAAGATGTAGTCCATTGTGGACTGGTCCAGCTCCCACTCGTGGCAGCTTGATCTTTGCCTGCTGAGTGAGTCCGCTATCTTGTTCTCTATCCCCGGCACATGCACAGCTGTGAGTGTGATGCCTTGCTGCAAAGCCCAATTCCAAATTCTTTGGGCTTCCTTGGAAAGGGTGAGAGATCTTGTGCCTCCTTGTTTGTTGAGGTAATGCATCGTAGTGGTGTTGTCTGTTCTTATTACTACGTCTTATCCTGCTATTTTCAGGAGAAAAGCCTGCAAAGTGAGATAAACTGCTCTGAGCTCTAGCAGATTGATGTGCATCCCTCTCAACTCTAGTGGCCACTTGCCACTTACTTGAAGATCCTGCAACACGGCTCCCCAGCCCTCCAGAGATGCGTCCATAGTGATGGTCCACGGAGCTGGACAGATGTAAAAAGAAAAGGCCGATGGACAGATGATGCTTTTGAGACCACCATGTCGGGGCTTTGGCTATTGCTGGGGTTATGTTTATTCAATCTTCGAAGCTTCCCGAAACCTGGAGCCATTGACGGTTGAGTTGCTCCGGTAGCGGTCGCATTTTTAGTCTGCAGAGAGGAACCAGAGGTATGCATGATGACATCATGCCCAACAGGGATTGGAACAGGCGAACAGAAACACAGCTTCTTCCCTGTATTGACTTTGCTATTGTCAGTAACTTTTGTTGCCTCTCTACTGTGGGACACGCCATGGTGGATTGCGTGTCCAGGTTTGCCCCTAAAAAGGTGATACTGCGTCCTGGCAGAGGTTTGGACTTCTCCCAGTTGATGGTGAGGCCTAAACTGCTTAGCAAGGAAACACACCTTCTTGTTGATCTGCGCACTCCTATGTAGGTGCTTGCTTTTAACAGCCAATCGTCGAGATATGGAAATATTTGGTGTTTCCTCCTCTTGAGGAAGGCTGCGATTGGCGCTAGGCATTTAGTGAATATCCTGGGAGCTGATTTTAGGCCAAAAGGGAGGACACAAAATTTAAAATGGCTTCCAGCTACCATGAATCTCAGGTATTGTCTGTGGGTAGGGTGGATGGGAATGTGGAAATATGCGTCTTTTAGGTCTAGTGTAGACATGAAATCTCCCTGGTTCAGACGCAGGAGGAGATCCTGCAGGCTTATCATGCGGAACAAGTACTTTTTTAAGTAGATGTTTAGTTCCCGTAGGTCGAGTACGGCCTCCAATCTTTCCACTTCTTGCGAATGAGAAAGAACCTGGAATAAAACCCTCATCCTCACTGTGACCGAGGTACCTTCTCTATAGCTCCTTTGAGGAGCATCTTGTTGATCTCCCTCTTGAGTTGTTCTGGGTACCCTGAAGGAGTCCCACGAGGAGGATTGGAGGGAGGCAGTTTGGATAAACTCCAGATTGTGGCCCTGTTTTACTAATTGGAGGACCCACTTGTCTGTTGTGATGACTTGCCATTGCTTGAGGAACAGGGATATCCTTCCGCCTAGAACCAGAGGAGGAGAGTTGGGTGTAGCCGGCGCCTCGAATGTATCAGGCTCTACGAGCCGAGTCTTTAGCAGGGCGAGTTGAGCATCCCCTATTGCCAGATCTACCATAAGCTGCTGGTGGTGGCTGCCTTTGTGGGTAATATTGACGGAACTGGTGAGATGAGGAAGGATAGGTTGAATATCTATACTATACTCTAGCTCGAAAGGAAGGCTTTCGAAACTGGAGAGTCCCTAATGATCTTGCCTTATCAGTGTCAGATTTGATAGATTGTAAAGCCTCGTCAATATGTTTACCAAATAATGCCTGGCCATCGAAAGGTAGGTCTAAAATCTTATTCTGTACCTCAGGCCGGAATGATGTAGCCTTTAGCCAACCTTGTCTCTTAAGTACAGCCGCACCTGCAAGCATCGAAATGCCGTTGTGGCTATGTCCATTGCACAGTCTATGAGTTCCGCTGATGTGCGTTGACCTTCTTGCAACGTCTTCTTTTCCTCTGATCTTCCGTCCGCCGGCAACTGGTCAATATGTGGGGCGATGTTTGCCCATAACTGTCTGTCGAACCTGGCTAACACCGCTAGTGAGTTAGCAGCTCTTATCACTAGGCTAGCCATCGAGGAGAACCTCTTCCCAATGTTGTCTAGACGTCTACCTTCTTTGTCTGGAGGTGCAGAAATCGGAGCAGATGGATTCTTGGACTTCCTCTATGCCGCCTGAGCCACCACTGAGTCCGGATGAGGATGACCAATTAGACATGCTGGGGCATCGTCTGGTGCCTTGTATTTTTTGTCCAAACGAGGCAGCACTGCTGTGATAGTAGCAGGATTGTGCATCACTTTTAGGCCTTCTTCCCATAAGTAGCTGACCAGCAGAATAGAGTGCACAGATTTTTGAAACGGCTCTTTAAAATCATAAAGAAAACAATCTGTCTGTGTTGACGGCATTGGCAAAGCGAAACGCTTAGCTGCTCTTTCCAGGAGTTTATGAAATCCTCCGATGTCGTCTGGAGCGGACCCCACCTTTGATTGGGAAGGAGACGGAGGAGCAGGAATAATATATTATTCCCACTCGGAATGAGCGTCAAGGAGCTCCCCTTCTTCGTGATCACCTTCCGACATGTCAGTGTCGTGAGGTAAAGTCATATCCGGCGTAGCCACATTTGTTAGAGGTAAAGAAGCCGGTCTCTGACGTGGAGTGGTAACTCCGGAGATGGGCGATGGAGGAGGTTGGTCCCCTTGAGGAGGAAAAAGTCTGCTGTAATCAGCCTGCATTGCTTGGAGGTCAGATAGTAAAGAGGTTGGAATGTACGCCCCTTCTTGATATTGTTGGTCTCCTTCATAAAATTGAGGGTCATAGGTTTCATCAAATTCGTCTTGATATTTGACGTTTAATTGAGATGGGGTATGGGCTGTCCCAAATGGTCCCTTGTCGTCCAAGTCTTCATCTCCCTCTAACAAGTGCACTGGTATGAGAGAGGTCACCTTACTAGGTGAGGTGTGCTTTGGGGTAAGTCTTTCATGTGTTTTATGATGTTTTTCCCTCGTCGACGGCGCAGACATAGTCTTCGTCGACGGTGGAGTTGATGACGAACGCATGGAGATTTTGATTGATGACAGCCTTACCGAAAAGTCTACCGCCGACGAGGCCGTCGACGAAGGTAAAGCTGATACCGTCATAACCGCAGTCGACGATGATGAGGTGTAGACGTTCGTCGACGATGAGGTAATTGATGCCACTCTCGTCGACGGTGGGGCACTCGTCATCGACGATGTCGTCGTCAGAACTGTCGTTGGCGGTGGAAGGATGTAAGTCGTCGTTGGCGGTAAAAAAGCACTCACCGGCGGTCTCGTCGACGATGAGTCCATCGTCGACTATACCTTTTTTGTAGAAGTAGATGAAGGGCTTTTGAAAGGCACAGATGGAGGTACAGAGGATGACTTTTTATGCCTCTCAGAACTGCTGGCATGACCTCTTTCCCCTTTCCTGGAAGATTTTTGAGGTGAAGTAGATGGGCTGCGGCCCTTGTAAGACCCGGAGGCAGTCTTTTTGTGGGCTTTTCTCAATTGTTGGGAGGGAGATCTTGTGTCTGATCTCGCCCTTTTTGATGACTTTTTAGATATTGAAGAGTCATCACTATCAGAGTCAGAGACTGGATTCTCTCTGTATTTAAGTTTTTGCAGCCAAATCAATAACCTGCCTTCTCCCTCCTTAAGAGTCTTAGAGGCAAAGGTACGACAAACCTTACAGTCCTTGGCTGAGTGGTCTGGATAGAGGCAGTATATAAAATCCTGATGAGGGTCTTCAGAATGTAGTCTCTTCTTACCACAAGTTTTGAAATTTCTGAATAAACCCTTCTTCTCTTTGTCAGACATGTTGAAGGTGTTATTCCAATCAGTTCAAAGACGTTTTTCGCAGAGAAAAATATGTTCAAGCTAATCCGAATAAAGAGCAGAGCTCTGAGGAGACTCCCTAGCACGACATGCAGTAGAAAATCTGAGGGGCTGGAGCTTCTCTCAGGAGGATTCTAGAGGGTGGTGTTCTCTGATTGGTGGATGCTCAAGTTTGGTCAATTTCCTAAAAATGACTCTGATAGACTGTTAAATTGAAGAGGCCTAGGGCCCTTTTGTTAATATATTTCAACACTACTTGTGTAATTTGTACCGGGGGCTCCCATCTCGACGACGGGGAATGATTCAAACTTGTGAATCTATGAAAGTTCCAATACTGGAGTAAATATAAGAAATGTCCATTTGATGATTACCTAAATATGACAAAACGGCTTGTGATAACAAATAAAATGTAATGCTGGCCAAATGATGAAATAAGTGACCACTTGGAAGAAGGAGCATAACTTCCTAATGACACACTAAAATTGAAGTGGTGCCTTAAAATTATACCATAGGGAAGAAGAAATGAAAAGAGAAGGAGGTAGATTTAATATGAAAGACATGATTAGCACTTAGTTTTATGTAAAACAGCAAATGGAAGTTGTTACTACTATTTTTCACACCTGTAGGTATTGCACTGAACACACAAATCTATTTTTTATATGTATATCTTAATACTTTCTATCATTCTATTCACACAATAGTAGTGTTGGGAAAGGGATACGCCTGCAATGTACATGGGTGTGTTCCACCACCCTGAGTGCGAGACTGCATGTGTGTCCAGTATCCTGACTTTTATTTTTCGCCCAGGAATCAAGGGTAATCTAGTATGAGGTTTGTCCCTGATGATGAGAAGTTGAGGACCAGTCACATGATCTGTGGAAGGGAGACACGGTGTAAGTGAATCAGTGGAAAAGAAAATGCGCAAGTATTTATACAAAATCCAAATATATACAAATGCCTGGTGTCGGCATACAGGTTAAAAACACTCAAAAAGTGAAAGTGTTGAAATTCTTTAAATAGCTTCTTCTGAAAACCAGTCCATTGTAAACAAATGGCAATGTTTCGACCCCTGAAACTATTTAATTAAGGGTCGTCATCAGAACTACAAGATGTTGACAGGCGACACCAAACAGGTAAGTGATCAAAAAAGGACAGATTGCTGTTGTA
This sequence comes from Pleurodeles waltl, assembly GCF_031143425.1. Lineage (NCBI taxonomy): Eukaryota > Metazoa > Chordata > Amphibia > Caudata > Salamandridae > Pleurodeles > Pleurodeles waltl. The sequence goes on along the minus strand of NC_090451.1, from coordinate 712,133,496 downwards.
GGTTGGTTATGTCTCAGGGGGATCCCTTTGTGGAGGCTATCCAGGTTCCTATCGCAAGCTGCCAGGAGAAATCCTGTGCAAGTTGTATGAATCCAAAATAGATATTCCGGAAGGGAATAACAATAGTGCTTTTGTCACAGTTTTAGATCTTAGTTATTTTAGAAACGTCATTCTTTTATCTCCAGCGTATCACTTCTAGGGTGGAGTACCAGACAGCAGATTCTCGAAGGTTATGCTGGCTATTTTAAAGTTGATATTTGCCTCTAATGGAGGTCAGTGGGAATGATGTGGTCAGAATATTTTTGCATTGGATATTAGGTGTACTGCTGCATGCAGGGTGACCTTGAGCATTGCAGTTGTGGATTACAGAATGTCCACCAGAGAAGTTCTATCTCTGCCAAGACAGGAAATCACTCCAGCTTGGACTACTGTCCAGAATTCTGCTGTATAGATTAAAGGTTTATTATTCCTATTCTCAACATATTCTTTTAGAATGGGTTTTGAATGAGTGATGTCAAGGACATAGCTCATTTAGCTCTGGGGTTCTGTTTCAAAGATGATGACCTGGGGTGAGAGGATTGAGACTGTGGCACATCACAATTTAAATGGTAAGCAAGGATTAAAGGAGTTCAGTTTTATATTCCGTGACATTGAGGTGAGTGAAATGAGAAGGGAGAGTGTTCCCCAATCTTGTGTTCAGATTCCACATGATAATTAAGTGCATTTTTATCTAGAGAGAGACAAACAAATAGAAATCAATGATTGGTAAAAGATGCTTAGGTTAGATATCTCATCAGTTACCCTTCAGTCACTTTGAATATTTCCTTAATTTCTGATTTGCTGGATGCAAATATCAATTAACCTGTCACGTTCTAAGGGCTCACAATTATGTGCTATGGAAAAGTCAATTTATATATCTTACTGTTTGGTTTTCTGCTCAACCCCAAACATTTAATCTAATACTCTATTTTTGACTAGTTTATCATTTGAATTTAGACTACCTACTCTTTCTAATGAAATATCCAGTGTGCAGTTGTATGTGTTGAACATTCAGCTGATCACTTACACTGTTGATTCCGGTTGCAGGTGCACTTTTCAGAGACAGACGATGTGGAATCGCACCGCTAGCAAGGAATTCATCCTTATTGGGTTTTCCGTCTGCTTAGATGTTCAAGCCTGCCTGTTTGCTTTTTTTCTGCTTATCTACATCGTGGCAACCTCTGGAAACCTCATTGTCATCACAGTAATTACAACCACAAAGAAGCTCCAAACCCCTATGTACCTCTTTCTGTCCGTCCTGTCCTCCCTTGACATTTTCACTGTCTCAGCGACTGTTCCCAGAATGCTGAAGGATCTATGGACCCAGCAGAAGAAAATTGCTTTCTATGAGTGTATTGCCCAAGTGTTAGTTATCTTTTGGCTGATAGCTTCAAATGCAATTCTCCTCACAGTCATGTCCTATGATCGTTATATCGCCATCTGCCACCCATTAAATTACACAACCCTCATGAGCAGGAAGTTATGTATCATTATTATATGCCTTTCCTTGATGGGAGGTATGCTCTTCTCATTTGTAAATACCTTTCTTGTTTCTCAATTACCCTTTTGTGGACACAACAGGATTGACAATTTCCTTTGTGAATTTCCAACCTTGCTCAAGCTGGCCTGTGGGGACACATTGTACAATGAAATTGTGTTCTTCCTGTTGGGTGGGGTTGCAGGATTGCTGACCTTTCTGATCATACTAATCTCTTATATACATATTATTAGGGTGATCCTGAACATCCCTTCTGCAGAAGGCAAGAGGAAGGTCTTCTCCACCTGTTCAGCTCACCTCATGGTGGTTTTCCTGTTCTTCGGGGCGGGAGCTGCAACCCACTTGACACTTTCACGGAGCCAAGAGCAACGAGACAAGCTAGCATCACTGTTTTATACAGTTTTTGCCCCAATGTTGAATCCAATTATTTATAGTCTAAGGAATGAAGATGTGAAACAGATTCTTAAGAAAGCAATAAATAGAAAGAGCAGGTACTCATAGGCTATGCAGAAGTGACTTTGTCGGTCTTAAAAAATTGCATTCAGATACATTTCTAAAATTGCACCAGGTGTTTAAGGTTTTATTTGCATGATAAAAATCTAAATTCACGTTTGCTGAGACAGAATTACATACTTTTGTAAACTACATTATATTCAGAATTACCACATCTTAGGTTCGTGGTATCTATATTTCATGGAAAGTGCAATAGATATTTGTGCATAAAGCACCACAAGTCACGTAATTGTATTACTAGCCCTTCAAGACTTGTCCATATCCCAACATGAATAAAGATGAGACATAGCCTTAATGTTTTTGTTTGCCTTACAGCAAACTGTCTAAAGAAATCTGCATTTTGATTTTCATCCCTGTCTGAAGCCCACCTTGGAGTAAAACCATTGCCCTTACATACTATAGATATGAGAACTCCAGTTCAGAGCTCTTCTCTGAAAATGTCAATCAATGTCCCAGCTTTTGATGTATAGTGGAAGCACCCTAAAATGCAAGTATGAGTCCTCTTAAAAGGTTTCATTATAAACAGGAGCACTGAAATCATACAGTAATTAAGAAAACAAATTATGCAGCAAGGTTGACTAAACTATTCTATAACAAAAGACAGATTATGCTGATAAACTCTGAACTTCTTGTCACTGTATTAACTTGATATTGCTTCATTTTAAGAGATAATAATAGGAGAAAATGTTTCACCCTTGAGAAAAACAATCATACCCTGACAGGTGCCCTATTGACCTTTTTGCAGAGTCTGCTACTGCATGGTGCTATGGGTTGAACATCTTTAAACTTTTGGTGTGTTTGAGCTGGAAAGAAATGTTTTTGCTGAAATCTGGAAGTCACACAGTAGATGGTGTTATACGTGACAAATGTGTTAAATCCATAGGGGCACATTTATTACAAATCAAAAGCTAATAGGGGCATATTTACTCGCAACACAGGGCCGAAAGCAAAGTTTCTGCACTGCATTGTGTGAAAAAGGCATCAGAAGTGCACCATACTTACGAAGAAATGGCATATTTCTGCTACCTCCTAGCACTGGTGCACTGTGTGGTGCCTAGCCCCAAAGCAGGCATTCATGCACCATTCTTTAAAGGTGCCTTTGTTACAGGCAGGATTGTTTTTGCCCAGAGAGGGACTCCTTCTGCACAAAACAATCCTTAAAGGCATTTGTCTTCTTCTTTGTGTGTACAGAATGCATCACGCATAGAAAGAGGAAATAAGGAGGAGTGCTAGAAAGGGGTCTCTGGTTGGCAGTCAGTTTGCTTTCTGTCCAAGCAGGGACCCTCACTCTAGTCAGGGCAATGGAGAAACACTTGGATAACCCCTGCTTACCCCTTTGGTAGCTTGGCAAAAGCAGACAGGCTTATCTCAGAAGCGTTGTGTAAAGTATTTGTAGGGGTACAACACAGAAATACAGTGAAACCACTACAAAATGGACACTGCACCAGTTTAGAAAATTAGGCAATATTTATCTAAAACAAACAAGACCAAAACGACAAAAATCCAAAACACACAAGTCAAGATAGGAATCTTTAAAAGAATAAGAATCTAACTTCATAGAAAACAATGGAAATGTTGATTTTACACAAAGTACCTGGTTTGCGTCAAAAACAAAGCTGCACGGGCTAGCGTGTGGCAGAAAAGTCAACAATGCGTTGATTCTTTATTTGCAAGTAAGGCCGTGCGTTGTTTCTTTTCCGGTCGGGTAGGCGATGCGTGTTTTTTTTCCCATGCAAGAGAGTGATGCATTGATTCCCGGATAGGGCACCTGGGATCCGCGCCAATTCACAATTACTTTGAAGCCCAGGGACGATGCATGAGAAATCCAGTTGCAGGGTGTTAGAAAACCGCACTGCATGGGGTTTGCGTCATTACCAGCAGCAGCAAAAGGGTGTTATGTAGTTTCTCCGGCCACGATGCGTCGATCTCTCAGCCACGATGCAAGTGGAGCATCAACTTTAGCCACGAAGTGGGTGGCGCATCGTTTATCAGCCGCGTTGCAGATGGTGTTTCGAAAGTTTCAGCTCTTGTTCTGACAACTTCACCTTTCATAGACACAGGGACTGGATAGGGCAATACTTGGCAGGGCAGGAGTCTCAGCAGAGAGTCTAGGTGCTGGCAGAGGAGGTTTTTGATGGCCCTGAGACTTCAAAACAGGAGGCAAGCTCAGTTCAAGCCCTTGGAGATTCTTCTTGAAGCAGGAATGCACAACAAAGTCCAGTCTTTGTCCCCTTTCACAGGCAGAAGCAACAACCGTAGGATAGCCCAACAATGCCTAGTCACAGGCATGGGCAGAACTTCTCCTCAGCTCTTTTCCTTGGCAGAGGTTCCTTTTGGTTCCAGAAGTGATCTAAAGTCTGAGGTTTTGGGTCCACTACTTATACCCCTTTCTGCCTTTGAAGTAGGCAAACTACAAAGGAAAGTCTCTGTTGTTCTCAAGATCCTGCCTTGCCCTGGCCAGGCCCCAGACACACACCAGGGAGTTGGAGATTGCACTGTGTGAGGGAAGGCACAGCCCATTCAGGTGTAAGTGACCACTCCTCCCTCTACTCTAGCTCAGATGGCTCATCAGGATATGCAGGCTACATCCCAGCTCCCTTTGTGTCACTGTCTAGAGGAGATTCACAAACACCCCAACTGTCAGTCTGACTCAGACAGGGAATCCACAAACAGGCAGAGTCACAGAATGGTTTAAACAAGAAAATGCCTACTTTCTAAAAGTGGCATTTTCAAACTAACAATCTAAAAACCAACTTCACTAACAGATGTATTTTTAGATTGTGAGTTCAGAGACCCTAAACTCCACATTTTTATCTGCTCTCAAAGGGAAACTGCACTTTAAGGTTATTTAAAGGCAGCCCCCATGTTAACCTAGGAGAGAGATAGGTGTTGCAACAGTGAAAAACTAATTTGACAGTATTTCCCTCTAAGGACATGAAGGACCATCAGTACATGTTCCACCTTTAACATACGCTGCACCCTTCCCATGGGGCTACCTAGGGCCTAACTTAGGGATGGATGCCTTACATGTATAAGAAGAGAAGGTTTAGGCCTGGCAGTGGGCACACTTGCCAAGTTGAATTGCCAGTTTAAAACTGCACTCAAACACTGCAATGGCAGGTCTGAACCACGTTTACAGGGCTACTAATGTGGGTGGCACAACCAGTGCTTCATGCCAACTAGTAGCATTTGATTTACAGGCCCTGGGCACCTCTACTGCACTTTACTAGGGACTTACTAGTAAATCAAATGTGCCAATCATGGTAAAGCTAATTACACATACATTTTACAGAGGAGCACATGCACTTTAGCACTGGCCAGCAGTGGTAGAGTGCCCAGAGAACCAAAAACAGCACGGAGTCCAGCACACTGTTAAAACATGGGAAGAAGAGGCAAAAAAGACTGGCGAGACCACGCCAAGGATGCCAGGTCTAACAAGGAAGAACATTAGTTACTTACCTTTAACTGTAGTTCTCCAGCATTGGAATCTTTCATAGATTCACATGCTTGAATCATTCCCCGTCGTCGAGATGGGAGCCCCCGGTACAAATTACACAAGTAGTGTTGAAATATATTAACAAAAGGGTCCTAGGCCTCTTCAATTTAACAGTCTATCAGAGTCATTTTAGGAAAAGGACCAAACTTGAGCATCCACCAATCAGACAACACCACCCTCTAGAATCCTCCTGAGAGAAGCTCCAGCACCTCAGATTTTCCAAGCACAAGTGCGTTAAAGAGAGGAAAAAAGAGAGAAAGAGAGAGTAAGGTGAAAGTGAGCTTCTCCGGGGAGGTGAGTGGGTCGCATATGAATCTATGAAAGATTCCAATACTGGAGAACTACAGTTACAGGTAAGTAACTAATTGTCCTACTCCAGTATTGGAACTTTCATAGATTCACATGCTTGAATCAGAGTAGTGAGCAGTACTTATGCACACTGTACCATTGTAACCATGTATGATACAAAACACATGCATATATAAAACATTTGTATATACATATGGAAAATGTCACTTACCCAGTGTACATCTGTTCGTGGCATGAGACGCTGCAGATTCACATGCTGTGCATTATCCTGCCATCTAGTGTTGGGCTCGGAGTGTTACAAGTTGTTTTTCTTCGAAGAAGTCTTTTCGAGTCACGAGACCGAGGGACTCCTCCCTTTCGGCTCAATTGCGCATGGGCGTCGACTCCATCTTAGATTGTTTTCCCTGCAGAGGGTGAGGTAAGAGTTGTGAGTATACTAGATGTGCCCATGCAATGGAGTAGGTATGTATGTACATAATGTGTATCAAAAGAATATTTATTTACAAATTTATCAAAAGAATATTTATTTACAAATTTACAATTTTCATTCAACTAATAACTGCTACAGGCTCCCGGGGAGGTGGGAGGGCGCATGTGAATCTGCAGCGTCTCATGCCACGAACAGATGTACACTGGGTAAGTGACATATTCCGTTCGGTGGCATGTGTAGCTGCAGATACACGTGCTGTGCATAGACTAACAAGCAGTAATCTCCCCAAAAAGCGGTGGTTTAGCCTGTAGGAGTTGAAGTTGTCTGAAATAATGTTCTTAATACAGCCTGTCCTACTGTGGCTTGTTGTGTTGCTAACACATCTACACAGTAATGCTTAGTGAATGTATGAGGCGTAGACCAGGTGGCTGCCTTACAAATTTCTGTCATAGGTATATTACCAAGAAAAGCCATTGTGGTGCCTTTCTTCCTAGTGGAATGTGCTCTTGGTGTAATAGGTAAATCTCTTTTTGCTTTAATATAGCAAGTCTGAATACATTTAACTATCCATCTGGCAATGCCTTGTTTGGATATAGGATTACCTGCATGAGGTTTTTGGAAGGCTACAAACAATTGTTTTGTTTTACGAAATTGTTTTGTTCTGTCAATGTAATACATTAGTGCTCTTTTTATGTCTAATGTATGCAAGGATCTTTCAGTTACTGAGTCTGGTTGCGGAAAGAAGACTGGGAGTTCCACAGTTTGGTTTAGGTGGAATGGTGATATGACCTTTGGTAAGAAATTGGGATTTGTACAGAGAACCACTTTATGTTTATGTATTTGTATAAAGGGTTCTTGAATAGTAAATGCTTGTATCTCACTTACTCTTCTAAGTGATGTGATAGCTATTAGAAAGGATACTTTCCAGGTCAAGTATTGCATTTCACAAGAGTGCATGGGTTCGAATGGTGGTCCCATGAATCGTGTTAATACAATATTAAGGTTCCACGAAGTTACTGGTGGTGTCCTTGGGGGTATGATTCTTTTTAGTCCCTCCATAAATGCTTTAATGACTGGGATTCTAAAAAGCGATGTTGTATGTGTAATCTGCAGATAGGCAGATATTGCAGTGAGATGTATTTTAATGGAAGAGAATGCTAGATTAGACTTTTGTAAGCGTAATAAGTAGCTTACAATGTCCTTTGTGGAGGCATGTAGTGGTTGAATGTGATTAGTGTGGCAGAAGCAAACAAATCTTTTCCATTTGTTTGCGTAACAATGTCTTGTTGTAGGTTTTCTAGTTTGTTTAATGACCTTCATACATTCTTGTGCAAGGTTTAAATGTCCGAATTCTAAGACTTCAGGAGCCAGATTGCTAGATTGAGCGATGCTGGATTGGGGTGTCTGATCTGTTGTTTGTGTTGTGTTAACAGATCTGGTATGTTTGGTAATTTGATGTGAGGTACTACTGATAAGTCCAACAGTGTTGTGTATCACGGTTGGCGAGCCCAGGTTGGTTCTATGAGTATTAGTTTGAGTTTGTTTTCACTTAGTTTGTTGACCAGATAAGGAATGAGTGGGAGAGGGGAAAAAGCGTAAGCAAATATCCCTGACCAACTGATCCATAGTGCATTGCCCTTGGATTGAGGGTATGGGTACCTGGATGCGAAGTTTTGGCATTTTGCGTTTTCTTTTGCTGCAAATAGGTCTATGTTTGGTGTCCCCCAGCAGAGGAAGTGATCCTGTAGGATCTGGGGAGGAATTTCCCATTCGTGAGTTTGCTGGTGACCTCGACTGAGATTGTCGGCTAACTGGTTCTGAATGCCTGGTATGTATTGTGCTATCAGGCGAATGTAATTGTGAATTGCCCAATGCCAAATCTTTTGTGCTAAGAGACACAGTTGTGACAAGTGTGTTCCCCCTTGTTTGTTGAGATAATACATTGTTGTCATTTTGTCTGTTTTGACAAGAATGTGTTTGCGGGCTACCAGTGGTTGAAATGCTTTTAATGCTAGAAACACTGCTAGCAATTCCAAATGATTTATGTGAAGTTGTTTCTGTTGATTGTTCCATTGACCCTGTATCCTGTGCTTGTTGAGGTATGCTCCCCACCCTATCATGGAAGCATCTGTTGTGATAACAGCTTGAGGCACTGGGTCTTGGAATGGCCGCCCTTTGTTTAAATTTATGGGGTTCCACCATTGAAGCGAGAAGTGTTTTTGGCGATCTATCAACACTAGATCTAGGACCCGTGCGTCTGTGGTAATGTGTGTCCAGTTTTGATAGTATGAGGTCAGTCTCCCCCCCACTGGTGATAAGTGTTGGGATTTTGTGACATTGAAGTCACTGTTTGGTCTGGCTTGTTTTGGGTGTCTGGAACTTTCCCCTTCCTCTTGGGAATTGTCCTCCTCTATAGGAGCCACGAAACCTTCCACTTTGGTATTGTGCCTGATAGGTGGGTCTGGTTTGAGAGGTGGAAGGGTCTGGTGTTTGCATTCGAAAACCTCCTCTGAATTGTGGCTTTCTAAATGTGCCTCTGACTTATGGGGAGATGAGCGCGCCCATGGCTTTGGCCGTGTCCGTGTCTTTTTTTTAACTTTTCAATTGCCGTGTCCACTTCCGGCCCAAACAATTGTTCTTGGTTAAATGGCATGTTCAACACCGCTTGTTGGATTTCTGTCTTGAATCCAGAGCTTCTTAACCATGCATGCCTGCGAATGGTTACCGCAGTGTTGACCGTTCGTGCTGCCGTGTCTGCCGAGTCTAGTGCGGACCTTATTTGGTTGTTGGATATTGCCTGTCCTTCTTCCACAACCTGCTGGGCACGTTTCTGGTGATCTTTGGGCAAGTGTTATATAATGTGTTGCATCTCGTCCCAGTGTGCCCTGTCGTAGCGAGCAAGTAGGGCTTGCGAATTAGGGATCCGCCACTGATTGGCTGCCTGTGCTGCCACTAGTGTGCCCGCTGCGTCAAACTTTCTACTCTCTTTGTCAGCCGGTGGAGCGTCTCCTGACGATTGAGAGTTTGCTCTCTTTCTTTCTGCTCCTACAATCTCCGAGTCCGGTGTAAGTTGTTGTGTTATGAACACAGGATCCGTTGGGGGAGGCTTGTACTTCTTCTCCACTCTAGGCGTGATAACCCTTCCTTTAACTGGCTCCTGGAATAATTGTTCTGCGTGTTTGAGCATACCCAGGAGCATTGGCAGACTCTGGTAGGAAGCGTGGGTGGATACCAAGGTGTTGAACAGGAAATCATCCTCTATTGGCTCAGAATGCATTGCTACGTTATGGAACAAAGCTGCCCTGGATAGTAACTGCGTATATGCAGTACTGTCCTCTGGAGGTGACGGCTTTGTTGGGTAACAATCCGGACTGTTATCCGATACTGATGCATCATATAAGTCCCATGCATCAGGATCATCCTGTGTCATCCCTGTATGTGTGGGTGACTGCATTGGAGGTGTTCCCACTGGAGACAGTTGTGGTGAGTGTGGTGGGGAAGGTTGTGGTGAAAACCTTGGTGGTGGGGATTTTTCTCTAGCCACCTTTGCCTTCGGCTGCATTTCTGTCTCCTGAAATGCCAGTTTTCTTTTGGTCTTAATTGGAGGAAGAGTTTGTATTTTTCCAGTCTCTTTCTGGATATGCAACCTCCTTTGTGTATGGTCCGGTTCGTCCATACTTATTTCCTGCTCAAACCTATGTCTTTCCTTCATTTGGCTAGAAAGTCCTTGCTCTTCTGTGTAAGAGCTTCTTTTCGGCTCCGAAGCCGCTTTTTTCAGTACCGATGTTTCAGAAAATGTCTTTTTCGGTTCCAATGATATTTTTCTCACTTTGGGTGAGTCGAATTCTCGGTGTCGAGATCGTTCGGTGCCGGAATCTCGACCGGAGTCGGAAGTCTTCGGCAAATCTCTGGCCTTTTTCGGTGCCAATGTTTGGTCACCTTCTTTTCGATAGGTTAAGCCATGACCTGCTGGCGGTGGGGTCCCCTTGGCCTTAAACATTTTTGTGTGAGTTTTGGACGGGGCAGGTTTACTCACTGTTCGCTGCACAGTCGAGGTTCGGTCACTTTCGGATTCGTCCGAGTCCGATCCCTGGATGGAAATTCTTTCCTCCTCTCCGACGTCGAGTTGCTCTCTCGGTGTCGGTGCCATTTGCAGTCTTCTCGCTCGTCGATCACGTCGGGTCTTTTTAGATCGAAACGCTCGACAAGCCTTGCAAGTATCCTCCCTGTGTTCTGGTGATGGTCTGTATAGGGATACTTCGAATGGCACTTCGGACAGAAGCGGAAGGGGGTCCAGTCCATTAGTCTTCGATGATGGATGTGGTCGGGCCGACCAGGCCCCGCTGAAGAACGGAAGCCCCAAAAGGCCGCCTGAGCGTTCCTGCTGTCGGTGCCGATACAATAACACTAACCCGGTACCGAACGAGAACAATACCGTTGAATTTTCGATATTTAGCTAACTTTCGCGATTCGAAATACGGAACGAAGAGGAACACGTCCGAACCTGATGGCGGAAAGAAAACAATCTAAGATGGAGTTGACGCCCATGCGCAATGGAGCCGAAAGGGAGGAGTCCCTCGGTCTCGTGACTCGAAAAGACTTCTTCGAAGAAAAACAACTTGTAACACTCCGAGCCCAACACTAGATTGCAGGATAATGCACAGCATGTGTATCTGCAGCTACACATGCCACCGAACATATATATATATATATATATATATATATATATCAAGGAATACTTTAAACAAAATACTGTATGTCAATACTATCGTTACTTGTCTTCACTTTTCTCTATTCTCCCCTTTTTTTTTTTTAAAGTTCTAATTCTCTATCCGAACATAAGAGACATAAACAATGTGCATACCTGTTCTAGGATGGAGGGATGATAGAGATGGCTCACCTTCACCTGAAGAGGTTCCTGAGGACTGCTTGACCCACTGCTATCTCTCCTTGAGATAGTGATTCCAAGCAATAGTGCCTTGTAAATGTATGACAGCTCTTCCATGTCGCTGCTCTGCAAATGTCTTGCAGGGAAACCCCCGCGAACGGCGCTGCTGACGAAGAAACTGCCCTTGTGGGATGAGGGTGCTCAGGAATGCAGAGGTTTACCCGCTGCTTGATGGCAGAATCAAATGACTGTGGCCATCCATCTGGATATACTCTGCTTGGAGAGTGGTTGGCCTCGTCTAGGTGCACTGTATGCTACGAACAATTGATTAGAGCGTCGAAAGGACTTAGGCGGTCATTCTGACCGCGGCGGTCGGCGGTCGCCGCCCGCCAAGCGGTTCCCGCCGAAAGACCGCACCGCGGTCAAAAGGCCGCAGCGGCCATTCCGGCTTTCCCGCTGGGCCGGCGGGGGACCGCCAGAAGACCGCCGGCCGGCCCAGCGGGAAAGCCCCTTCAACAATGATGCCGGCTCCGAATGGTGCCGGCGGAGTTGAAGGGGTGCGACGGGTGCAGTGGCTGCAAAGCAGACACTGAAAATCTTTATGGGGCCCTGTTAGGGGGCCCCTGCACTGCCCATGCCAGTGGCATGGGCAGTGCAGGGGCCCCCAGGGGCCCCACGGCACCCGTTCCCGCCATCCTGGTTCTGGTGGTGGACACCGCCAGAAACAGGCTGGCGGGAAGGGGGTCGGAATCCCCATGGCGGTGCTGCAAGCAGCGCCGCCATGGCGGATTCCCTGGGCCAGGGGAAAACCGGTGGGAAACCGCTGGTTCCCTTTTTCTGACCGCGGCTTTACCGCCGCGGTCAGCATAGCCCAGGAAGCACCACCAGCCTGTTGGTGGTGCTTTCACCGACCTCCGCCATGGCGGTCATGGACCGCCAGGGTCAGAATGACCCCCTTAGTTCTGTCCAAGTAGAATTGAACACATCTTTTAACGTCTAAGGAGAGTAATGCTCTTTCCGCCGGAGTAGAAAGATGTGGAAAGAAGGTTTTGAAAACTAAGGGCTCGTTGATGTGGAAGTCCGAAGGGACCTTCGGGATGAAATGCAGATTAGTACACAGCAGTAGCCTGTCTTGTTTAATCTGTAAGAACGGCTCTTGTATAGAGAGGGCCTGCACCTCACTGACACGTCTGGCTGATGTGAGAGCCACCAATAAAGCAACTTTCCAAGAAAGGAATTTCAAAGAAGCACGATGAATCGGTTCAAACGGATGCTTCATCAACTGTGCTAAAACAATATTCAGGTTCCACGAGGGAGGAGGTGGTCTGAATGGAGGAAAAACCCTGAAAAGTCCTTTAAAAAACAATTTGATTAAACGAGAGGAATACAGCGAGGGTGAAGCGTCTGAGCATCTGTATGATGCTATTGCCGCCAGATGTACTTTAATAGAGGAATGTGCCAGGCCTGCTTGAGCTAATTGCAATAAATACGGCAATATTTGTTCGAGCGGTGAAGATAGTGGGTCAATCTGCCGCTGATGACACCAGACACAAAATCGTTTCCATTTGCACGAGTAAGCCTTATTAGTGCTATCCGCTCTAGCTCTGGACAAAATGTCCCTACACTCCTGTGGGATATTCAGATGTGCGAACTCCCTTTGCCCAGGAGCCATGCTGACAATCGCATCGACTGAGGATCCGGGTGCGATACTTGTCCTTTGTTCATTGTTAACAATTGTGGAAACGGTTTCAGCGGAATGTGAGGCTTGATTGATAGAAGAAGAAGCTCCGCAAACCAGTGTTGACGAGGCCAGTACGGAGCTATCAATATCAGGGTGCACAGCTCTGCCTTAATCTTCGTGAGGACTCTTGGGATCAATGGAATTGGAGGAAAGGCGTAAGCAAAGATGTCTGACCAGACTATGGAAAACGCATTCGCCCAAGATCCTTTTTGGTGATGCCAGCTTGCGAAATACTGGCATTTGACGTTCCACTTGTTGGCAAACAGGTCTATTGTTGGCGTTCCCCACTGGGAAAAGATGTAGTCCACTATCGACTGGTCTAGCTCCCACTCGTGGCAGCTCGATCTTTGTCTGCTGAGCGAGTCCGCTATCTTGTTCTCTATCCCCGGCAAATGCACAGCTGTGAGTGTGATGCCTTGCTGCGAGGCCCAATTCCAAATTCTTTGGCCTTCTTTGGAAGGGTGAGAGATCTCGTGCCTCCTTATTTGTTGAGGTAATGCATCGTAGTGGTGCTGTCTGTTCTTATTACTACGTGTGATCCTGCTATTTTCGGGAGAAAAGCCTGCAAAGCGAGATACACTGCTCTGAGCTCTAGCAGATTGATGTGCATCACTCTCAACTCTAGTGGCCACTTGCCACTTACTTGAAGATCCTGCAACACGGCTCCCCAGCCCTCCAGAGATGCGTCCGTAGTGATAGTCCATGGAGCCGGACGATGTAAAAAAGAAAGGCAGATAGACAAATGATGCTTCTGAGACCACCATGTCAGGGCTTTGGCTATTGCTGGGGTTATGTCGATTCGATCTTCGAAGCTTCCCGAAACCTGGAGCCATTGACGGTTTAGTTGCTCCTGTAACAGACGCATTTTTAGTCTGCAGAGAGGAACCAGAGGTATGCATGATGACATCATGCCCAAGAGGGATTTGAAAAGGCGAACAGAAACACAGCTTCTTCTCTGTATTGACTTTGTTAGTGTCAGTAACTTTTGTTGCATGTCTACTGTGGGACACGCCATGGTGGACTGCGTGTCCAGGTTTGCCCCTAAAAAGGTGATACTGCATGCTAGCAGAGGTTTGGACCTCTCCCAGTTGATGGTGAGGCCTAAATTGTTTAGCAAGGAAACACACCTTCTTGTTGATCTGGGCGCTCCTGCGTAGGTGCTTGCTTTTATCAGCCAATCGTCTAGATATGGAAAAATTTGGTGTTTCCTCCTCCTGAGGAAGGCTGCGATTGGTGCTAGGCATTTGGTGAATATCCTGGGAGCTGATTTAGGCCAAAGGGAAGGACATGAAATTGAAAATGGCTTCCGGCTTCAGTGAATCTCAGGTATTGTCAGTGGGCAGGGTGGATGGGAATAGGGAAATATGCGTCTTTTAGGTCTAGTGTAGACATGAAATCTCCCTGGTTCAGATGCAGGAGGACATCTTGCAGGCTGATCATGCGGAACAATTGCTTTTTTAAGTAGATGTTTAGTTCCTGTAAGTCGAGGATCGGCCTCCAATCTTTCCACTTTTTGCGAATGAGGAAGAACCGGGAATAAAACCCTCTTCCTTGCTGTGACCGAGGTACCTTCTCTATAGCTCCTTTGAGGAGCATCTTGTTGATCTCCCTCTTGAGTTGTTCTGGGTACCTTGAAGGAGTCCTGCGAGGAGGATTGGAGGGAGGCAGTTGGGTAAATTCTAGAGTGTGGGCCTTTTTTACTAATTGGAGGTCCCACTTGTCTGTTGTGATGACTTGCCATTGTTTGAGGAAGAGGGATATCCTTCCGCCTAGAACCAGAGGAGGAGAGTTGGGTGTGGCCGGCGCCTCTGATGTATCAGGCTCCACGTGCCGAGTCTTTAGCAGGGCGAGTTGAGCATCCCCTATTGTCAGATCTACCATAAGCTGCTTGTGGCGGCTGCCTTTGTGGGTAATATTGACGGAACTGTTGAGAAGAGGAAGGATATGTGGAATATCTATACTGCTGGTATCCTCCTCTTTATAAAGGTTGGCCACATCCTCTAGCTCGAAAGGAAGGCTTACAAAATTGGAGAGTCCCTAATGATCGTGCCGTATCAGTGTCAGATTTGATAGATTGTAAAGCCTCATCAATATGTTTGCCGAATAACGCCTGGCCATCAAAAGGTAAGTCTAAAATCTTATTCTGTACCTCAGGCCGGAATGATGTAGCCTTTAGCCAACCTTGTCTCCTAAGAACAGCTGCCCCTGCGAGCTGTCAAAATGCAGTTGTGGCTATGTCCATTGCACAGTCTATGAGTTCCCCTGACGTGCGCTGACCTTCTTGCAACGTCTTCTTTGCCTCTGATTTTCCGTCCTCCGGCAACTGGTTAATATGTGGGGCGATGTCTGCCCATAGCTGTCTGTCAAACCTGGCTAACACCGCTAGTGAGTTAGCAGCTCTTATCACTAGGCTAGCCATCGAGGAAAACCTCTTTCCAATGTTGTCTAGTCGTCTACCCTCTTTGGCTGGGGGTGCAGAAATCGGATTAGACGGATTCTTGGACTTCCTCTGTGCCGCCTGAGCCACCACTGAGTCCGGATGAGGATGACCAGTTAGACATGCCGGTGCATCGTCCGGTGCCTTGTATTTCTTGTCCAAACGAGGCAGCACTGCTGTGACAGTAGCAGGATTGTGTATCACTTTTAGGCCTTCTTCCCACAAGTAACTGACCAATGGAATAGAGCACACAGATTTTTGAAACAGCTCTTTAAAATCATAAAGAAAACAGTCTGTCTGGCTTAGCTGCTCTTTCTAGGAGATTGTGAAATCCTTCAATGTCGTCTGGTGGGGACTCCACCTTTGATTGGGAAGGAGAAGGAGGAGCAGGGATGATGTATTCATCCCACTCGGAATGAGTGTCCAGGTGCTCCCCTTCTTCGTGATCACCTTCTGACATGTCAGTGTCCTGAGGTAGTGTCATATCCGGACTAGCCACATTTGTGAGAGGTAAAGAAACCGGTCTCTGACGTGGAGTGGTAACCCCAGAGACGGACGATGGAGGAGGTTGCTCCCCTTGAGGAGGAAAACGCCTGCTGTAATCAGCCAACATTGCTCTGAGGTCAGACAATAAGGAGGATGCAATGTATGCCCCCTCTTGATATTGTTGGTCTACTCCATAAAATTGAGGGTCATAAGATTCATCAAATTCATCTTCGTCCTGATATTTGACGTTTAATTGCGATGGACTATGGGCTGCTCCAAATGGCCCCTTGTCGTCCGAGTCTTCATCTCCCTCTAACAAATGCACTGGAATGAGGGAGGTCACCTTACTAGGTGAGGTGTGCTTTGGGGTCAGTTTTTCATGTGTTTTATGATTTTTTCCCTCATCGACGTCGTCGTCAACGGCGCATACATAGTCTTCGTCGACGGTGGTGTCGTCGATGACGAACGAATGGAGATTTTGATGGATGACAGCCTCTCCGACGAGTCTACCGTCGGCGAGGCCGTCGACGATGGTAAAGCCGATATCGTCATAAGCGGCGTCGACTATGATGAGGTGTAGACGTTCGTCGACGATGAGGTCGTCGATGCTGCTCTAGTCGACGGTGGGGCACTCATCGTCAACTATGTCGTCGTCGGAGCTGTTGTCGACGGTGGAAAGGTGCAAGTCGTTGTTGGAGTTGAAAAAGCACTCACCGACGGTCTCGTTGACGATGAGTCCGTCGTCGATGGTGCCTTTTTTGTAGAAGTAGAGGAAGGTCTCTTGAAAGGCACAGATGGAGGTACAGAGAATTACTTTTTATGCCTCTCAGAACTGCTGGCATGACCTCTGTCCCCTTTTCTGGAAGATTTTCGAGGTGAAGTAGATGGGCTGCGGCCCTTGTAAGACTCTGAAGCAGTCTTTTTGTGGGGTTTTCTTGATTGTTGGGAGGGAGATCTTGTGTCTGATCTCGCCCTCTTTGATGACTTTTTAGATATTGAAGAGTCATCACTATCAGAGTCAGAGACTGGATTCTCTCTGTATTTAAGTTTTTTCAGCCAAATCAATAATCTGCATTCTCTATCCTTAAGAGTCTTAGAGGAAAGGGTACGACAAACCTTACAGTCCTTGGCTGAGTGGTCTGGCTAGAGGCAGTATATACAATCCCGATGAGGGTCTTCAGAATGTATTCTCTTCTTACCACAAGTTTTGCAATTTCTGAATAAACCCTTCTTCTCTTTATCAGACATGTTGAAGATGTTTTTCCAATCAGTTCAGAGAAGTTTTTCTCAGAGAAAAATATGTTAAAGCTTCTCTCAGGAGGATTATAGAGGGTGGTGTCGTCTGATTGGTGGCTGCTCAAGTTTGGTCCTTTTCGTAAAATGACTCTGATGGACTGTTAAATTGAAGAGGCCTAGGGCCCTTTTGTTAATATATTTCAACACTACTTGTGTAATTTGTACAGGAGGCTCCCATCTAGATGACGGGGAATGATTCAAGCATGTGAATCTATGAAAGTTCCAATACTGGAGTAAAAAATATTTTTCTCTTCAGCTATGCTCGGGACAGTGAGGCTTAGCATTTTGATGTAATCCCATGTTTACTGACCTTAATAAATCTGAGATTACTTCAAAATCCATGAGCGGATACACAGTAATGCCCATGCTTCACCCATGGAATGCCTACCTCAAGGAAATGTAAAGCAAGCAGTTAAGTTACATTTCTTTACAAAACCACACAAGGCCATGCAAATCAGGCCTTGCTTGTCTTTGTAAATCCCAAATAAAACTTTGCATTGCCCTGCATCGCCTTGTGTGATGCAAGGCTGATTCAAAGGTTTAATAAATCTGGGCCTTTATTCCTCTTCATCTCACTCTTTCAGGTCCTTTTTTCATTCATGCTTTCTTTCTTTGTTACTGTTTCCCATGTTTATCCTCCTTTCCCATCTTAACCTCCTTTCCTACTCTTTCTGTTTTTCTCTCTCTTGCTCTGAGTCAAAGTATAATGAGGGAAAATACCTGCCAGGCCCCAAAAATGACTGCCACTTCACCCCACCTGCAACATAAGGCTCAAATTAAGTACTGGCTGTAACCAATACGGAAAACACCAAATCGGCAATGAACTGGTTCTTAGTCTTTCTTGCAAGTAGCCTTCAGCATTTCCTATTCAATACATCAGCTCACATCTAATGAAATTGTGTGTGGTCTTTCTTGCAGCAGAATATGCTCTATTTACTTCCCATAGTAAAGGCCAGTGTGTGTGATAAATTGTTTTTCACTGTGTGTGTGCTGGCACAAAATTTAATGAAAGTAAGCCCTCACCCATAGGCAATATCATCACTTACCTCAGATTTTCCAGTCATCCCTTTACAGATGATGCACAAAGCTTTCTCTCATTTCCTACATTCAATACTCACTTCCACACACAAGCTCAACTGCATCGTGAAGTTCATCATTGGATAACAGTCCACTGACTCATGCTGAATTAAACCAAAAACAAAATCATAGATTTTCTGCTCCATTGACACCTACCTGCCTTCCTTTCCATAGGCATGTGCTCCCAGGCATTATGACCACAACATCCACAACCACCAAACAAGGGGTATACTTCAATATTAAAGCTAATATGGATTTATTCAATACTAACAAAAATACCTTTCTCACCTCTGATCGTCCTTAGCAAGCTTGACTTCTGTAACACTCAACTAGCAGGTATCCTTCTACAGTAGTTCACTCTACTGGATACAGTCCTAGATTCTGCTACAAGGTCTCGCTCTAGTCTTCAGAGACTGCCCATCTCACAGTTCTGCTAGCAAGATGGTTGGCTGTCCTCCAATAAGCGAGATCAAGATACACATATTTTAGGACTTCTACATGTCCTTCCAGAGATACTCGCTATGACCTTACTCTACTCTCAGTCAACAAGAACCTCTCAGTGACACTCACCTCTTCAAGTGTTGATTCTAGGCTCTCACCCTCTAAATTATTATTAGGACTATTCCATGCAGGAAATACCTTATAGATGGCTATCACTCAATATCTTTACTCAGGTCATTTTGCCTTTCATGAAACAGTTCCTTCCACAAAAATTGTCCTAACCCTTTCATTGGTAGTCCTTTCACCCCAGTGCTAAGATTTTTGTTGGCTATTTGGAGTAGGTTGCCCTTAGGCCTCCATAAATATTTGTCCACATAAGGTATCCACGCCAAATGTGCGCCCTTTTTTCCCCAATATCCTGGGAATTCTAAAAGTACCCAGGGTTTGTGGATTCCCCTGGAGGAGACCGAGAAATTAGCTAAAATATGGTTACATTTTAGTTTTCTTGGGAAAAATTGTAAAAAGTGTTGCAGAAGAAAGTGTCTGTTTTTTTTCCTTCAAACGGCATCAACAAAAGATTTGCAGTGCTGAAATCACCATCTTCCCAGCTTTCAGGAACAGGCAAACTGGGTTCAGAAAACCAACAGTGTTGGCATTTTACCATTTTTCCTATTTATGTGCTTTCAACTGCTTTCCAGTTTGTGGTGGAAACAGGTATGAAACACAGGGTGAATCCCAGAAACCTATACATTTATGAAAACTAAACAAAATTCTGAATTCAGCAAGGGGTCATTTGTATAGCTCCTTTAAGGTTCTCAAAAAGAAACTAAGGGCCTGATCTAGATTTTGGCAGAATTGGTTCAGGCATATGTTTTCCATCAGATAATCTGTCCGCCGAGTTGGCGGTCCGCCTGCTCTATTTAGATGTTAGTGGGACCATTATCGAAAGTCCGTCGACTAACTGCCATCATCACCAGGATTGCATACCTGCGTTGATGGCGCAATAGGCAAAAGCAGCTAGTGGCGGGACAACAGCCTGTTCTTCCACCGAGCCAATCACAATGTGCCTTCTCGCCGACGCAACTGAGGTGGTTAAATCTCCACACCTGAGTTGGCGTACATGAAGACATATGAGCACAGAACTCAACTTTTTCAACATTTTCACTTCTGTTGCCACCATGAACCCAATTGTACAAGCCCTGCCTTTGTTGCTGCTACTGAACCATGACGGTAATCAACCCTGTCGATGACAGAATCGAAGATAAGTGACTGTATACCTGTTGCCATCAGAATTGTCTGTTTACATTAGTACTGGACTTGCTTATTTTTTTTAATCAATACCTGCAATCACCAGTTAAAACTTGTCCAATGCATATGTGAATAATGTGGTAGTTTTAGAAATCTAAAAAAGACACCTGTTTATATTATTTACATTTACCAATTTGGTACAAGCACGGCCTCCATGCTAATGGACACCTAAACAAAAAGTCACATTAATCCAAAAATTAAACTTGGCCCATACATGTGTGTCAAAACATTTTCCCTAAAGTACAAAGTCAGTTAATTATACATTACACATTTTTTGAACTATAATGCAGTAATTGCACTTCACAATGCAACAAATGGCTTTACAAGAAATACAAATTCAATGTCACCTCTAAACTAAAAACATATATATATGCATCAATGTCACATTTCCCCATGTAAAGTGAATTTTAGGTAAATCATTTAATTTAAGTTAACTTAAAAGTGTTCTTTATGTGTAATGTCTATGGTTATCAGTACCACTTATCATAAAACACGCCTGCATTCACAAGAAACAAAATTGAAAACATGTATCATTTTGGTGTAAGTGTCCATTATCACAATAAATGCTTGCACCAAAATTAACATGTCCATCACACATGTCCATCACTAATGTATGCACCACACAAATAACTCAAAAGTAAACCAGTTGTATTCACTGTCATAAATTGAAAAAAAGTTCAAGTTAGTCATATTTCCAAAAATCACACTGTCATCAATCAATTACTTTTAATTAAAAATAATGTCAGGACAAATTTTGTGAAAATAAATGATGTTTTATTTTTACAAATGAGATACTTCTCTCATAATCAAGTTTTTAAAACATAAAATAATAAATGTCCATTAATTGTCAGCTAGACAAAAGTTGGGTTACTGGCCCCAAACATGCCTCCTTATAACACTGCCAAGGGACACCTAGTGGGCAGAGCAGGTACCTCAATGTTTTTTCTTGGGGAGGTGGGTTTGGGTTTCACAGGGGTCAGGGACAGGACAAGAGTAAAAGTGTGAGGAGGAGGAGGGTTGGGAGAAGCTTGGATTCAGGAGGGAGAGGGAGCTGGAGTGGGTGTTGTGTGTGTTTCTGTTTAGAGGTGCACGTGGGTCTGATGTATGTGGTGTATGTTTGGGTGTGTTGTGTTTGGTTGTGAGTATTTTTGCGTTGGTGTGTGTGGGTATGCTTTTCTGTGAGTGTGAACATTTAGATGGGCGTTCTGTTGAAGTGCTTGGTGTGGTGCGCATGTGGCTGTGGTGGTGGGTGTTGATTGTGGTGGTTGTCTGTGGTGGCTGGTGTAGTTTGTGGTGGTTGTCTGTGGTGGTGGGTGTTTCAGTTGTGTCTTTGGTGGCGAGTGTTGTGGTTGTGGGTTTGGTGGTTGTGTTTGTGGTGGTGAATGTTGTGGGTGTGGTGGTGGTGCTTGTGAATGTGGTGATGAGTGTTGTGTGTGTGGGTGTGGTTATTCTGGGTTTGCTGGTGGGTGTTGTGGTTGTTGTCGATGTGTTGTTTCTTTTTACTCTGTATGGGGTTGTGTTGTTTTTCAGACGGACTTGGTTCCTTACTGCGATGCGGGGATATTTTGACACCCAGCGACGCTGCGTTGAAAATCCTTGACATGCTGGTAGAAGGAGCAGGCGGTGCGTCAATCTGATAGGCGATGCGTCTAATTTTCTTCTGGGAAATTGGTGCTGCATAGTTCCGGTTGGTGGTGCAGCAATTTCCCAGCCTTGATGCAGGCTTTGCATCGATTTCCGCAGGTGTTGTGCCGATTTTTGACACGCAGGGATTTTCTTGAAGAGATGAAGTCTTTGTTGGCCCTGAGGCTTCAGAAATAGGAGGGAAGCTCAATCCAAGCCCTTTGAGAGCACTTCAGGAGGAAGGCAGAGTCCTTCAAGCAGAGTCAAAGGACAGCAGGGCAACAATCAGGACAGCAGTCCTTCTCGGAAAAGCAGCCCACATGAGTCCTTTGGGCAGCCAGGCAGTTCCTCTGACAGAGTTCTGGTCTTGGTCCAGAAGTGTCTGATTTGCTGGGGTCAGAGACCCAGTTTATATACCCCAAAATGCTTTTGAAGTGGGGAAAACTTCCAAGAGTGCTTTTAAGTGCACAGGTTTTTCTTCCAGCCGGACCTGTCTGCCAGGATCCCTGTGGGGGATTATCAGTCCTTTGTGTGAGGGCTAGCCACTGGCCTTTGAAATGTAAGTGTGAGAGCCTTTACCCTTCCTCCCAGGAAGACCCATTCAATATGCAGATGAATGCAGCTGTGACTGAGTGTCCTGTGCTTATTGTTGTCTGGGTGGAATGTACAGGGGGAGCTGTCAACCAGCATAGACCATATGTTGATTTGAGACGGGCTGTAAAGCACAGATTGCAGCAAGTGCAGAGAAATGCCCACTTTCTAAAAGTAACATTTCTAAAATAGTAATATTAAGTCCAACCTCACCAGTAAGCAGGATTTTCTATTACCAGTCTGGCAATACCAAACAAGACATAGCTTCTCCTTCCAGATCCGAATATACCAATTAAGAGTATATGAGGGCAGTTTTAATGCTAGTCTGTCAGAGGAGCAGGCCTCACAGTAGTGGAAAACAAAATTATGAGTTTTTCATTACCAGGACATTTAAAAAGCACATATGTACAAGTCCTGCCTATTACCTACAAAGCACCCTGCCCTAGGGGTTACCTGGACCTCCCTTATGGGTGACTTATATGTAGAAAAAGGGGAGTTCAAGGCCTGGAAAGTAGTTTTAAATGCCAAGTCGAAGTGGCAGTGAAACGTTTGGTAAAAAGTCAAAGGCAGTTTCCCAGGTGCCAATTGACATACCAGGGTGGGAAAAAGCATCCTAGGATGTTCTTGCGAATGAATGGACGTGTGGAGCAGGGTTATGTGAGAATTGGAGTGAATGTCTTGTTGATGCTGAACCAAAAAAGCATCAATTTGCTTTCAAAAAGTACAAGCAGAGAGAGGACATAATTTATCTAATTTAGGCACAGGGGGCTGGATCCTGTTATCTGCTTATAGAAAAATGCGCTCAGTTAACATAACATGTGTATTTGTAAAGCACACATAACCCATAGGTACCTAGGCGCTGAACAACAGATGTTTATTGTTACCCAACTCAATGGTACTCATTTTATCGACTTCAGAAATTTGGATGAAAGGCTGAGTGGACCCCCAAGGATTTGAACCTGTGACCATGAGGTCAAACACAGATTTCTACAGTGGATGCCTTAGTCCACTAAGCCACCAGACTTGGATTATTACAAGATAAAAGTTGAATCTTATCAGTCTGCCACAGAGAAAGCAGCTGTTTGTGTTGCACACTATAAATACAGGAAACGACGTGGAAAAGTGATTCAAAGGAAGGTTCATTTAGCCATTGCTAAAGCAGGGCCTGCCAGACTGGAACCCTGATTCTTGGGATGCTAATATTTGAGACTTCATAGATTGTTTGGATTTCATTGAGGAGCTTTGTAAAAATAATGTTATTCAGGGCGAGGCGGATTAACAGAAAATAATTCAGGCGCAGCCCATACACAGACGAAAGTTACAGCAGGGACCCCAATTTCCTGCCAGGGGTGCGGCTATGGATTCTTTAGAGGATTGACCACAACAGGAAGTTAATGACATAATAGACAGATTCAGGCAGAGATCTGGGGAAACATTACCTACATGGATGGTGCAATTATTTGCCACAGGAGCCTCTGGAGGAATGCAAGATGTTGGAGATTCTCCTACGGTTTGCATACTCAGCGCTGATCATACTATACAGGAGCAGATTATGGGTTATCAGGGTAACGAGCAGAAACCCTTTCTGCAGCTAACAGTCATAGGGTGTAACCATAAGTATCCTACAGAATCAGGCTGGACACAAAATGATAAGTCTTGGTATACATTAAGAGATGCAATGCAGAGAATTAGGGAGGAGAGAATGAAAACTGTTATTTTTCTGGGTGATGCTCACCGTCTGTTAGACAGACCGCTCTTTATGTCAGTGCAAAATAATATAATTTGCTTTGCTCCCCCAGCTTACAAACATGTGATAATGCCCCTATTAATCAATCAGACAGGCAATCCTTTAAAGGATGTGCTGGACGAATTTTGTGAATTATGTGAACTCGGAGACTGGAAGAATCCCGAGAAGCCCTCAAGGTCTGAAGGTCGCACAGAAAATAACAGAGTATCCAGGAGAGATATGTTTGTGGCATTACTGAAAAATGGTGTCGGCAAGGAACAGATTGATGGGATAGATACCACGAGTCTGTGGGAGATGTACCGTGTTTGAGATGGGGTCTCTAGTTGGCAGATGTATACACCCTTGTCCAAGTAGGGACCACAATCCTAGACAGGGTAAGTCACAACACAATCCAAATTATTCTCACCCCCACCCTCTGGTAGCTTGGCACTGACCAGTCAGGCTTAAATTAGAAGCCAATGTGTAAAGTATTTGTGCAGAAGGTATACAATAACACAGTGAAGACACCACAAAACGACAACAAACAGGTTTAGAACAATAGAGAATAAAATACAGTTGAAATGATGAAAATCCAATGTACACAAGCAAAGTTATGAAGTTTTAAAGATTAAATCCAACTAAAGCACCTAGAAAACATAATAGTTCCAACTGGAGCTATCACGGCGTCGTTGATGGAGTCATTCCCAATAATCCGACACCACAAGTGTCAGTCACAAAGTCACATGGATCCCCAGGTACAGTACCTTTTGAAAACAAAGAACAAGTACATTGCACAGAGTTGGAAAGAGGTGTTACTGGAGTCAGTGCATTGTCAGACCCTTACGGCTTCCAAGGAGAGAGGCATAGGTTCCGTGCTGCGAAGCGGGTGGAGGTGCGGCGTCGGTTCCGTCCTTATGCAGGGGGAGATGATGCATCATCGTACGTGACCCCGTGTGACGTCAGCAGAGTCGCTGCAATGTCAGACTTGCATTGCAGGTCGAGGTTGTTACGTGCAGAGAGGTCCACAGAGCAGGAGCAGGCTGCGGCGTCGCTGAAGTAGTTATGAATTCAGTGTCCTAGCACAAAGCTAGCAGGGGAGGTCTTTGTAGTTCCTGAGACCCCAGAAGAGGAGGCAAGCTCAATACAAGCCCTTGGAGAGCAGTTTTGGGGGAAGGCAGAGTCCTTCCAGCACAATCAGATGCCAGCAGACAGCAAGCCAACAGCAGGGCAGCAGTCCTTCTCAGCAAAGTAGCCCACCAGAGAGTCCTTTGGGAAGCCAGGCAGGTGCAAGGTCAGAAGTGTCTGAGTTGGTGGGGCCAGAGACCCAGGTTATATACCAAAAAATTACTTTGGATTGGGGGAGACTTCAAAGAGTGGTTTGGAAGTGCACAAGTTCCCTTTTTAGCCCAGTCCTGTCTGCCAGGGTCCCAGTGGGGGGTTATCAGTCCATTGTGTGAGGGCAGGCCACTGGCCTTTGCAATGTATGTGTCAGACCCTCCACTCTTCCTGCACAGGAAGGCCCATTCAGTATTCAGATGAATGCAGATGTGACTGAGTGTCCTGTGTTTGTGGTTGTCTGGGTGAAATGCACAAAGGAGCTGTCAACCAGCACAGACCAGACGTTGATTGGAGACAGGCTGTAAGGCACAGATGGTTTTAAGTGCTGAGAAATGCTCACTTTCTAACAGTGGCATTTATAAAACCGTAATATTAAATCCAACCTCACCAATAAGCAGGATTTTCTATTACCATTCTGGCCATACTATATATGACCTGGTTACTCCTTTCAGATCAGAATCTGCCACTCAAAAACTATGAGGGCAGCCCTAATGCTAGTCTATGAAAGGAGGAGGCCTCACAGTAGTGGAAAACAAATGTAGGAGTTTTTCACTATCAGGACATATAAACAAATATATATGTGTCATGCCTTCTACCTACATAGCACCCTGTCCTATGTGTTACCTAGGATCTACCTTAGGGATGACTTATATGCAGAAAAAGGCGAGTTTAAGGTTTGGCAAGTACTTTAAAATTCCAAGTCGACGTGGCAGTGAACTGCACACACAGGCCTTACAATGGCACGCCTGCAACATTGTTAAAGGGCTACTTATGTGGGCTGCATAATAAGTGCTGCAGGCCCACTAGTAGCATTTAATTTACAGGCCCTGTGCACAGGTAGTGCACTTTACTAGTTTTATAAGTAAATCAAATATGTCACTTGGGGATGAATCAATGTTACAATTTTTAAGGGAGACAGCATATGCACTTTACCACTGGTTAGCAGTGGTAAAGTCCTAAAACCAGAAAAAACTGTGTCAGAACAGTGGAGGGAGGCAGGCAAAAAGTTGGGGGATCACCACTCTAAGGCTCCCAGGTCTAACATATCGCAAGCGAGGGCTGGACAGAAAAGAGGGGAGTAGAAAGGTAAATAAGCAGGAGAACAAGCAAATGAATCAGGGCAAGTCACAAAGGAGGTGGAAGATTTGGACACTGATTGGTCAACTGCTGAAAACAGGGAAGGAGAGGAATCTTCTCGCATATATCCAGACTTGATTTGGGCAATAGTTGACAGGTGGAAATCAGATTAGGAAACAGGCCTAGCTCCAGTACAGGGTTGGGCTCCTAAAGATAAAAGACCCCATGTTGATTTAGAAATTCATTGGAAACATAGAAATGTTCAAAAGGTTCGGGCCTTGGTGGACACAAGAGCAGAGGCCTCTTTAATATATGGAAATCTGAAAAAGTTGACAGGTCAGCACTACACCATCACAGGGCTGGGTGGAAAGCAAACCCCGCAGTACAGACTAATGTTCAAATGAAAATAGAGAGAATGCCTAAAAGAGAATAAACTGTTTTGATTGTGTCCCTCCTAGAGTATCTACTGGGAAATTAAATTTTAAAGGGGATGACTCTATACTTGGATGACGGGTGTTATCAATTTGGATCAAAGTGATACATTTCAGTGGAAGCCGCAAGGTTGGGTCACCTTAAGATACCTCCAGTGAAGGTGCCTACAGCGACCAAGGTAGATCGCTTGAAACAGTACCGAATTTTAGGAGGGTAAGACTATACAGGATTTGAGGGAGGCAGGTGTGGTGGCCCCAGTCACCACTGAGTGGGACAATCATTTATAGCCGGTCGCCACATCAGATTGGAGCTATAGAATGACTATCGATTGCCAAAAATTCAACAAATATACACCCCAGTTGACTGCTACGGTCCCCGACACCATCACTTTGATTGAGAGTATTCAAAGACATAAAGGGACCTGTATACAATTATTGATACTGCCAATACTTTATTTTCCATACCATTGGCCCCTGAGAGTCAGGAGCAATTCTTCTTCTCACACGGCGGAAGACAATTCAAGATGTTAAGACTCCCCATGGGGTATGTACACAGCCCCACTATCTGTCACCGGCTGGTGGCAGAACACCTAAATGAAGTATCTGTCTTCCCAGGGGTGCAGTTGTCTCGTTATATTGACGATTTGATGATTCAGGGAGGAACACAAGAACAGGTGCAGAATCAGTTGGACAGGGTTGTGGATCTTTTGCAAAGCAAAGGGTGGATGATCAATCCAGATAAAACACTAGGACCCTCTCAAAATGTGAAGTTTCTAGGAATTCAGTGGAATCAGGGACATAGGTAGTTGTTGCTGCAGGTAAAACAAAAGATACTAGAATTAGCCACACCCTGTAATAAGCAGGAGACTCCGCCATTCATTGGATTGTTTGGCCTTTGGAGACACCATATCCCTCACTTGAGTCAGGTTTTAACCCCTTTGTAGAAAGTGACAAGAATGAAGCATGAGTATGACCAAGGAGAGCAGCAGCAGTATATGTTTGACTTGGCAAAGGAGGTGAATCAACAAGCTTTAGACTTATGGCCAGTACAGAGAGGAAACATTGAGTTACATGTAACCATTCAGGGGCAATATACAAATTGGAGCATGTGGCAAAAACAGGAAAGAAAGAAGGTGCCCCAGGGCTTTTGGACTAAAGAGTTACAAGAGGCTGGAGAGTGAGATACTCCCTTTAAGAAACAGTTGCTAGTGTGTTACTGGGCTCTAGTGGATACTGAGCAAATGACCCTAGGTCATAATGTGATTCAGAGACCTGAGATTCCAATAATGCAGGGGTGATGAGTTCACCCAAACCTCCTCCAATAGGATATGCACAGGAAGCTAATGTGATCAAGTGGAAGTGGTACAAACAGGACAGGGCCCAAGTGGAACCAGCAGGTACAGCGGCCCTGTATGAACAAGTGAAACAGGCCCCCATGCAGGATGATGAGGTAAGGCAAGAGGTGCCCAAGATAAAAGAGCCACCAGTGAGGTGGGGTGAGCCATTTGAGTCCCTGTCCTCTGAGGATAGGAAGTATGTATGTTTCACAGATGGTTCAGCCAAGTATGTGGGGGCCAAAGGACATTGGAAGGCACTGTCATATAATCCTGTAACCAAGAAGCTGCTTTCTACTACCGGAGAAGGGGAGAGTAGTCAATATGCAGAATTGTATGCTATATACAGGGCACTGAAACAAGAATTGACTGGGACCTGTCATATTTATACTGATTTTTGGTCAACCGCCAATGGGATATCCACCTGGCTTCTCATGTGACATGCACACAACTGGAAAATACATTCAAAGGAGGTGTGGGGTAAAGAGCTGTGGCAGAAAAGTTAGGAAATGTTAGAACAAAGTACCATTACTGTATATCATGTAGATGCCCACTGTCCCACTGACTCATAAGAACAATGGTTTAATTCCCTTGCAGGTGATAAAGCCAAATCTCAGAGGTAGAAGTGGTGACACAGGATTCTGACTTGGTGGGGATGGCTAAGTGGGCGCACCAAAAATGTGGACACCTGGGACAGAAGGCCACTAATAGGTGGGCAGAGATTAGGGGGATGCACTTTCTCCTAGATTTGATTAAAACTGTTATTCTTCAGTGTCCTATTTGTTAACACACACACAAAGGGATCTGTCCAGCAAACTGTCAGAGGCCAGTTGGGGAGAGGGACATTGCCAGGGCAGATATGGCAGATTGATTACATTGGGCCACTAACGAATAGTCGCGGGTGTCAATACGCCTGCACAGTGGTGGACACTTATTCTGGCTATCTGATTGCGTTCCTATGTAAACACGCCACCCAGTTCAACACCATAAAAACAGTGGACTTGTTAATGTTGTATTACGGAGTACCACTCCAAGTCCAGAGTGATAACGAGTCACATTTCAAAGGTAAATTGGTGCAAGATTATTGTTCACACCACAATATTGAGTGGATTTATCACATTCCATTTTACCCACAAGCTGCAGGACTGATTGAGAGAATGAACAGCTTACTAAAAGCCCAATTACGAAAATTATCTGATGGAACCTTGAGAAACTGGAGACCGCATCGAAATGAGGGCCACCGGATTTTAAATAATAGATCTTTGACAAATGCAGAGACCCCTTTAATGCAAATGTTGACCCCATTGTTACAGATACCACCACATTTAGCAACAAACACTATCATATATTGGTAAAAAAACAAACAGGAGCTTTAGCTCCATACTGAGCAACACCAGAATCTGCAGGTCTTGATTTGCATGCTTTGAAAATATACAGATTGAAACCAAGAGACATGCCTCTGAAACAGGTGTTGGTATACAGATTCCCCCAGAACATTTCTAATTGATTGCTCCTCAATCTGGATTGGCACTCAAAGGTATTCAGGTCCTGGGGGTTAATCGATGCAGACTACCAAGGAGAACTTAAAGTCATCCTATTGAACAGCAGAGACACAGACTTAATAATAGAACCTGGAGATAGAATTGCTCA
Organism: Pleurodeles waltl; assembly: GCF_031143425.1. Lineage (NCBI taxonomy): Eukaryota > Metazoa > Chordata > Amphibia > Caudata > Salamandridae > Pleurodeles > Pleurodeles waltl. The sequence goes on along the minus strand of NC_090451.1, from coordinate 712,103,767 downwards.
GATTATCATAATTCCATTGTATGGAGGAATAGTTTAAAAGGGGACTGCCCCAGCCCTTTTTACAGTTCATGTGGAGGGAGTTTTGGCTCAACTGACAAAAATCCTGGTGCTAAGTTGTGGGTAGAATCCCCAAATCATCCTCCTGAACCAGTAGAAGTTACAGCAAAAGAAAGGGACAAAACCAGGACAGGAAAAGTGGGAGCATGTACCAGCTAATAAATGTTATTTGCGAGAATAATCATACTTCTTCTCTCTTTTACAGATCATACACAAGGTGTCTTTGTGCTGAGTGCACTATCTGGTCAGCATTCAGGTGTGTCTGTGTGGGGTCGGTAGGGATGAAAGCCCCACCTCCGAGGTGACTGACATACAGCGCCGATTGACACCTTTACTGCATCAAAATGAGAATGTTTGGATCCACTTGTCACGTGCCTTGTTCAACAGATCGGATTTTGGCATGACGAATATGAAAAGTACAGCTGCTGTTATCTCCACATGTTTAGTCTCTATACCAACTACTGCAAATGTTTTGCTGCAAATCTTTAACCCCTCAGGCACCCTGGACGAGCTGGTCTTGCCCTCGGCCACAGTTGCTGTGTGCCGAGGACGAGACCAGCTCGTCCTGCACCCGGCCCACAAGGGAAGCTCAAGTACTAGCCCCCGTGTACCTCCAACCCACACCCCAGTCAGGGATGAAAGGGGAATCGCTTCCCCTTCCACCCCTGAACCCCCACTCGGCGATCTGATGACGTTGTCGCGCTGTGTCATCAAATGTTGCCAGGCACACACAGCCATTTGCTTCCAGCGCGCTTGGAGAGAGGACCTTCTCCTGGGGGGCATGGGAATCAGGGGGGAAAAACAGACACGGGAAAAGGAAAGAGTTTTTCCTTTCCCCTGTGAATGTTTTGAATGGATTCCTGCTCCACAAGGCCCACGATCGCTGAGCAGGAATCCATCCACTAGACACCATGGATGTTTTTTTCTTTTTTTTTTGGGGAGTGACCCCCTTCGGCAAGGGTCGCTCCCTGGGGGAGCAATACTCGATCGGTGTTTCGACTCCCGGGGGTTAGATCGGCCGTTTCATTGGCCAATCTGCCTCCCGGGGTTTCGAAACCCACTAGACACTAGGGATTTGTTATTTTTTTATTTTAGGGCAGCATACCCTTTGGCAAGGGTCACTGCCCTAGGGGCAAAATATTTCTCTGTTTCGATCCCCCCCCGGCTAGAGTGGCCATTTTTTTAAAACCCACTAGATACCAGGGATTGTTCTATTGTGTACGTGTTTGTATGTTTTTTGTTTGTTGGGGGGACCACTTGGGCAAGGGTCGCTCCCCTTAGGGGGCCATATTGTTGTACACCATTTCTGCCCCCCCCCCGGGGGCAGATCGGCCTATTATTAGGGGGACAAAAGCCTCACTGATGGCAGGTATATTTTTCTTTGTTATTTTTTGTGTTGGGGGCACACCCTTTGGCAAGGGTCACCACCCCAAAGGGGGCACAGAACTGTTGCCCAAGGGGGCAGAAGCCACCAAGACACCAGGGATTTTTTTTTTTGTGGGGGAGGGGTGGCCCCTTGGGCAAGGATTACCCCCCGAAGGGGGGCATCCAACTGTTGGCCATCAGCCTATTTTCTGTAGCCCCATATGCCCCCAAGGGGGCAGAATCTCCTTAGGCACCAGATCTTGGTGTGTGTGTGTGTTGTTTGGGGGAGGGCGACCCCTTTGGCAAAGGTCGCCCCCCAAAGGGGACACATTACTGATGGCCATTTCTGCCCCCCCCCCCCCCTTGGGTGTAGATCGGCCTATTAGGCCCATCTGCCTCCTAGGGGGCAGAAACCACTAGACACCACAGAAAATTTCTAAATGTTTGGTGGCGGGGTGTTTGTCAACTGACAAAGTATTTGCATTTGTGATTATAACAGTTTATTTCTCCTTTTTGTTCTATTTCAAAGCTTTGGCTTCCTTTGCTGTGGCACCTTGCGGTTTTGTCAGTGGTTGTCCTGCAGCTTGCGTAGCTGCATGTTTTAGGTAAGAAAAAACTTTTTCCTCCAAAGGAGTATTGTTGCCATGCATGAATGACATGTTTGTAGTTGATGTACTAAATGCAGGATTGTGTGTGAAATTGTCATTAGATTTGTGCACAACGATATTTGTGATGTGTTATGTCTAATTTTCTTTTCATTTTTCTTTTTAGTGGGATATCATTGGTGATTGCTGTGTCTGTTCAGAGTAGTTGCTGGTGAGTCTAGCTTTTTCAGGCAAGTGAGTGGCATAGTTTTTGAGTACATAACTCTTTGTGATAAAGCCACACTTTGTTTATTACTTATCTTACGCAGTGCTGGTTGTTGGTGGTGCATTTGTCCAGTTACATTTTATAGGAAGGATCATGGCTAGCCGTAGGATGACTGCTCAGTAGGTTGTTGGTATACTTTTTGACCATGATTATGAGACTGCCTCTGCCTCTGATGCAGAGCAGGAATTGCAAGATTCTGGAAGTGAATTTTCTGTCGGAGAGGAATCATCGGATGATGAAGCCACTCTCAGGGCAGATGAAGGGCCTGGTTTAGAGGAGGACACTGATGTGCCAATAATGCAGCAGCCTGGGGCAGAAAGGTTTCCCATTGGAAGACCTCAACTCTAGGTTGCCCTAAACATGGAGCAGCCCCAGATGCCTGCCTTTACTGGTCTCCCAGGGTGTAGAGTGAATACAGAAAACCCTTTGCATGTCAATTTCTTTCAGTTGTTTATGGAGGATATATTTTTGGAAGAGAATGTTGAGCATACTAATTTGTATGCGGAGCAGTATTTGTGATGCTATTAATTGTGTTTGACCAATGACTTTGTGTTTCACCACTGCGCATATTAGTTGCTCAATGTTCACCAGTAGCACATTATATGTTTTGTTCAGTTTAGCTGCCTATCGGCTTTGACATGGCATTAGCCATTACATTTTGTATTCATCTCAGCTGCCTATTGGCTTTGACATGATATTAGACATTACATTTGATATTTAGGTTAGCTGCCTATTGGCTTTGACATGACATTAGACATTACATTTGATATTTAGGTTAGCTGCCTATTGGCTTTAACGCGGAGTTAGACATTGCAGTTGAGACATTGCAGAGATGTCTGTGTTTTTTCCAAGCTGTGTTTTTCCACAAGATGAACCAAGCTGTTTTCTTCACACCAGACCTTAGCTGATAAGAGCATGTGCATTTTGTGTTTACCTCGCAATCCAGTCTGAGACGGGAATGGCTCAGGAGAACTGGCCACTCTCCAAGGTTGTTCAAATCTCACACTGAGTTTGCTTTTAAGGATGACTCTGGGCTACAGTGAGGGGGATTCGAATCTGCTTGACTTCAGGCTGGAGCTAGACGTCAGTTGCCAGTCTCCCGTTTGGGTAGATAATCTCTTTCTCGCAGTTGACCGGAGTCATCAACTTGCAGACCCCAGAAAGATGAAGCTGAGTTAGGCCCTACCGCCTTGCCCATACGGTGATGAATTTGACTTTTATGCTTTGATTTGCAGTTATGATGTATATTTGCTGTGTACATTGCAACTGAGAAGTACTGTGATATATTTTGTTATCATTGCTGCGACTACTTTTAAACATGTGCTTGCAATCTACTAATTTCGTCTCTCAAGAACTTGTGGGTGGGGGAGAATTAACAACAATAAAGGTCTTCTTTGAACTCAGAAGTGCATTCCAGAGAGGTTCTGTAAGCTCCGATAGGAGATATGTAGGAAAGCAGAACATTATGCCGTAGTCGTCAGTTTTGAGAGTCAAATTGGTGGATTTCTTATTGCACAATTTAAAAGTGTAATTGTTTTTTGTTGTTTAGAGAATTACAGAAGCACGGCAGACCATGTTTGAAAATGCATGTGAAGTTAAACTGCCTGATGGTGCTGTGAGAAACATGTTTTCTTGCTGTGATAAAGCATATTTAGAAAATGTGCCTTTTGAAAGCAATGATGTTCCTTTTGTTCTGGACAGAAGGGTTTGGATACTTTTATCTGCTAACAGGAAAATGCAGGAGAGATGTAGGCAGTTAGAACATGAAAATAAGAATTTACATGAGCAAATTAGCCAGAACACATTAATGCAAGATAATGCTGGAAGCTATAAAACTGCTGTTTTAGAAGAATCTGGCTTTTCTCATTCCAGTAATGAGGGGGTTAAGACAGCTGTGAGCCAGTCTGAGCCTCTGTGTGAGCTGGGTTTTTTGGCAATTGAAGTGCATTCCTTATCTGATAACACAGAGACCAGAGCTCAGACTGTGATTTACGAGGTACTGTCGCAAAATGTGCAGTTACTGGCACAAGTAAAACTAAAGGTTTTAGAGTTTCTTACTGTTTGCACTAAGCAAGAGACACCAAGTTTCATTTGCTTGTTTGATTTTTGGAAACAGTATAGCCCTCATCTGAGTGAAATACTAACACTTTGGTATAAAGTCACTAGGAAAAAATATAAGCAGCTGCGCGCTTGTGATTTGGCAAATGAAATAATGCAGACTTTAGTTTTCTGCGCAGTGCAGAAAGGAAACACTGATTTACATGTAAATCAGTAACAGGGGAAGAAAAGAGTGCCCCTGCAAGACAGGGCTAGAGTCACTGCAGCCCTACATGAACAGGTGCCACAAGCCCCTTTTCAGGATGTGGAGAGGGTGCAGAGAGTACCACAGGTAAAAGAGTCACCAGTGACATTGAGTGCACCATTTGACTTTGTGTCCCCTGAGGATAAAAAGAATGTTTGTTTGACTAATGATTCATTGACTGAAGAGCTGTTTTCTAGCACAGGAGAAGGAACAGCGTTGTACAATGTGTGTCAGACTTTAAAGCAAGAGCTGCGTGAGATGTGTCATTTTTACACTGATTCTTGGTTCACTGCCAATGGTTTAGCCGTTTAGTTTTCCACATGGCTTGTACATAACTGGTTCAATTCCCTTGCAGATGTTGAAGAGAAAAATTCAGAGTCTGAGGTGTTCACCCAGAATTCTGACGTAGTGGGGATGGCTATGTGGGTGTCCCAGAAATTTGGACAGCTGGGAGAAAAAGCCACTTACAGGTGGGCAGAGATGAGAGAGATGCACATTCCCCTAGATTTGATAAACACTGTGCAGCACGCACAAAAGCAATCTGTTATGCAAGCAGTCACAGAGCAGTTGGGGAGAGGAAAGTTACCAGGACAGAAATGGCAAATTGATCAGGTTTTAGGGCGAGTGATTGCTGCAGATTACCAAGGAGAAATCAAAATTATGCTGATAACTGGAACATAATCTGATTCATTCATACAAATTGGAGACAGAATGGACCCAACTTGTCAAAAGTGCAGTGAATAGAGGTTTGGTAAAGAAGGAGTCTGCCCCAGCCCTTCTGACAGTGCGAGAAAAGGGAAGCTGTGGTGCAGCAGATAAAAACCTCTGTGCTGAGGTGTGGGTTGAAGCCCCAAGTGACCCTCCAGAACCTGCAGAAATCATAACAAAGGGCCCCAAAAACGTCCTGCTGATTATAAAACAGGGAGAGGAAGGGCACATTTCAGATGACAAATGTTATTTGCAAGAAAAGTCATACTTTTTTCTTTTGCAGATCCTACCACGTTTCGCCACTGTCCCTGAGTGTGCTGTGTGGTCTCCCTTCGGGTGTGTGCGTGTGGGGTCGGGGAAGGGACCGAACACCCAACCTGAACCTGACTGAGTAAAGTACAAGCACCACTGATCCATTTTGCGCAAATGGCGCCTTCAGTTCAAGTTCAACTTGTTTGATTACATTCTTCCACTGGAACTAAGCAACCTTAACATTTAACTGGCTGTGTTTTTTCGTGTGGAACTCAGACTTTCGCTTACATTCCAGCAAACCTTTCAGGTGGACCGTGCATCTTTACATGAGTAGAACTCATGCTACATCAAATTGCTATTTTAGAGACACTTTTCTATGTAGATGTATCTAATGTGAAAGGTTATGAGATCAATATGTTAATCCACTTCCATTGCTTTACAGTGATTGCTTTTATCATTCAAATCTGATTTGCTTATAATGTTTTTTTGTGTTGATATTAGTTGTTTTTTTGTTTTTGTTTGAAATAAGAGGTATGTGAAACAAAAATTCATTGGTCAGAGGGTGGAATTCGATGCTATTAATTGTGTTTGACCAATGACTTTGTGTTTCACCACTGCACATATTAGTTGCTCAGTGTTCACCAGTAGCACATTGTGGGGGTGATTCTGATTCTGGCGGACGGCGGAGGCCGCCCGCCAGAATTCCGCCCCCATTATACCGCTCCACGGTCAGAAGACCGCGGAGGGTATTATGAGTTTTTCCCTGGGCTGGCGGGCGGTCTTCAAAAGACCGCCCGCCAGCCCAGGGAAAAACTCCCTTCCCACGAGGATGCCGGCTCGTAATCGAGCCGGCGGAGTGGGAAGGTGCGACGGGTGCAGTGGCACCCGTCGCGTATTTCAGTGTCTGCAAGGCAGACACTGAAATACTTTGCGGGGCCCTCTTACGGGGGCCCCTGCCGTGCCCATGCCATTGGCATGGGCATGGCAGGGGCCCCCAGGGGCCCCGCGACCCCCCCCTACCGCCATCCTGTTCATGGCGGCTTTCCCGCCATGAACAGGATGGCGGTAGGGGGGGTCAGAATCCTCATGGCTGCGGAGCGCGCTCCGCAGCCATGGAGGATTCAAACGAGCAGCGGAAAGTCAGCGGGAGACCGCTGACTTTCCGCTTCTGACCGCGGCTGAACCGCCGCGGTCAGAATGCTCGTTGGAGCACCGCCAGCCTGTTGGCGGTGCTCCCGTTGGTCGGTGGCGGGTCAGAATGACCCCCTGTATGTTTTATTCAGTTTAGCCGCCTATTGGCTTTGACATGGCATTAGCCATTACATTTTGTATTCAGCTCAGCTGCCTATTGGCTTTGACATGATATTAGACATCACATTTGATATTTAGGTTATCTGCCTATTGGCTCTGACATGACATTAGGCATTACATTTGATATTTAGGTTAGCTGCCTATTGGCTTTAACGTGGAGCTAGACATTGCAGTTGAGACATTGCAGAGATGTCTGTGTTTTTTCCAAGCTGTGTTTTTCCACAAGATGAACCAAGCTGTTTTCTTCACACCAGACCTTAGCTGATAAAGAGCATGTGCATTTTGTGTTTACCTCGCAACCAGTCTGAGACCGGAATGGCTCAGGAGAACTGGCCACTCTCCAAGGTTGTTCAAATCTCACACTGAGTTTGCTTTTAAGGATGACTCTGGGCTACAGTGAGGGGGATTCAAATCTGCTTGACTTCAGGCTGGAGCTAGACGTCAGTTGCCAGTCTCCCGTTTGGGTAGATAATCTCTTTCTCGCAGTTGACAAGAGTCATCAACTTGCAGACCCCAGAAAGATGAAGCTGAGTTAGGCCCTACCGCCTTGCCCATACGGTGATGAATTTGACTTTTATGCTTTGCTTTGCAGTTATGATATATATTTGCTGTGTACATTGCAACTGAGAAGTACTGTGATATATTTTGCTTTCATTGCTGCAACCACTTTTAAACATGTGCTTGAAATCTACTAATTTCGTCTCTCAAGAACTTGTGGGTGGGGGAGAATTAACAACAATAAAGGTCTTCTTTGAACTCAGAAGTGCATTCCAGAGAGGTTCTGTAAGCTCCAATAGGAGATATGTAGGAAAGCAGAACAGTATTTGAGGGACAACGCTGCTTAGGTCTCAGTCTAGAGCTACCCAGTGGAATCCCACTAATCTGGAAGAGTTGAAAAGGTTCTTGGGTTTGACTTTTTTGATGGGGTGGAGAAGGAAGCCGTCACTGGCTTCTTATTGGTCTACTAGTCCCTTGATGGCAACAGCTATATTTCCTGCAACCATGACTCGTAATCGTATTTGCTTCTTCATTTGTTGACAATGCTTTATCCTTGCCACAAGATCACCCTGATTGTGGCCGTCTTTATAAGATTAGGCCTGTCCTTGATCATTTTGTGGATCGGTTTTCAGAGGTCTATGTTCCAGGGAAAGAAATAGCTGTAGATGAGTCTTTGGTCCTGTTCAGGGGGCGTTTGGTCTTTAGGCAGTACATTCCTAGCAAGAGGGCACGGTATGGAATTAAGATGTATATGCTGTCTGAAATTAGTACAGGAAAAGTGTATAATTTCCGGGTCTACACTGGTAGGGATTCCAATATTGACCCCCCTGGTTGTCGACCCAGTTTTGGAGTTAGTGAGAAAACTGTGTGGGAACTTGGTAGCCAACTGTTTAACAAAAGTCACCATTTGTACGTAGATAACTTCTACACTGCAATGCAGTTGTTCAAGGAATTGTTCAGAGAGGACACTGTTGCCTGTGGCACAATCTGTTCTAACCGGAAAGGCTATCCAAGGAAGCTTATCTGTAAAAAACTTGAGAGGGGACAGTGCCGTGCCTTGCGTAATAATGAGATGCTAGCTCTGAAATCTGCAGACAGGAGAGTTGTGTACATGCTAACTACCATCCATGGTGAGAGTACCTCCCCTGTGACTGTCTGCGGTCAGGTTGCAGACGTCCACAAACCTGCATGCATTTTGGACTACAATAAGCTAATGGGTGGTGTTGATAGAGTAGATCAGAGGTTGGAGCCTTACACTGCTGTTCATAAGTTTTACGTGTGGTATAAAAATATGGCCATCCATTTGTTTCATTAAGCAACTTTTAATGCTGTTATTTTGTTCAAGTATTGTTCCCCTGAGTCAAGGATGAAATTTGTCAAATTTCGGGAGTCAGTGATAGAAAGCCTTGTTGTGGTGGAACAGGCAAGAGTTCCTTGAGAAGCAGTGGTGGAGGATGCGGCTAGATTGAAAGATCGTCACTTTCCTCAACACATTCCTCCCATTCCAAATGTAGAGTCTGCACCCGAAGAGGTATCCGGAGGGTTAAGTCGGATGTACTGCCCAGACTGTCCTTTAAAGCCTGGGCTCTGTGTGGCTGGCTGTTTCAGGAGTTACCACACCCAAAAGAATTACTGGGAACTACAGTGAGCGTAAACTGCCTATTTTCATATGTTCAGTTTCACGGTTTGCATTACTGTCATGTATTTAGTTAGAGCTTTTGTGTTTGTAGCTTTATACTTAATTAGTGGTTTCTTGGTTGTTTAAAAAAAAGTGACGGCGGTGTGCACGGAGTGGCGGTTGGCTGGCGGTGTGCACGGAGGGGCACTTGGCTGGGGGTGTGCGTGGAGTGGCGCTTGGCTGGCAGTGTAAATAGTGACTTGCTGATGGCCACTGCTAAAGCATGTCACCAACTTGGTTGGTGGGTGAGTTGTCTTTTTAACATAACCTACGTGATTTTCTTTTCACATCACAGAAGGATGTGAATACATCTGAATGATCTATTATAAAACCGGGTGCGGCGGTCATCTAGGGAAACCTACCAAACCCAGACATTTTTTTAAATTAGACACCCGGTGGAATCCAGGGAGGCATGGGTAGAGTGGATGCCCCAAAATGTTCTTACCCATGCTCCCTCCAAACCTCAAACTTTGTTTAAAAAAGCATATTTTCGTTACTCTTCTTTTTAGGATCACAATACTGGCACAAATTTCCTACCACGCAGCGTTCCCCTCAGTCTCCTAAAAGAAAAATCATACCTCACTTGTGTGGGTCCCCAGAGTCAATCTAATAATGTATATAAACAAAAATTGTGCTTATAAACTCGCTTTGCTATCCCCTCAATCTCTACACGTTTTTGGCCTTTTCCTGTTGCAGACACCTGACCCACCCACAAAAGTGAACAGGAGAACATTGGGCGGTAGGAAATTTGTACAGGCACAGTGATCCTACAATGAAAACTGTGGAAAATGTGATTTTTGTAGCTATATTCGAGGCTTGCAGAGGAGTCTGGGTAAGAAAATGTTGGGGGATCCATGCAAGCCACACATCCCTGGACTCCTCCGGGTGTCTAGTTTTAAAGAATGTCTGGGTTTGGTAGGTTTCCCTAGATGACTGCCACACCTGAGACCAAAAACGCAGGAGTTCCCCCACCCCCAAAAACAGGTAGTTTTGTAATAGATCATTTTGATGTGTCCACATTGGGTTTTGGGGCGTTTCCTAATGAGGGCACTGGGTCTACCCACACAAGTGAGGTACCATTTTTATCTGGAGACCTGGGGGGATGCTGGATAGAAGGAAGTTTGTGGCTTCCCTCAGATTCCAGAATTTTCCATCACTGAAATGTGAGGAAAAGGTGTTTTTTTGCCAAATTTTTAGGTTTGCTAAGGATTCTGGGTAACAGAACCTGGTGCGAGCCCCACAAGTCACCCCATTCTGAATTCCCCTCTGCGTCTAGTTTTCAGAAATTCACAGGTTTGCTAGGTTTTCCTAGGTGCTAGCTCAGCTAGAGGCCAAAATCCACAACTAGGCACTTTGAAAAAAACAGGTCAATTTTCTTTGGAAAAATATGATGTGTCAACGGTGTTTTGGGGCATTTCCTGTCACGGGCACTAGGACTACCCACACAAGTGAGGTACCATTTTTATCGGTAGACCTGGGGGAACACTGGGTAGATGGAAGTTTGCGGCTGCCCTCAGATTCCACAACTTTGCATCACAGAAATTTGAGGAAAAGTGTTTTTTTGGCCAAGTTTTGAGGTTTGCAAAGGATTCTGGGTAACAGAACCTGGTGCAAGCCCTACAAGTCACCCCATTCTGAATTCCCCTAGGTGTCTAGTTTTCAGAAATTTACAGGTTTGCTAGGTTGTCCTACGTGCCAGCTCAGCTAGAGGCCAAAATCCACAGCTAGGCACTGTGCAAAAAACAGGTCAGTTTTCTTTGGGAAAATATGATGTGTCCATGGTGTTTTGGGGCATTTCCTGTCACGGGCCCTAGGCCTACCAACACAAGTGAGGTACAATTTTTATCGGGAGACCTGGGGGAACACTGGGTAGATGGAAGTTTGTGACTCCCCTCAGATTCCAGAACTTTCCATCATCGAAATGTGAGGAAAAAGTGTTTTTTTGCCACATTTTGAGGTTTGCAAAGGATTCTGGGTAATAGAACCTGGTGAGAGCCCCACAATGTACCCCATTCTAGATTTCCCTAGGTGTCTACTTTCCATAAATGTATAGGTTTGCTAGGTTTCCCTAGGTGCTGGTTGAGCTAAAAGCCAAAATCCACGGCTAGGTACTTTGCAAAAAAAAGGTCAGTTTTCCTTGGGAAAATGTGATGTTTCCACTTTGTGCTTTGGGGCATTCTGTTGCGGGTACTAGGCCTACCCACACAAGTGAGGTACCATTTTTATCGGAAGACCTGGGGGAACGCTGGGTAAAAGGAAGTTTGCGGCTGCCCTCACATTCCAGAACTTTGCATCACCGAAATTTGAGGAAAAAGTGTTTTTTTGGCCACATTTTAAGGTTTGCAAAGGATTCTAGGTAATATAACCTAGTGAGAGCCCCCACGGTCACCCCATCCTGGATTCCCCTAGGTGTCTACTTTCCATAAATGTATAGGTTTTCTAGGTGACCCTAGGTGCTGGCTGAGCTACAAGCCAAAATCCACAGCTAGGCACTTTGCAAAAAACAGGTCAGTTTTCTTTGGTAAAATGTGATGTGTCCATGTTGTGTTTTGGGGCATTTCCTGTCGTGGGCACTAGGCCTACCCACACAACTAATGTACCATTTTTATCGGGAGACTTGGAGAAAGGCTGGGTGGAAGGAAATTTGTGGCTCCTCTCAGCTTCCTCAACTTTCTATAACCGAAATGTGAGAAAAAGGTGTTTTTTTGCCACATTTGTAGGTTTGCAAAGGATTCTGGGTATCAGAACCTGGTTTGAGCCTCACACGTCACCCCATCCTGAATTCTCCTAGGTGTCTAGTTTTCAGAAATGCACAGGTTGGGTAGGTTTCCCTAGGTGCTGGCTGAGCTAGAGGGCAAAATCCACAGCTAGGCAGTTACCAAAAAACACGCCAGATTTCAATGTAAAAATGTGATGTGTCCGTGTTGCGTTTCCTGCCGCGGGCATTAGGCCTACCCATACAAGTGAGATACCATTTTTATCGGGAGATTTGGGGGAACACAGAATAAAAAAACAAGTGTTCTTGCCCCTTGTCCTTCCCTAAATTTTTTCCTTCCAAAAGTAAGACAGTGTGCAAAAAAAGACGTCTGAGAAATGCCCTGCAATTCACATGCTAGAGATGTGCAAATAACCACTGCTTCTCAACACCTTATCTTGTGCCCATTTTAGAAATACAAAGGTTTCCTTGATACCTGTTTTTGACTCTCTATATTTTACCAAATAAATTGGTGTATATCCAGTATAGAATGAAAACCCATTGCAAGGTGCACCTAATTTAGGCCCATATTTATACTTTTTGATGCAAACCTGGGTTAGCACAGGTTTGCGTCAAAAAGTATAGCACCATTCGTGGACGCCAGCCTGGTGTCATATATAAGCTATGACACTAGCCAGCGCTAAGGCCGGGTTAGCGTCAAAATATTTGACACTAACCGGGTAGGGGAGGCATAGGGAAAACTGGAGGTTGTGCGGGAAAGAATGGTGCTAGTCAGGTTAGAGTAAAAAAGTTACTCTAACCTGACTTGCGTAAGGTTTTTGAAGTACAACCCCAATGCACACGACTCCTGTTTTAGCAAAGACAGGAGTCATGCCCCCCAGCCCAATGGCCATGGCCAGGCGACTTACAAACTTCGGGAGGAAGGTCACAGGCTGTCAATTGCTGCCGCTCAAACTCCATGGAAGAAGGCAGAAACTGGACAGGTTCGGGTGCAGAACTCTCCTGTGCTGCTGCAACAGAAGATCCTCCCGAAGGGGCAGTCTGATTCGAGGATCGATGGACATGCTCAGCAGTTTGATATACCAGACTGTCCATGCCCAGTCTGGAATCACAGGGATTACTTGGGCCCGGTTGTTCTTGATCTTCTTGAGAACTCTGGGAAGAAGTGGTAGGAAGCCGGAGTTCCATTCGAATCAAAAGCATCTCCAAGTGATTGGTGCCTTGGAAACTCCAACACGCAAAACGGACATTGTGCGTTTTCTGCGGAGTTTGTCTACTCTGGTGTTCAGAGATCCCGCCAGATGTTGACCCACCAGGGATTTACCAAGCTCTTCCAGCCACGTCCAGAGGCACAGAACCTCTTGACAAAGCGTCCATGACCCCACCCGGCCCTGCTTGTTGCAGTGCTACATGGAGTTGGTGTTGACTGTGAACACCTGCACCACCTTTCCCTTGACCGAAAGAAGAAATGCTTCTAATGATAGCCTGATCGCACAGAGCTCCAACAGATTGATGTGGAGTCCGGATTCTGCTGGAGACCAGATGCCCCTGATCTCCACCTTTCCCAGCTGGCCGCCCCTTCCCAGGAGTGAAGCATCTGTCGCTGCAGTCACAGCTGCATGGGGAAAGGAGAGGGATCTGCTCTGACCCAATCACGTTTCTTTAACCACCATTGCAGACCTTTCCCAGTTCACTTTGAGATCTGGACCTTGTTGGAAAGATTATCCTAATGTTGCGCCCACTGGAACTTCTGGTCCCACTAAACAGCCCTCTTATGCCATCTGCCATGTCACCAGCAGGATGCAGGGGTCTATGAGACCCAGCAGCATCAGAGTCATTCTCAATGAGATTCAGGGATAGACGCTGAAACATCAGTATCATAGCCTGACTATCCTAGACTGGCCGCTCAGGAGGATAAGCCCGAAACTGCATTGTGTCCAGAACAGCTCAGTTGAAGGACACAGTCTGAGAGGGACTCAGGTGTGACTTCAGTATGTTTATAGCGAGCCCCAGTGAATGCAGGAGGTCCATCATAGTCTGGAGGAGGGAGACAATAGCATGGGGCGAGCCCACCTTCAACAGTCGTCAAGACAGGGGAAGACTGAATCCCCTGATCTCTGCAGATAAGCTGGGACCACTGCCATGACCTTGGTGAACACCCAAGCGGCACTGGTAAGGCTAAAGGGGAGCACGGATAGGAATAAGCATCCTGCAAGTCCAACGTTAAAAAACAGTCTTCTGGGTCCAGGTCAGATAGAACCTGAGCCAAGGTGACTATATTGAACTTCTTGAGGAAGAGATTGAGGGAATCAAAGGTCCAGGTTAAGGCAGAGGCCCTTGTTCCTTTTGAGGACCAGTAAGTAGGGTGAAAAGCAGCCATGACTACCTCTGGGATGGGAACCCTGTCTATAGCCCCTTGGCCAAAAGAGCCTTAACTTCCTTGGGGAGGAGGGACAAGCGATTCTCGTAATCAGATCAAAGGATGGTGGCACAGGGCAAGGGTAGTCTCAAAGGGAAGGGAGTAGCCCCTTTGGACTATCTGCAAAACCCACCTGTCTAACATGCTACATTTCCAGCAGACCAGATGAAGGCAAATCCTCTCACCAACTGGTCCAAGGTGGGGAAGAGCCAAACTAGAACATAGAAAGGTTTAGAGGCTGCTGTGAGGTGGGGGGGGGGGGCAGCGGACTGTCCAGACCGCTGGCCACCTGATCCACGTGCCCTCAGCCACACGGAGGCTAGATGGCATGTGCGTCATGGTGGTTGCCCGGGAATGGATATGGTTGGAGGCCCCTTCCATAGCCATTTATGGGGCGAAAAAGGCAAACCTGGGCCGCTGCGAGGCCCAAGGACCTGCCCATATCCTGAGAATCCTTGATGCGCTCAAGCTTTGAGTCTGCCTTCTCTCCAAAGAGATGGGTGCCATCAAAGGGCATGTCCATCAAGGAAGCTTGGACATCCCCCAAAAAGCAAGATGTCTTGAGCCAAGCAAGGTGGCTCAGGGCCACTGTTGATGAAAGTGCTCTGCTGAACAAGTCGGTTGTGTCCAGTCTGCAATGGATTGTTAACTTTGCTGCCTCTCCCATCGGCAACAGCCTAAGAGAGTACAGTCTGGGCCTCCTCCAGGACATGTGGCACAACTGTGCCCCAATGCAAGGCTGGTGGAAGAAAACATCTTCTTCCCATATGAGCCCAACCTTTTGGAATCTCTATCCGGGGAGCAGCAGAGAATGCGCCATTGGAGGTAAAGGCTTTGACCACCAAGCTTTCAGTGAAGAAGTATTGCATCAAGAAACTTGGATCTCTCAGAGCTGGGAGATGGTGGCAGTCAATCGTCCTGTTCACATGAGCCCCTGTGCTGGGTTAGGACTATGTACCCAGTAAGACATCCATGAGATCCGCATTAAATGAGAGCACGGTTTCCGAGGTGGAGCTTCCGGTTGTAGCACCTCTGTCAAGATATTAGTCCTGATCACCACAGAAGGCAGTTGAAGGTCCAGGACCTCAGCCGCCATTCTCACCACCATGTGATAAGAAGCTCCCTCCTCCATAGCCACAGTGGGGTGAGAAAGCATGACAATGTCTGGAGAAGTATTCAGTCATATGGCCTCACTCAAGTCTCCACGCCAGTCCACAGGGTCAGGGGGCTAGTATTCTGAAGGGTCCAGTGAACCCTTCCATTTATTCCTGAAGCCTATCCCATAATAAAAGGGCTCAGGATTCGATCTAGGAGGCAAGGCTACTGAAGGTGTTGGATTCCCTGTTGTACAACGCCCATCTGGCTCCATGTCGGAGTCGGGGACTACAATGTGAATGGCACCATCCACGGGTGCGCATGGCGCTGGGACCAGTGACATGGAAGGTCGGGGTGGTACGACCGACGCCGGTTGGGATCCAGGACTGGAACTTTGGGTGCCTGTAGTGCTGAGGCCAAAGCCACCATCGCAGAACCTGAAGGGGCCCCTTCCGACTCCGTGGTGTCTGAAGGCACTCCAGCAGTGTCAGGCTGCCCAAAAAGGAAGCTGGTGGCCTCGTAAAACTCAGAGTTGGGCAGGAGTCACTCATGGTCCCAGAAATATCAGGGGATGCATGACGTCGGCCCATGCGCAGGCTCTGCCGAACGAGTCCTAGAACATCAATGCTCCTTCATCATGTTGACCGATGGAGGAGGGGTAAGTAGAAGAACGATTTGACTTCTTGGACTTCTTCGTATGTCTCGACGTAACCGATCAGCCCGAGGACTTGAAGTGGGATGACGATGATGGAGGACTCTTACCAATCCTGCGACCTTCTTCTCAACGAGATCTCGACTTGTGCGAAGTTGAGTATCGGGCTGCTATCAGCTTTAAGGATCACCCCCTCAAAGTCTTCAGAAGAATGGCCCAACACTCGGAGCACAACTTTGGGTTGTGGTTGTGCTCCAGGCACAAACTCACACAAAGTGTGGATCTGTCACAAACACCGCCCGATGACAAGATCCACAGGTCTTGAACGGGTCTTCCTGGATAACATCCTCAATGCACCAGGAGTAGAACAATCCAAAAGACTTTGACAAAAAGTTTTAAAAAACAGTCAAAAAAGTGACTAAGGGATAGGTCTCTTTGAATCAGTGCTTGCTGGTGCAGAAAGGAAAGAACTGACAGTGCAGCAAGTTGCACATATATAGAATTGCAATGTCATATCTTGCGTGGACTCCACCGACAATGGACGTAGAGCCAATCAACACCACCTAACCGCACGCAGGGGTACTGCTCACAAAAGTCTCCGGATCCAGACTTACGCCTGGGAGAAATTCAAAGGTAAGGCATATGCAACTAGAAGTCTCTATCAGATAGTTAGCTAGGACTTGGGGCAACATTTCCTGTTGGTTTACACGGACTCAGTCCCTACATCCTGAAGTTTCTGGCAACCTAGTACGCAGTCCTACATTTTGTGGGAACCGTATAAAAAGGAGCATTATGAGAAGACCAAACAAGGGGATGGTCTGAGGCAGTATACGGATGAGAGTGCCATGAAGCATAAGAGGGATGATAGAGATGCAAAGCACAACCTCGTTGAGAGAGATTAGTGAAACCAGAACAGAAAATGATGACAGAAGGGACTGAGGGTCAAACAAGACTGATGAGAGAGGGGAGCAAAAACATAGCTGATGAGAAAAGGGAATGAGGCGCAAGGCAGGTGGCAGTGAGTCAAAAAAAAGATAGAAGACAAAGACCCAATGGAGGAAATATAGGCACAAAGAAGAGAGATGCACACTGATGCACAAAATGGTTAAAAGAACACAATTGAGCATTATGAAGATGAGAGACTGGACCAACGCATGTAGTGGAAGATGCATGAGGTGATACCATAATACAGATTATGGAGAGGAGAAAAACATGTCAGATGAGGAGAGCAGGAAGAAAAATGGATGCTTGAATGTGAGAGGAAGAACATCCAAGACAGATGAAGAGGAATTTAATGTAATGTAATTCAGGGTTGGGTGTAGTATCCAGGAAAGACGAACAGACGAACCGCAGGCAATGTTTATCTTGAGAAAAAAATCAAGGTTTATTCGATGAAATCAGCACAGATGTCCTCAGCCATTTTTTCCCCTAGCTATATGTTTCATCTTCATTGTGAACTCAAACAATCCAGCCAACAATCTAGTCAACCTAGGACTGGTTTTGTTAAAAACTTTATCATTCCACAAGTATACTAAAGGCTTATGATCTGTAACTACAGTAATTTCTCTCCCCCACACATAAGTCAAAAAATAATTTGCACCCTAGACACAAGCCAATGCCTCTCTCTCTATTGTGCTGTATTCTTCTCAGCTTTAGAAAGACGCCTAGATGCAAATGCAATCATATGCTCCCTGCCTTTAACCATCTGGCTCAGTACAGCACCTAAACCTATACCACTGGCATCCACCATAATAATGGAAGGCACATCATTTTTGAAAGGTTGAAGAACAGGAGCCTTCTGTATAATAGATTTAAGTGTACAAAACGTTTACACTTGCTCTTCTTCCCACTCAAACTTCCCCCACTCCTAAAAAGCTTTCTCATAGGTTCAGTCTGATAAGCAAAATTCTGCACAAACTGTGATTAATATTCTCAGAGACCCAAAAACGATTTCAATTGGTCTTTATCTTTGGGAGAAGATGAATTTCCAATTGCACTTAACAAATCTTCTTTAGGTAAAATTCCTTGAGCAGAGATTTTATGCCCCAGGTAATCCACTGACTCAACCATAAATTTGCACTTTCCTTTCTTTACTGTGATCCCATGGTCTTCCAAAATTCCTATCACCTTATCAAGTTTGTGCAAATGCTCTTGAACTGATTAAGAATATCATCTTGATAAGCCAACACCCCCCATTCATCCCCAAGAAGTTGATGCATGAGCTTTTGGAAAACGGCTGCTGCTGAAGCTAACCCAAATGGCATTCGTATAAAATGGAAAGCTCCAAAAGGCAATACAAAAGTCTTGAGAAAACATGATTCTCTGCTCAGCTCAACCTGATGCAGGCCGATTTGAGATCAATTGAAGAAAATACATGCACTCCCCCCAACTGTGCCAGCATATCCTGAATTTTAGGCAAAGGGAAACAGTCCACCAAAATGTTCTTATTCAAGGACCTCAAATCCACGCATAATGTCCATTCTCCCATCTTCTTAATTGCCACAACAATAGGTGAAACACACTGAGATGAATCAACTGGCTTGATGACCCTCTTAACACATAATTCACGTAGATGTTCTTTAAGTTTCTTTAAGTTTCCCCCTAATGCATAACAGCACATTACATACCTTATGTACCGCAGGAACAGTGTCAGGTTTGAGTACAATTTTGTGTTCATACCCTTTTATCAAAAGCAATTTATCTCTGAAGATGGTTTCATGCTTTTCTAGAACATCTTGTAAAGAATCAAATTTTATTTCAATCTTTTCAACTAAAGTAATTGGGTGGTCTGTGCCTGGCCTGAGTACCATTCCAAATTGCCCTTGGTCTCTCCACCCCAAAATATTATAAACTCTCTGTGACGGGCCGCTGCAGCCGCAAGCGGACCTGCCATGTTTTGACTAAGTGGATTCCGCTGCCACTTCCGACCCGGAAGTGCAGCGTACATCACCCAATCCCATTTACGTCCGGGGAACAAGGAACAGAGTGAGCAGTATCGCGCCATCACCCGGTTTCATAACGGAGACGGCTCAGATAAGAGAGGCGCGGACGACTGGCGAAGACGGAGCTGGGGAACCGAGAAGGAAGACAGTGAAGACCAGGAAGGTGGTGGTGTGCCAACGACTGATGACTCAACAGAAGACTCTCCAGACGACTGGAATACTCGAACCTGTGGCACGGGAGGTGCCCAGTGCAAGCTCCGGCCACGCTTGGGGAAAAGCGTGGCCTCCTCAGGGGTGTGGCTCTCATAAGTAAGAGGGAGGGAGGAGGGAAGGAAGGGGATACAAGGCAGCATAGTGAGGGAAGGGGAAGAGAAGGTATTGTTTGATTGGTATTGTGTTGTTTCAGGGTTTTTACTCAGGCTAAAATTGTGTATTTTTTCCGATCCTGGTGACCACATAAGGGGACAGAAACAGACCAGGAGGGAACAGTTATATACAGACTCCGGTGAGGCAAAAGGGAGACGCAGGGTCACAGTAAAGCCATCCCTTCACGACAAGGGACAAAGACAGCCCCAAGAAGAAGAAAAACAGTCACACAGGCAAGGGAGAGAGTAAAAGGGTACAGGGCAACTAGAATGACTCTGTGTTAAAAATAGAAAAATAAATGGGAGGAAGGAAAGAAAACCCAGGAAAACCCTTATAAGAGAGAAAACCTACAGGAAAACCAGAAAGGAAAAAGACGAAAAGAAAGAGGAGAAGGAAGGAGAAAAGAGGAGACAGCGAGTACAGGAAACGGAGGAACAGAAAGAAGGCAGGACCGGGATTAGGAAAAGAAAGGGGGAGGGGAAGAAATAGAGTTAAGCAGAGGACAATCCACTTACCTGTATCTATTTCGCTCTTTTTCCCGCATGCGCCTCTCGGGAGCCCTAGAAGAGAAGACGAAGAGGAGACTCTCAGAAGAACTGTTAACCAACCACAAGGGAAAAACTAAAACTTCCTGCACATTTCCTATACCTAATAAAAATTCCTACTGCATCTGACCACTGGCTATTTGTCCTCATTGCGCCACCAATGTTACACTCTCTTAGCCACATATATCTTAGTATTGATGGTTTTGTGTTGATATCTGATCTTCTCATGAAAATAACCCATCATGTCTATTTCCTGGCCATCAAAAGCAACAGTTTTTATATCAGGCGGTAGTAGGGTAAACATCTTCCAGTTCAGATAATAATTCTCATCTGATATTATTGTTATAGGTGAACCAGAATCAACCATAACATCCAACATGACATCCCCAATTTTGACTTAACAAACCGGATCTTTTAAAGATTTAGAAAAGGTGTCCAGATTAGAAGTAGCGTCAACAACCAAAACACACCTTTTCATAAAGTCAACTTCATCGCCATGTGCCTGCCATAAAGGTTGCTGTTGCTCGACCATCATGACCTTTTGTGATTGCTTACACACCCGTGCAAAATGACCTGTTTTCTTACATTTCATACACACCTTCCCAATTGCAGGACAGTTTGTTGCATTAGCTACATGTGACCTAGAGCCACACCTAAAACAGACTAAACTCTTGATATTGTTTTCTTGTATCATTCAGTGTAGACATATATGCTTTACCTTTTGGCAATACCATGTTCACATTCTCTACTTGAGATATTTGTGTTTTGCCTAATTCTTTACATGCTATTAAGGACCGTCGTTTCATTCAAAGTCGGGTTTCTACAACATAAAAGTTTTTCTTGAATTCTTGTGTCATAACAATTCACTACTAATTGATCTCTAAGATATTGATCCAATGGACCTAAAAATTCACAAGTAGAAGCCAATACCCTGAGCTCCGCTATGAAGTTGTCAATTAACTCATGTTGAAATTGTTTTCGAGTGAAAAATTTGTGCCTTTCAACAATAATACGAAGATCGTCCTTGAAATGATTTTCTAGTCCATTGGCTGCCTCCGTAAAGACATGCCATTGATCAGCTGAAAGCAGTTGTGCGTGAGGTTGGTGATCAAAGATTCTTTGTCCTTCCATTCCAAGGCAATTATACAGAATTGCTTTCTTTCTAATGGCTGAAAAATTCAAGCCATAAGTAGCTACTAAATAGTTTTCAAATGACTTGTACCAATGTTGCCATTTGACCATAGGAATACCTGGTTCCGGCAGAAACGCCACTGGTAAATTTGCAGTTTGCATGACCAAAAACGATAAACTATACCTAAAAACTAAAGCAAAAACATCTAATATAGACTATTGCACTCAAGCCATGCTACTAATCCATTTTGTCATGCATGATAAATAAGAAAATAAAGTATTATCTAATTAGACAATAGAGATAATGTGTGAATTGCTGAAAAGAGGTATTAAGAATCCTAAGCACTTTAAAATGAGACTTGAAGGTGCGCAAATCACAGTAGAATCAACTCACTGATATTAAACCACTGTTTTATTTGAAAGTAGAAAGTCAAATGTTAATGTGCCAACCCCACGGCATAAACTCGTTGAAAATGTTAAAGTGTGCGAGTCACTGTAACCTTCTCCAACCGTCTCCAATGAACTTGCTAAATCAAGATCAAGCATGCGAGTCACTGTTTCTATGGCAACACTGTTCTGAACTTTTGACATGTAACAGCGTAGCAGTGTTTCCCATTCGGGCTAAATAAACTATCAACGTTGCTTCACAAGGATGTCCTCCCCAGAGTAAATAAAGTAAACTACTGGCCAAATGAATTACGAAGTGTGCGAGCGGCTTTCGACCCAGCTCTGAAATAAAAGTTCTGATGAAAGTTAAGAGCGTAATGTTGGTCTAACATGCTCAAATCCAAACCGTGTGAAATGTTTTGACTGAATTGCAGAACTCGGGTAAGAAGTGAAAGTGTGCGAGTCACCGTGAAATCAGTCTGCCGCTTGTATATATTAAAGCAACTGTCATAGGCCGTGTGAAATGTTTTGACTCAGTTGCAGGTCTTGCTTAAGAAATTAAAGTGTGTGTGTCACTGTGAAATGAGTCTGCCGTTCTTATCTGTTAAAGAAAATTTCATATTACCGGCAGGAAACGAGGAAAATACCATCAGGCTGTGAGGACTTCAATGTAGAAATGGAAATGCACAGGCTTAGGAAGAAAATAAGTTACTTACCTGTAACTATAGTTCTCCAGTATTGGAATCTTTCATAGATTCACATGCTTGAATCATTCCCCGTCATCGAGATGGGAGTCCCGGTACAATTTTCATAAGTAATGTTAAAACATATTGAAGAGAAAAAGGCCCTAGGCCTCTTCAATTTCATAGTCTATCAGAGTCATTTTGTGAAAAGGACCAAACCTGATCCTCCACCAATCAGGCGACAGCACCCTTCAGAACCTCCTGAGAGAAGCTCTAGCACCTCAGATTTTCCAAGCACAAGTGCTTATATTATGTTCAATATATGTATAAATAGAAAGAAAGAGGTGAAGTGAGCTTCTCCGGGGAGGCGGGTGGGTCGCATGTGAATCTATGAAAGATTCCAATACTGGAGAACTATAGTTACAGGTAAGTAACTTATTTTCTTACTCCAGTATTGGAACTTTCATAGATTCACATGCTTGAATCAGAGTAGAAAGCAATAACTATGCACATTGTAAAATGACAACATCTTTAATAAACAAATTATCTTAACCCCTTCGCTGCCAGGCCTTTTCCCCCTCCTGTGCCGAGCCTTTTTTTGGCTATTTGGAGCAGTTCGCGCTTAGGCCCTCATAACTTTTTGTTCACGTAAGCTACCCACGCCAAATTTGCGTCCTTATTTTCCAACATCCTAGGGATTCTAGAGGTACGCAGTCTTTGTGGGTTCCCCAGAAGGAGGCCAAGAAATTAGCCAAAAAACAGTGAAAATTTCGTTTTTTTTAAAAAAATTGGAAAAATGGGCTGCAGAAGAAGGCTTGTGGTTTTTTCCCTGAAAAGGGCATCAACAAAGGGTTTGCGGTGATAAAATCACCAGCTTCCCAGCTTTAAGGAACAGGCAGACTTGAATCAGAAAACCCAATTTTTCAACACAATTTTGGCATTTTACTGGGACATACCACATTTTTACGATTTTTTGTGCTTTCAGCCTCCTTCCAGTCAGTGACAGAAATGGGCATGAAACCAACGCTGGATCCCAGAAACCGCAACATTTCTGAAAAGTAGACAAAATTCCGAATTCAGCAAGGGGTAATTTGTGTAGATCCTACAAGGGTTTCCTACAGAAAATAACAACTGAAAAAGAAAAATATTGAAATTGAGGTGAAAAAAACATCAATTTTTCTCTACGTTTTACTCTGTAACTTTTTCCTGCAATGTCAGATTTTCGAAAGCAATATACCGTTACGTCTGCTGGACCCTTCTGGTTGCGGGGATATATAGGGCTTGTAGGTTCATCAAGAACTCT